>NC_088711.1:65852004-66170379 GCF_963576615.1 Watersipora subatra
CTTGTCTAGGTTGAGGAGCCTGTATGCGGGATAGTCACCCTCCTTGAGGTCAAGGTACTGGAGAACTTGGGCGGCTGACTTGTCTTCGGTGTTAAGGTAGACTGCAATCACTCTACCCGCGTGCTTCTTGGCTACAGCGCGCACAGCCTCGGCTCCTGCCTCATACTCGTCTGATGTCTTGGCCATAGCGAGAAAGAAAAAAGGCACATCTTTTCCCGAGAAAAGCTTTTGTGCGGTCTACAAAGAAGAACATCCCATCAAAAGAAAAGTAGTAGGCCACATCCATTGAGCAAGGAAAAACAACAACTAATAGCAAATAAAATTGTTACCTCAGGTGCAAATTCAGTCAGAAGGGGTACAGTTGTAGCCTTAATGAAAGCAGTGATGGACTCGACAGAAAGACCCTCTGTCAAATCTGCCCTCTTCTCATCAAAGTCTTTGATGGTGTGCACACCTAAAAATTATTTTCTAATATTAAAGAAAAATGTTGTTAGATTATCAACAGCAGAAAGCATAACGTCTGACTGTGAAATTGGAGTTCTCACATTTGTTGGAGTTATGTACCCTTGTATTTCATGGACACACAAGAGCAGACAAATAAGAATGAATTTAAAAAGAAGTGGTCCACACAACATGGTTGCACTGGATACTGCAGAGCATGCATATCAACCCGTTCGCTCTGGCACCATCAGACAAATAACTCAACCTAAAGGCCCTTGCACAACTCAATCATCCCATTCACAAGGAGAGTAGTAGCGTACACTAGCAAACTCCTTCCTTAAAGGTTGACTTGCAACAAAATTCACATTACAGTTATTTGGTATCAAAAGATTCACCATGTTTTACTCTGTTGAGTTGTACGTGCCAAATATGTGGAAATGTGATTACAAGCTCTTAAAAGCTTAAAAACGAAAAGCCGCCATAGATTGGAATCTCTTTATTTCTCTGACGTTGTCATTACAGTTTGGTTATTGTCTTGTCACGTGAAGTTCTCACGTGAATTGAAAGGCCAATGAAAAGCTCAATATAAACTTATCGTATCACTTGTTTATGACAAGCACTTCGGGTTTTACTGAAGACCCCGTATCACATATAGATGCTCGCTACTTTACAGTTTTGTTTCGACTTGGTCTAATCGGCAAGTCGTAATCTGATCACAGGACCCAATACTTCGCAAATAATTTATGCAGCACTTTTCGAGTATCACAGGTGACCAACAGGCTCGTCATGATTATCAGACAATGATATGTACTCCTTTCGAGCTAAATTAAAAAAATTAAATGAATTTTTACGGTAAGTTATAAGATATCACTGCTAAAATAAACAGCATTACAATGACGATAAAATAAACGCGTAAGAACAAGAGACATGGTTTTATTGAATGCGTGAAGAATATTTGTGAAAATATATATCGACGAATAAGGTTGCAGGAAAGTGTAAACAGAAACCATCCTACCACAGCTACGTAACATTTGAGCCGTTTTGGAAAGAATCCAAACTACGGCGGTCTCGTGTGGCTGCGATTAACTGTTTGTCTTTTAGCTTTTAAGAGCTTGTAATCACATTACCACATATTTGGCACCTACAACACAGCAGAGTAAGACATGGTGAATCTTTTGATATCAAATAACTGTAATGTGAATTTTGTTGCAAGTCAACCTTTAAGCCTGGTTCCCATATCGAATGCGAGACCCTGGCGGTAATCTTGCGCAGTGAAACACTTTCGGTGCTAGGCTCAGCGGCTTATGTTCACCTAAAGCTGCGTCGCTGGTAATCGCATAAAAATGTCCGCTCGCCATGCCATCTCCAGACCTTCACCTGTACAGTGCCTTTTGGGAAGGCTTTTCCTGCAGCTCTTCGCAAAAGTTGAACAGTGCTAAACTCTTGCGTAGACCGCGGACAACTACCCGTGGTACTCAACAAGTAGGTTCACATTTCACTGCTGATAGTCCTGCGGTACTGTCGCCGGTGCTTGCGACGCATATGGAAACCAGGCTTTACTAAATGTAGCCTTATGACAAGCAGCTTATTAAGGAGGTCCATAGGAATCGGTATGCTTCAGACAAGGTACAACAGCCGATTCTAACATTGATCTGATCAATTGTTCGTCAGTAAAACCCAATCCAACTTCAAGTTTTTGTGTCGTATAGTTGACTATTTAATTTTTTATAGAAAACTTAATACAATTTATATTTATTTGTTAGTATTTAATACTAATTTATAATGCCAGTAAATGACAATAAACAGCGTAAATAGGAAATGCAACACACATTTATATTACAAAAGTAAATTGCTCACTGAATTTATTAGCTTAAACGTGAATGTTCAAATTATTACTGTTACTTTTAAATTCTGAAAGTAATTTCATTCATTTCTCTTATCTGAGTTATAGGAGCTGACTGTTTATCTGTGTTCTATCTGTGTGTCAGGCTAAGACAAGTTCTATATGTGTGTGTTCCATCTGTGTGTCAGACTAAGACAAGTTCTATATGTGTGTGTTCTATCTGTGTGTCAGGCTAAGACAAGTTCTTTATGTGTGTGTTCTGTCTGTGTGTCAGGCTAAGATAAGTTCTATGTGTGTGTTCTATGTGTGTGTCAGGCTAAGACAAGTTCTATGTGTGTGTTCTATCTGTGTGTGTGAGGAGGCATGTGTCTAAGACAAGATTAATAATAAGAACAACTGAAGTTTCAGATAATTATCAATACCCGTCGATATAATCGATACCCATCGATATAATCGATTTAATCGATACCCATCGATATAATTGATACCTGCCGATATAATCGATACCCGTCGATATAATCGATACCTACCGATATAATGGATACTCGTCGATATAATCGATACCCATTGATATAATTGATACCTGCCGATATAATCAATACCTGTCGATATAATCGATATCCGTCGATATAATCGATACCCGCCGATATAATCGCTAAATGGCGGACAGATCTTGAAGACTGATAACATTGATAAGTAGCACGTTTACTATCTATGAGCAGTTACATGAAATGTTTAGACTAAGTTTACGGCTAACTTATGGATAGGTCAGGGAGAAGTTAAGGACACATTTAATAAACTGCTCCACGCATGGAACAGAGGCAGAAATAAAAAAAATCCAAAATAATCTACTTAAAAACAAATTTAATCTGAAAAAGTTCTAAACTCATAAGAACTTTCTCATAGACACGGCGGATGCACGTGCCAGTAAAGCTACCTTACCTTCCTCCTCAATGTCATACTCCTTCATGAGCGATGCATCAGAACACATCCCAAAAAGGATTTCATCATTTAGGCCGGCAGCCTTAGTGAAAGCAGCGGCTGAGTCGGACTCCACATCCTGCAAGTGTAAGATATTCTTAGAGTTGAGATTAAAACAAACAAGTTGACAATTTAAAAGTTGATTATATAAGCTATGACATTACTTATTTCTAAAAATATATAATCACAGGCTAACCAAAGAGATATGCTATTAGTCATGTAGCAGACCACTCAATCCAAAAGTAGGTAATTGTGATTGCCATAGAATTAGTTTGTGTGAGCCACTGGTGACTCATACAATTGTATTAGCCTAGTAGATGATTTATGATTGAACAATAACTTATAATGAAACCATTGCCTTTCAAGAGCACACAAATCCCTACCCTGATCAATAAACTCATACATGAAAATCAGAGTAACAGCCTGGCTTACTGAAGCTTTCTGTGTCCATGATGACTGGAAAAAAGGCGTAGTGTGAAATTTGTAAATGGTGTTTGGAATCAATGGTATTAAAACTATATGACACCAAGGCAAAGGCTCTAAAAAGGTTATCGGTAAATACGCACAGCCAGTCATCAGGGCCATCACTCTCCTGTTCGCTGATACTAGGAGAGTTGTAAAGAAACCACCCGAAATGTTCTACTCTGTCACATCCAAACTGGTAAGCTCGTATGTATTCAGTTAGTTTTGCAAGTTCACACCAACTAATTAAAAAATATTCTACAATACACACGCATGCCAAAACAACACCAGGTTGATTAATTAGATTACAAATATTGTAGCGAGTGACACAATGTGAGGAGTTGTCGGACACTGATGCAAGGAAAATAGAGGAGCAGATCGGAAAGGAGACGAGGCATTTGAATGACTTACAGAGAAGAATCCGATCACAGCTACTTTTTCTTTCAGTAGAATGTCAACTTCTTCCTTGTTGGTCAGAGTTATGGCTGGTGGACCAGACTTCTTCTTCAGCCAACTGACAATGGTGTCCTGTGTCCTCCCACCTATCCATACACACATACATAAGTAATTGAGATGCCGCTGTCTGCTACTCTCAAGCTTGCTAACAAGAGGCAGTGTGATGTCAGCCAACAAGACAAGTGATACTTCACATACAGATTAGATAAACAAAGTGAGGCTTCTCTTGATGACTGGCAGTAGTTTAAAATCTAGAGTGCACAGCCAGATACAAGATGTATCTGGCTTTATCTATAGCAGGTTGTAAAATGATTGCATGGCCTCATAACGTGCAATAGATCAAAAAGGGCTACTTAACCCCCTTGCAACCATGGTAGCATGTGTTCCAGTCAGTTGCTATAGGAAGTCACTCTGACCTAATGATAGGCTTACAAATGTCAGGTTTGATCGACGTACAACTGTCAGCACACGCCTGACTGCTGGCCTCTGATGCGCAATAACCTATGCATATCAGTCTTCTGGAAGCGTTAAGAGAGAACGTGGTTTATCGCTGCGAGTCTATGTGGCCAGCGATGCAGAACATTTTAAAATTCACGTGTCCCCAGCTCACAGGTGCAACCAAGCTAATCTTCAATTGACACGTGTGCAAAGAGCAGATTGAAGCCCTTTTGGCCAGGACTGTCCTACCACGCAAACATAGAGTATGGGTACCAGCATACGAACCCTTCACATTTAGAGATCATGTACAACTACTACTCAAACTGTAATCACCTAGCATTCACTAATTGAAATGAATATGCTGGCTTCTTTCATTAAGTTCGTCGCATATAACAGCTTAGTAAACTATTAATAGTACACAAAATACTTCATTAAATGATTTTTAAACCTGACTTGATGTACCTGTCTAGGCTGTGAATTTTAAATGCAATATTGTTTCATAATTTTCAGAAAAAACCTCATTTGCTCATTGACATAAGATAAAGATGCCAGTGCAGGACAAAACCCTCATCCACACTACTATCATATCATATTTGGGGAACATATTAAATGGAGAACTTAGCAGACAAAAGTACCCTTTTTCTAAAATTGAAGTTGACAAAGTGAATATCTTTAGTTCAAACAGCCATAATAAATTACCCGAAGAGCGTAATGAAAACATAGAAGCAACCAAAAATAATTTACGTTCTAAGCTCACCAGTGTATTCCAAAGGAGTGCCAGCTTTGAAAAACTTGAGCGTTGGGTAACCACGCACTCCATATTTAGAACCAAGCTCAGTTTCTACTGTAGCATCAACTTTAGCTAGCTTGATATTAGATCCTTCTTCCGCAAGTTGCTTAGCTGCCTTAGAATACTCGGGAGCCAAACTCTTGCAATGTCCGCACCAGGGTGCATCTGTAACAACATACATAGGTTACAGAAATATATTTTTCAATCTATAAAATCAATTACTCAGTTCGTATTATTTTTACTACTCATAATCAGTTACTCCGGCCAATTATTCTTTTTTGATGAAAATACTTACAGAACTCTACTAGAACGAACTCCACTTCTTCGATAAGAGTATCAAAGTTTGATGCAGTTAACACCAGAACCCCATCTTCGACCAATACTTCGGGTTTGTCGTCTTGACAAGCTGCAGAGGCAAACAAAGCTAGCAGCACTAAAATCTTATACATGTCTAAAAATGTTTAATAACAAGTATCATCCGAAGTACGACAAGACAAATATTAAAATAACTAAATGAAGGAATTCCGTGCCGCTGATAAATATCCCGAACGTGGCATTGACGTCCTATTGGACTACAAACTTATGAAAGACCAATAAGGGTTCTATTTTCGGAAAAAAGAAAGCGAACACCATCTCCGCTAGTCAATTGGTCCAACTTAGCGTCTTCGTCACCCTATTGGTCCGAATAGGAATATGCGCGCAGAGTTATTACGGCGAGTTTCTGTAGTTCAGCGGGCTATTTGAATAAGTTCTTAGGTGTCAAATTGTTTACACGCATTCGTTCATGCAAAATGGCACTGCGCAGTAACTTCACAACGTATTCAGGGTAAACAAAACTTTTATATCCATATAGCTATGTGAAGCCTATCTATGGCAATAAGATAACGTTAAGCACAATTCAAACTTGTATCTTATCATTTTGCGTATGATAGTGGCGAATGAGGTAATGAGGTAATGAGGATATGGAAATGTTATTATTATGAATATTTATTGAGGATTGCAAACCCAAGTATATAAACTCTTACAGAATAAATAACTTTTTGTCCTCACAAAAAACAAAAAATACAATACTGAAAGATATGCTACGAAACATACAGTCAACGTAATTATCAAAACGATGCAATAATACAATGCTACAATACAACTCAATGCAACAATACAATAACACAATGCTACTAAGACTATGTGCTACAAATGCCACTAAGAGCATATGCAACACCTATCAACTTATACAACTTATACTAGGTGGATGTGGAGAAATAATGTTATGCATAACTAGCATCATCCACACACAACATCACTGTTGAAATTGCTTTGTCATTTTTTTCTATTTTGATTAGGTATATATTTAGTTTGTGGACTTTTGCTTAGCTTGTGGGAACTGAATTGATTATTACTGGTACAGATACTAATGAAGGTGTTAACCTATTGTAAGCAATACTAATATTTACTAGTAAAAGTTACTTCTTTATTCTATAAGTCAAACAATTAAAATACACAACTAATAAAATTCTAAAACAATAATATTAATGATAAAATATTAAAATAGCCAATAAAAGTTACATCCTTACTCGAACGGTCGTCCATGCTTGTTTGCTCTGTCCGGGCGACTGTGAGTCTCGACAGTCAAACGAGAGTCGTGACAGTCCATAGGTAAAAAGTTTCGGTAGTTGAGATAATGGTGTAGAAGAGGCTCAGTTGCTGAAGGAGAATGAGGCTTCATAGGCGGGGGGGGGGGAGAGGTTTTGCTGACTCTTTCGGGACTCTTTCCATTTGTTGGTATCGCTAACAGTGGTAACTCATGTTTGCCTTTGAACATTGCAAGTAGAGATATCTTTCTTCTAGCTGTATAAGAAACGTTACTTGTATGGAAATGCAAAGAATGTCACTTTGCTTGATAAAATCTATTGTACTAATAGCCCGTAACCTATACTCAAGATTGTGCATTATATTGATGTAGCTCTTAAAATGTGTATTTTGCATTTTATTTGCTTGTATAAAAAGATGACTAGTTTATACCCTACAGGAGGAATTTATTCGCGGAGTTAAATTTCGCGAAAATTGCTATTTCATGCATATTCGCGGATTAATTTATTCGCGGCTGAAAACTGTCACTTTCTATGAAGAGTTAACTCTATTACGTCTAGCAATAGAGTTAACCCTACGCATGCGCACATTGCGTGTTTCGGTTTCTATTTAGCTTACAACTACGGGGCGATCGTGCTCAGCTATAAATTTTGTGCTGCGTTCAGAGGTTTTCACGAATATTCATAGATTTGGAGGCCTTTGATGAACCAACAATTTGTGGTAAGTAATGAGTTTTTTTCAAACCAATTTACTAAATTAGTTGAATTTTACTTAAGTTTTTTCGGTAAAACGTAATATTTATTTTTTCCATCCCTACCGCTTCGTTATTTGTTTTAATACGAGAGAGATTTTTCATCATACACGGAGGCATAATGACTGCAAGGGTGGTAGATGTCATTCTTAGAAGATCGCCAATCATTTAGGGAGGTCTTGAAATTGAGGTAGAAGTGACCGCAGCTGCTAACGAGAAGAATATATCTGTTTTAAAAAGAACAAAAACGCCTTTACGAGCACAAATCTTTGGCCAACCAGCAGAACTTTGCAATAGTAAGCCACGAGTAGAGTTCTGATGATAACTTCCTTACCAGTCATGTAGTAGCGAGAGAATCGCCTTTAACATCTACCCAAGACATAAAGATCCAAGATACGACAGCGATATAGAGCTGCTATTACCAAAATAACTAGTCAGAGAGCACCATTGCACGCTAGTATTCACTTATCAAGAGTACCAGTTTAATTTTATTGCTAGACAACCGCCATATAGACTAAACTGTTTATATTTACTTCATTCATCGTTTGTAAAATATTGTTGTTGTTGATGAAGGGGTCTAGGCTGACTGGTTGCTTCTCTGCCAACATTCCTGCCTTGATGAATATTACTACTTGTCTCTAGTTTTCGTAATCGGAATAGGTTATATTTCATTCTCAATCTGCAGTAAACACAAAAAAGAAAAAAATATTAATAAGTGTTAAGGAAGTACAAAAACAATAGCTGAAGTATTTAATGAAAGCGATCAGTTTTTAAACAAAAGAATTAACTAACGCAGTTAATTATAGAAAAACGTATCTGCACTACAAATCAAATACATACCATAATGTCCAGATCAGAATCATTATCGTTCTCAACTACGGTATTATAGATTGATGGAGTTGATTTCAATGTCAAAAGACTAGGAGAGATTTTTGCGATGACGAAGCCATGCCGAATAACTTGTGAAAATCTTGAATTTTGTAAAGAAGTTCGATGCAATGGCAATAAAACTCGAAGCCCCGGCGATGATTTTAAAGAAGTTTTGGAACTCGGCTACATTTAGTACTTCTGCCTAGCGGCTATTTTTGTGATGACGCCATTCTGCATATCTTGTGACAACCTTGAATAATTTTGTAAAGAAATGTGATGCATTAGCAATGAGGTACACTCAAAGCACCAGCAATGATTTTAAAAAGGTTTTGGAACTCAACTATGTTTAGTATGTATGCCTAGTGGCTAGTTTTTAATTTTGAGGCAGTAGTTATTCTCCCTTGTGATTAAAAATAGAACTAATTCTTCGCGGAATTGACTGTTCGCGAAGTCGCGAATTTTTATAACCATCGAATATTTTCATCCTGTAGGGTATGATGTATTTTATCTGACCTATTTATAACATGCAATGAATTCTAGACAGCACCTTACTTGACTTATTTTCTGTTGAATTAATGTCAATACTGTTAACAAAACTGCACCTAACAAATACATACAATGAGGACATCATTCGTTGCGAATCTTGCATTATTAATTGTGATAATAATTAATTATCTAATAATTAATTATTAATTATTAGATATACTAGTTGGCAATTGTCATGATAGTGGAGATCTTTTCTAATCAATTCATTTTCGATTTATTGTTCAATTGGTAGAAATGAATTGATATGCATATTAATGACTGGATGAAGTCAATGAAAGGCTATATTTGGGTGATGTTATCAGTAGAGATCGTGCCCGGCTGAGAGACTAATAGTACTGTTATCCTCCCTTTTAGATCACCTGCTCGGAAGGTTGTTCAGGGAAATTTAGTCGTTACTTCTGCTTCACAATCAGCAGTTTTCAATCCTTCAACTAAATCTGATTCATTTCCCAATGATGGTAAGTACTTTGGGTTTTATTCACTAGCCTTTGTCCAAGGCCATAAACATAAAAATACCTCTCCACATAAAACCAGCCTCTCGATGTGAACCTCCTTCTCACTCGCTTTTTCTTGTTCACTCAAGCTTGGCTAGTAGCTGAGGACACTGAATGATGGGTTTGTACTTCGTTTTTGTCAAAAGACTGGATTACAAGCAGTAAATAATTTCTATATTTGAATACAGTTATAAATATATTTTATTAAAGTTATAAATATATTTTATTAAAGTTATGAATAACTTATTTAACAAAGACTATTCACTAGATAATCAACCGCTGTATGAGACATGGTAGAAATTGAAATGACTCCAGGCCTACGGCTCTTTGTTTCAGTTTAGTGGTTAGTGAGAGAACTACTCACCTCATCTGAGCAATACTCAGACTTACCATCTGTCAGGCAACTCATCATCATCTCTCTATAATGTTTTATTACTTGTAAGAGTTGCATGCAACATTCCTTGTATTTGTAGTGAGCTCATACAAGTGCAAATGTAGAACCGAGCTTGCTTTCTAGTATTAGAATTGTCTACTCTCACCGCTATATAGTATGCTTGAGTATTGTAAGTATTGTACTTAAGTGCTTATAGTATTGTTAGCTCTATGGGATATCTCAGTAAGAACACAGGTTTATTCTTTGCTGTAGTATGTAAGGTCATACTATATATTGTCAGTATTTCTGTTGTGTTGAGGTCTTGGCTCTTATAGCGAGTTAAGACTTGGTGATATGTTTTGTAGGAGTTGATAGCTCAGTTCCACACAGGTTAGTGGCCCTTACTTACAAAGTTCACACCAACGTTCATATATATGTAAAGTGCCTGGCTATTTCATGTGGATCACTCCTTGTGGTGCTCCTTGTGGAGAGATTTGCCCTGTTTCAAAAATCCTATTTACTATTCTAATGATTTATATTCTTTTGATTGGAATTTGTACACCTAATTCTGTCATATACTATACCTCCCACTGTATAGAGTGTACACCTACCACTATATGGAGTTTTTACACCTAACTCTGTCATATGCTATACCTTCCACTGTAACGAGTGTATGCCTACCACTATATGGAGTTTGTACACCTAACTCTGTCATACACTATACCTCCCACTGTATAGAGTGTATACCTTCTACTATATGGAGTTTGTACATCTAACTCTGTCATACACTATACCTTCCACTGTATAGAGTGTATACCTACCACTATATGGAGTTTGTACACCTAACTCTGCCATATACTATACCTTCCGCTGTATAGAGTGTGTACCTTCTACTCTCTGTCATAGATTTGTACATCCAATACTGTACTGTATGCTTAAGGAATGACAATGTACTTGTAGCATCAAAAGGTCAGTGTATGGTTTCACTAGCGAACAAGGAAAGCCTCTCTCTGACTTGGATCTGTCAGATGAAGCTCAGGGAGATATTACTGTAAGTCCCTTTTACTCGTCCGTTTTGTCGTCTTGTCACTGCATAATGAATATGGACACTTGTATATAACATCCTCATTTATTGTTTCTATAGTGAATATGGACACTTGTAGATAACATCCTTGTTTATTGTTTCTATATGGACACTTGTAGATAACATCCTCATTTATTGTTTCTATATGGACACTTGTAGATAACATCCTTGTTTATTGTTTCTATAGTGAATATGGACACTTGTAGATAACATCCTTGTTTATTGTTTCTATAGTGAATATGGATACTTGTAGATAACTTCCTTTTTTATTGTTTCCATAGTGAATATGGACACTTGTAGATAACATCCTTGTTTATTGTTTCTATACTGAATATGGACACTTGTAGATAACATCCTTGTTTATTGTTTCTATAGTGAATATGGACACTTGTAGATAACTTCCTTGTTTATTGTTTCCATGGTGAATATGGACACTTGTAGATAACTTTATGTTATATATTGTTTTAATATTGAATATCTTTATTTTGATTTTGTTTAATCTTCACCAGACCATTGATGTCTTATACGAATTTCATGACTGAACCATGTTCTTGTCTCTCGTGTTTATCTTGAGAGGTTTACTAGCTGTGTTAGTTCACCCTGTTTTATACAGGAGAGGGCAACTGCCAAGCCAAAGAAGGAGGAAGAAAGAGTGATAGTCATCGACGCACTCAGTCAAAGAATGTCTAGAGATGCAGCTGAGGTAGCTGTCACAGAGCGTTTAGAGCTATCTCCCCATAAAGTCATCTGCCACTCTCCTCGCGCCGCTCAGTTGTCTCTCAGGTGACCAATTATAACATCACTATTCGCTGTCGCATGTTCTTAAACTATGAATTGTTTTCTATGCCTTGCAATGTTAGTACACCGCTGTCTATAGACACGCCCTGCTAAGTGATATTGCAGCCACTCATACACAAGCGATTTCAGGGATACCGGGGATACTCATAGGGCTGCTAATGTAGGTGTAGACCTCATGCCCAGCATTGCCGTCAAGTCTTCAAATCCAGAGCCAAATACTTCACAAAATACAGCCTCCAGTCTCAGCTCATCAGGTGGGTGGCTCTCATTCCTCTTTCAGTCTTGCTAGCAGGTATTATTTATTAAATCACAGAAGTGGAAGCATGGATTACGTACTGGTAAAATGTAGCCTGTGGTGTAATTCTTCAATATGCATTAATCAACATGAATAATCCTGCTTAGCCATCGCGTGGGTGTATGTGTCTGTCTGTGTGTTTCCACATTTCCTTGGCCGGTTTCATCCAAACTTCACATGCACATGCTCGGTGCTTTTCACCAGGTGGCTAAAAGTATTTGGTCTCGAAACTCCATCTGGTCGCTGAAAACCAGCCTCTTAAACTCTCACCTCGGGCCATCTGATTGATAATGGCATCGCCAGCCGTACTGATAATAAAGTATAAAATATATTATTTTGTCACAAAGATTGTTGTCTTTGCGTGTTGCTAGTGTGTGCATTAGATATTTGAATGAATATTGTTAGTGTATATTGCATATCATTCGTGCATATTGCATCATGTTAGTGCATATTGTGTATTGCTCATGCTTATTGTTAGTGCATAATGCATGCTGTCTACACCAAGTATGGCTAAGTGATATCTTATATTGTGAGTTTTTAAATGAATCTATATAACCTATAAACATATTAGTCCTTGAGTGTGCTCATAACATGGTATAGCATTTGCTTGTAGACATTTCAGTGCTAAATAATGTAGAATGAAGGAGTGCATACCTTGTGTCTGAAATGTATTGCTAGTGAATGCTGCTTCTAGCAATAACATCAACAGCATTCACTATGGCACGTGATTGCTGTTGGTGTATAGAACAACAGGCACATGTTGTTAGTATTAGTAATAGAACATGTACATAGCATTTAAACTAGTAAACAACATGTACATGACACTTGTGCTATGTTAGGGATTTGTTTGTAGGTGCGGAGCTCGGATCAGAAGTTCCATCATCCATACAAGACATTTCCAATGAGCTACAACATCTAAAGACTGTGTCTCCCAAAGACCAGCCCGCGGGCACAACCAAAGACCAGCTCACGGGCGCAACCAAAGACCAGCCCACGGGCGCAACCAAAAAGACAAAAAAGTCCCGACGAGTGGTTGCCTCCCGGTTTATGAACAGCACCACCAATCAGGCACCAAAGGTATAGCAGAGCTGTATTTGTATTTTTACCTGAGTCTCTTGGTCACCTGTCTCTTGCTGTCTCTTGGTCCCCAGCTAGCTTTTTCTCTGATTGAATTGTCTTGCTCATGTTAACTGTGTACATGCATCCTGTTTTATATGTAGTTACTACTGAATTCCCAGCGTTGCACGGGTAATAAAAAACGGCTTATAAACAGTGGCAGGGGATGTAGTTGTAGTTTGCCAAGTTTTACCTTGTCTTTTCAAATTAGCAAATTGGCTAATTTGAGTTACTTAAGCTAGTATATTGCTAAGCTAACTATAATAAGAGCCATGAAGGCCATTAAGCCGTAAAGGTTGTTAAATCGTGAAACCAGCTCTAGGGATGTTACGTGTCATACCATGTTAGTTTGCATATTTTAACCGATTTAATGACAATGAGCATGACTGATCTATTTATCGCAAGTAGCCATAGTCAATTCAGGACAAAGTGGAGTTTTTGTTTCTAGACTTCAATCGCTATAGCTGAACACACGATAAACCAAGAAACAGACAAACACGGAAACTTATATGTATACTAGTTGAATGCCCGGCATTGCCCGGATAATAAAATAGTCTTTGCACAGAAAACTCGTTTTTATTTAACATATACATACATATACAACAGTTACCATTATAACTTTAACACTTCATATCGTGAGAAAGCGTTTTTGTGCAGTTCAAATAAATTAAGAGAAAAAATAAACGAGTACATGGAAGTGAGTGTATAAAAAAGTTCACTGTTGCAGCAGACACTCGTTGTATTCAAAGATTTGATGAACGATGCTGGTACCTCTCGATACTTAGACGTCTAGACGTAAAAATGAGATATCGAACTATTTTTGTCCTATACTTTGTCTGACTACATGGAGAGAGAATTTAGAGGCAACTCCTACTCTAGATAATACATCTTTCAAACGTGAAAAGTTTTTACCAGCTTTTACGGATTCACCGAAACCGGAACTAGGCGTTTGAAACGGCACATTTTAAATTGAAACAGCACATTTGAAAATTACAAATTAGGAAAATAGGTAATGGTGAAAAAAATGAGCTTTTAAAAATAATGTTTTAAAATAGCAATAATAAGGTAATATTCATTAATAATAAAAACTGCCTATTTAACGTGTGCAATTGTGATAAGGATATACTCATATGTAAAAGCATTAGAAATGATAAGAACAGCTTAGCCCAGTGGTTATGCGTGCTATGAGTTGGGGGCGCTTGTTTGTAGACTCGCTATTTGAATGTCGCGAGTTGAAATTCTCTAGAAAACGGCTTTTTTATTGCTAGATTTTAGTCGCTATAACTGGACACGGGGATAAAAACAAAAATGCAAGCAAACTTTGAAAAATATATATATAGATAGATATTGAGGTCATGTGAAGTCATGCAGACAATGGTCAAGGTGGCAGAAGCAATTGACTTCTTTTCATCATGATTTAGTTGGCTTAACCAAGACTGCCAGTATCTATGAATTGTAACCAAGACTGCCAGTATCTATGAATTGTAACCAAGACTGCCAGTATCTATGAATTGTAACCAAGACTGCCAGTATCTATGAATTGTAACCAAGACTGCCAGTATCTATGAATTGTAACCAAGACTGCCAGTATCTATGAATTGTAACCAAGACTGCCAGTATCTATGAATTGTAACCAAGACTGGCAGTATCTATGAATTGTAACCAAGACTGCCAGTATCTATGAATTGTAACTAAGACTGCCAGTATCTATGAATTGTAACCAAGACTGCCAGTATCCATGAATTGTAACCAAGACTGCCAGTATCTATGAATTGTAACCAAGACTGCCAGTATCTATGAATTGTAACTAAGACTGCCAGTATCTATGAATTGTAACCAAGACTGCCAGTATCCATGAATTGTAACCAAGACTGCCAGCATCTATGAATTGTAACCAAGACTGGCAGTATCTATGAATTGTAACCAAGACTGCCAGTATCTATGAATTGTAACTAAGACTGCCAGTATCTATGAATTGTAACCAAGACTGCCAGTATCCATGAATTGTAACCAAGACTGCCAGTATCTATGAATTGTAACCAAGACTAACAGTATCTATAAATTGTAACCAAGACTGCCAGTATCTATGAATTGTGACCAAGACTGCCAGTATCTATGAATTGTAACCAAGACTGCCAAGATCCATGAATTGTAACAAAGACTGCCAGTATCTATGAATTGTAACCAAGACTGCCAGTATCTATGAATTGTAACTAAGACTGCCAGTATCTATGAATTGTAACCAAGACTGCCAGTATCCATGAATTGTAACCAAGACTGCCAGTATCTATGAATTGTAACCAAGACTAACAGTATCTATAAATTGTAACCAAGACTGCCAGTATCTATGAATTGTGACCAAGACTGCCAGTATCTATGAATTGTAACCAAGACTGCCAAGATCCATGAATTGTAACCAAGACTGCCAGTATCTATGAATTGTGACTAAGACTGCCAGTATCTATGAATTGTAACCAAGACTGCCAGTATCTATGAATTGTAACCAAGACTGCCAGTATCTATGAATTGTAACCAAGACTGCCTGTATCTATGAATTGTAACCAAGACTGCCAGTATCTATGAATTGTAACCAAGACTGCCAGTATCTATGAATTGTAACCAAGACTGCCAGTATCTATGAATTGTAACCAAGACTGCCAGTATCTATGAATTGTAACCAAGACTGCCACTATCTATGAATTGTAACCAAGACTGCCAGTATCTATGAATTGTAACCAAGACTGCCAGTATCCATGAATTGTAACCAAGACTGCCAGTATCTATGAATTGTAACCAAGACTGCCAGTATCTATGAATTGTAACCAAGACTGCCAGTATCTATGAATTGTAACTAAGACTGCCAGTATCTATGAATTGTAACCAAGACTTCCAGTATCTATGAATTGTAGTAAGACTGCCAGTATCTATTAATTGTAACCAAGACTGCCAGTATCTATGAATTGTAACCAAGACTGCCAGTATCTATGAATTGTAACCAAGACTGCCAGTATCTATGAATTGTAACCAAGACTACCAGTATCTATGAATTGTGACCAAGACTGCCAGTATCTATGAATTGTAACCAATACTGCCAGTATCCATGAATTGTAACCAAGACTGCCAGTATCTATGAATTGTGACTAAGACTGCCAGTATCTATGAATTGTAACCAAGACTGCCAGTATCTATGAATTGTAACCAAGACTGCCAGTATCTATGAATTGTAACCAAGACTGGCAGTATCTATGAATTGTGACCAAGACTGCCAGTATCTATGAATTGTAACCAAGACTGCCATTATCTATGAATTGTAACCAAGACTGCCAGTATCTATGAATTGTAACCAAGACTGCCAGTATCTATGAATTGTAACCAAGACTGCCAGTATCTATGAATTGTAGTAAGACTGCCAGTATCTATGAATTGTAACCAAGACTGCCAGTATCTATGAATTGTAACCAAGACTGCCAGTATCTATGAATTGTAACCAAGACTGCCAGTATCTATGAATTGTAACCAAGACTGCCAGTATCTATGAATTGTAACCAAGACTGCCAGTATCCATGAATTGTAACCAAGACTGGCAGTATCTATGAATTGTAACCAAAACTGCCAGTATCTATGAATTGTAACCAAGACTGCCAGTATCTATGAATTGTGAATTTCCTTTTGTGGAATCTTAACACTTGTTGCAAACAGTCTTTGTTATATAATGTAGGTAAATAAGTTGAATTGAGGAATATGAAGATAGCGCCATCTATCCAACTACATATCATATCACAGCATTGCTTTTGTCTAGTATTTTCATGATGCTATGCGCGGTATGAGTGCCATATACCGTAAAACCTCTAATTGAATGAGGAAGGGAGGGTTGGAAAATAGAACGCCATGGCGTTCAATTAGAGGTTTTACGGTATCTAGTTATGCTAACTCTGTTGGAGTTATCTGTCTACAGCTATAGATGTAACATGTCTATATTTATCATGCTATGATAGAAGAAAGATGTAAAGAAAAGACAGGTTAGCACACCCAAGCACTACGCTCCCAACGAGTCATTTGATGTATCAGCCTTGCAGTCCACTCGTCTCTGCAATAGACTTCTCAATGAAACAGGTTTGTATGTACATCTATGGAATCTTTCTACTACCTGCTGTGTATCTCTTTAGTCTAAAGCTCTTCGTGCCAACGACTCTGATTTAATCATGTTCCTGGTTCATAGTGGTCACCATTTATGCTTAAGAAATGTATTTATACAGATGAGATGTTTGACTTTATCAACAGTTTCTCTCTGTATCATACATATTTTAGCTGTGAACAGTTACCACTGTTAACCAGGCTTTAGCAAGATCTATATGATATCTAATGAACTAGTAAATTCTGAGCAAACAATCTTATCATTCTCCAGTTACTTGGCATTCACAAATTTATATTTCTTGTACTTCATTCCTCCGAAGGTTTGTCTTCCCTCGTCAATCACCTTTGCCCTTCCATTTATATTGTCAGAGTCATTCACAGCCCCACCACCCGAGTCAGGGATAGCAGCTAGTCAAAAGTCACTCTCCTACACAACTACTAAGAAGTCACAAATGCTGCACAAGAAGGTTTGTCTTCTCACAAAATCGAAGATATACACAAGAGCAATACACCGTGAGAATATTAGCAAATGCCTTAGCGCTATTTGAGATGGTTTCTATACGACAAGAAATCACCTTGGTTCCACGACTTTGATAGTATTGCTGGTTAATATAGGTGAAATAGGCAGGTCTAAAGGGGCAAAAATGTTTAGGTCATTTGTTGGGTGGCTAAATAGGCCACCAACAAATGACACTCCAGTTCTGATTGGTGAAGGAGCAAGTTGCTGACACATTCCATTTATAGTCTTGTAGTGTTATTGCCAAGTCCAAATCATATCTGCATGTAGATATTAGAGGCTTTTAGTATAGTCGTATTGATACAATTGAGGTGTCTGTAGTGTACTGTATTTGTAGTGTACTGTGTCTGTAGTGTACCGTATCTGT
Organism: Watersipora subatra; assembly: GCF_963576615.1. NCBI lineage: Eukaryota > Metazoa > Bryozoa > Gymnolaemata > Cheilostomatida > Watersiporidae > Watersipora > Watersipora subatra. The sequence continues at coordinate 65,870,348 of NC_088711.1, forward strand.
AGTGTACTATATCTGTAGTGTACCGTATCTATAGTGTACCGTATCTGTAGTGTACCGTGTCTGTAGTGTACCGTATCTGTAGTGTACCGTATCTGTAGTGTACCGTATCTGTAGTGTACCGTATCTGTAGTGTACCGTATCTGTAGTGTACCGTATCTGTAGTGTACCGTGTCTGTAGTGTACCGTATCTGTAGTGTACTGTATCTGTAGTGTACTGTATCTGTAGTGTACCGTATCTGTAGTGTATCGTATCTGTAGTGTACTGTATCTGTAGTGTACCGTATCTGTAGTGTATCGTATCTGTAGTGTACTGTATCTGTAGTGTACTGTATCTGTAGTGTACCGTATCTGTAGTGTATCGTATCTGTAGTGTATTGTATCTGTAGTGTACTGTATCTGTAGTGTACTGTATCTGTAGTGTGCTGTATCTGTAGTGTACTGTATTTGTAGTGTACCGTGTCTGTAGTGTACTGTATCTGTAGTTTACTGTATCTGTAGTGTACTGTATCTGTAGTGTATTGTATCTGTAGTGTACTGTATCTGTAGTGTACTGTATCTGTAGTGTGCTGTATCTGTAGTGTACTGTATCTGTAGTGTACCGTGTCTGTAGTGTACTGTATCTGTAGTGTGCTGTATCTGTAGTGTGCTGTATCTGTAGTGTACTGTGTCTGTAGTGTACAGTATCTGTAGTGTACTGTATCTGTAGTGTGGCTGCCTTTGCAGAACACTGTTGGAGAAGTTACACAAGATTCGATAGATGTCTGCTATTCTCGATATCTTCAGTGGCTCTTCCTCTCCTCAAAGGTTGATAAGGCCATAGAATCCGAAGAGACTAATGTCATGGTGAGCTAATGACCTATTATCTCTCATTTGGTCACTCCTTGATTTCTTTTTGTTCCTCTCTTAAAACTAATATTTGTAAATGCCGGTTAGTTGTCTTATTTTTTTTCACACTGTGCAAGCCACACCGTGTCCGTCTTGTGGTTGTATGTTGGCTCTTTTTGCTTTCCCATCTTTGGTGAAGTTTGCTCTGTATTCACCAGTCGGAGCTCCAAAAGTTATCCATCGAAAACCATAAAATGAGACAGAAACTTTCAGCTCTAGAGCAGGAGTTGGACAGACTGGAGCATGTGACCAACTTGGACGAGATGCTCGAATTGCAGGTGAGTTATGAAGCTATTCTCATAGATCAAATCCGAGATCAGTCTGCGATCAAATCTTCTGCGATACGGATTCATTATTCCAAGATTTCAATAGCTATAGCTGGACACCCCTACAGACATACGACAAACTTTGAGAAATATATATATAGATTATTTCATCATTTGCTGAGTTATGGAGTGTGGCATGAAAATGTTATAATCAGTATATAATATATCATTATACAGTAGTAACTTTTCATTAAGATTTACATTAAAATCAATATTTCATTCGCCTCCATCAGTCTTTCTTTGGTGAGGGTTAAAATGGCTTCGTATAACTTACTATAAGCTTGCATGGGGAGAAAGGTTAAAACTGGGTTAAAGCTTTCATATTTCTAGTTGAGATAAGAATAGGAGATAAAACCAAATAAGAATTCAAGTGATATAAATCTCTGTTTAGTTTGGAACTATTGCAAGGACAGTTTAATATTGCTGTTATTCATAGCCAGTGTGATATGCCATAGACTTAAATTCCATAGCAATGATAATTGAATAAATTAGGGGCAGTACAATTGCATCCACAGTCATGTTGAATACTAGGCTATGTTAAACAAGGTTCTACAGACTGCTCAGCCATAGATAAAAGTTGTGGTAATCCCTTACGTGATGCATGGAGATGTTGTATTTAGTTGGTTCGATAATTGGATACATAGATAACAGTTGTGGTAATGCCTTACGTGATGCATGGAGATGTTGTATTTAGTTGGGTCAATCATTTGATACCTTCAGCAATTAGAAACATGTCCAGGTTGTATTAGCTGATTGTACTTCCAGCTTGCTAACGAGTTATGGTTGTCAAACATTGTGCTGTACAAAACAGGTCATATGTCAAGGTCTATAATTTGTCCTAAAACTTAACTTGGCATTAGAAGCAAGGAAGGAGTGGTCAAGCATCTGTTGTCTAAGTTGGTGTGTAATCTTCGCTGACTCATTGTTTTGCCTAGCTGCTCTTTCATTTACGTGAATAGATATGTCAAATGGGTTAACACAGCATGATCCCGTTGATCAATGACCGAATGGCTTTTCATGTGGACTGTAAGACATTCAAGTGACATTATCTAGCAGGTGCTCTGTGATAATCATTATATTGGTGAACCTGACGCTATTGCAAAAAATAGTTCTTTTTATGACAATATGAATGATTAGGAATGAAAATTCCTTTTTATCTATTTTATGCACTTTTATCTACTGTCTTGTAATCCCATCCAAAGTTATCTTTTGTACCATCATATCTACCCTATCACCTCCTTTGTACCATCATATCTACCCTACCACCTCTTTTGTACCATCATATCTACCCTACCACCTCTTTTGTGCCATCATATCTACCCTATCACCTCTTTTGTGCCATCAGACCTACCCTATCACCTCTTTTGTACCATCAGACCTGCCCTATCACCTCTTTTGTACCATCATATCTACCCTATCACCCCTTTTGTACCATCAGACCTACCCTATCACCTCCTTTGTACCATCAGACCTACCCTATCACCCCTTTTGTACCATCATATCTACCTTATCACCTCCTTTGTACCATCATATCTACCCTACCACCTCCTTTGTACCATCATATCTACCCTATCACCTCCTTTGTACCATCATATCTACCCTACCACCTCTTTTGTACCATCAGACCTACCCTATCACCTCCTTTGTACCATCAGACCTACCCTATCACCTCCTTTGTACCATCAGACCTACCCTATCACCTCTTTTGTACCATCATATCTACCCTATCACCTCCTTTGTACCATCAGACCTACCCTATCACCTCCTTTGTACCATCAGACCTGCCCTATCACCTCCTTTGTACCATCATATCTACCCTATCACCTCTTTTGTACCATCATATCTACCCTATCACCTCCTTTGTACCATCAGACCTACCCTATCACCTCCTTTGTACCATCAGACCTACCCTATCACCTCTTTTGTACCATCAGACCTACCCTATAACTTCCTTTGTACCATCATATCGACCCTATCACCTCCTTTGTACCATCAGACCTACCCTATCACCTCCTTTGTACCATCAGACCTACCCTATTGCCTCCCTTGTACCATCCACATGCCGTACTCCCCTTGTATGTTACAGCAAGGATTACTTGGCCCTATAGTGAGTGAACTGCCGCAATTGAGCCAGTACTATCAGAGCATGGCCGTAGCCTTAGACACTACAAGGCATGAGCTGCATACTGTGGGCATTAACATACCCGACACTGAACATGAGCAAAAAGCATTCGAAGGTTTGCTATCTTTTTTAGTTAAAATCTTTACTTGTCTTTTCGATTTTAAAATTGAAGTCAGATGAGCGTAGTTGAGTTGCTTAGAATATTCTAGACCACACTGTATACGCGGATGTAACTAAACAAGCAGCACCAGAGAGTAAGGTTAATGTTTTCTATTAGTTGTCTGCCAGTACCCAAAGCAAGCTCAACAATATAGAGGCAGGACATTCATGCTGTGCTGACATTTGCTTATTGTTGGATGAGATTCCATCAGAAATACATGTATGTTTTCTAGTGAACATCTGTTAAATGCTTGTAAGATTTGTCCTCATCAGCTGATGACAATCATCTTTCACTCCAATCTAAATGCTCTAGTCCACAGCGAGCTATATTATACTAGGTAGTTCACAGCAAGCTATATTATACTAGGTAGCTCACAGCCAGCTATATTATACTAGGTAGTTCACAGCGAGCTATATTATACTAGGTAGTTCACAGCAAGCTATATTATACTAGGTAGCTCACAGCGAGCTATATTATACTAGGTAGCTCACAGCCAGCTATATTATACTAGGTAGTTCACAGCGAGCTATATTATACTAGGTAGTTCACAGCGAGCTATATTATACTAGGTAGCTCACAGCAAGCTATATTATACTAGGTAGTTCACAGCAAGCTATATTATACTAGGTAGTTCACAGCGAGCTATATTATACTAGGTAGCTCACAGCAAGCTATATTATACTAGGTAGTTCACAGCAAGCTATATTATACTAGGTAGTTCACAGCGAGCTATATTATACTAGGTAGCTCACAGCCAGCTATATTATACTAGGTAGCTCACAGCAAGCTATATTATACTAGGTAGTTCACAGCGAGCTATATTATACTAGGTAGCTCACAGCAAGCTATATTATACTAGGTAGCTCACAGCAAGCTATATTATACTAGGTAGTTCACAGCGAGCTATATTATACTAGGTAGCTCACAGCCAGCTATATTATACTAGGTAGCTCACAGCCAGCTATATTATACTAGGTAGCTCACAGCGAGCTATATTATACTAGGTAGTTCACAGCAAGCTATATTATACTAGGTAGCTCACAGCGAGCTATATTATACTAGGTAGTTCACAGCAAGCTATATTATACTAGGTAGCTCACAGCGAGCTATATTATACTAGGTAGTTCACAGCAAGCTATATTATACTAGGTAGTTCACAGCAAGCTATATTATCTTAGGTAGTTCACAGCGAGTTATATTATACTAGGTAGTTCACAGCAAGCTATATTATACTAGGTAGTTCACAGCAAGCTATATTATCTTAGGTAGTTCACAGCGAGTTATATTATACTAGGTAGTTCACAGCGAGCTATATTATACTAGGTAGCTCACAGCCAGCTATATTATACTAGGTAGCTCACAGCCAGCTATATTATACTAGGTAGCTCACAGCGAGCTATATTATACTAGGTAGTTCACAGCGAGCTATATTATACTAGGTAGCTCACAGCGAGCTATATTATACTAGGTAGCTCACAGCTAGCTATATTATACTAGGTAGCTCACAGCTAGCTATATTATACTAGGTAGCTCACAGCGAGCTATATTATACTAGGTAGTTCACAGCAAGCTATATTATACTAGGTAGTTCACAGCAAGCTATATTATCTTAGGTAGTTCACAGCGAGTTATATTATACTAGGTAGTTCACAGCAAGCTATATTATACTAGGTAGCCCACAGCAAGCTATATTATACTAGGTGCCATGATGGCAGCGCTTGATGAAAGTGAACAGCTGTTGGCTGACGTTGCATCTCACACGAGACGAGATATGTCCACCACTAGTCAGTACGCACAGGCTGTAGAGAGCCTGAGTAAATGCGTCTCCGAGGAGGAAAAGGAGTTACGCAGGTATATACATATATATGTATTAGTCTTACAAATGACTTCTAAATTCCTTGAACTTTTCTATTACATCTTATATGAAATATTTTAACTCTATTCAGGCGGTTGCTGCTTTGTGGCACGACTCTGCGTGTAAGTTGTTGCCCTGTTTTTATGGTTGAGCATCGCGTTACCTTAGTAACCTTACAAATGGATTCATTCCGCTATTGGACCTGTCATAGCTTGTCCTTGAAGATTAACTATAGCCTGCCTTAGTCCATGTTTTACCTTCAGCTGTAAAGACCTTGTTAGAGCTGCTCAGTCGCTGGCAAACCATGAGAACTCTATGAAGATACAGGATATTGAAAGCAGTAGACAGGTGGATCCATTGACCCGACAGGTCAAGCTTATTTGATAGCTGACATTCTCATCACTGACCTTCTCACCGTGCATTGCGAGCTGTTGGTGTGAAATATGTGTGGAATATGTGTGTAAGGTTTGACATGACTTTAATATATTTATAATTTTATGGCTGTATCATGCATGAGTGACCTAGAAAAATACAAATAGATCTGTGCACCATGAATAGAAAGCGAGCAATGCTATATAGTATTACGGTATATAGAGAGGATACTAAAAACTAGATATAAAGACATAAAGTGGACAACTCCCATGGTGGAAGCCAGCTAAGATCTATAAATAGTGCTATATAGCTATAGTAATCATGCAGTGTCTGAAAATACAGCACAAGAGATGAACTGCAATGGAATATGTGATTGCAACTGTTTGGAATGTTCAGCTTTCTCCCACTTTAGCCGGGGAGATGAAGCAATTACCAACAGTATTTCATACCATGACGACTAGAAACTAGGGCTGTATTTATATCACAGTCACAAAAGTGGATGGGGTGGGTGGCTCAGTAACCCGTATTGAAACTATCATCCATGAGCTCATCAAATGCTATGTCCATGCGGGTTTTCCGCCTCTTCTGTTTTATATTATTTGCAAGTTTTATGATGGCTACCAGCAGGACTATCACGAGGACTAAAGAGCCCACTACTATGAGCGCGATAGCATATGCTGGCAGTCCTGAAAAGGCCTCTTGCTTAGCTTGACACTCACTAAGGCCTAGAGATGTGGTATCATAGCCCGTTACGCTACTAAGGCTGGAGTTTCCTAGACGAGGAGTGCAAGTTGTCTCTCCAAAGGATACTGTGCCATTCTCTCGATCGAAGTAGACATAGAATCCTTCCATGATAACTGCCCCTGTAATAAAACATTCAGTCAAACTGGACTAGGCATTGGTACACGTACCGCTGCCTGGCCACAGGCATCGGTACATGTACAGCTGCCTGGCCACAGGCAGAACAACAATACTTTGTACCCTCTTAGCGCATGCATATAATGAGAATAGCCAATATGTACTTGGAATATGTAGCATTGGTTTACAAACAATTCTGTACCACAAGGATATAGATAACCTCCAATGGCTAAAATATACCAATGGCATTACCTGCTCCATGTGAGAGTTTTTAGGTGAAAAACCCAGTAGATTTGCATGATTAACAACGCACAGAAGATGTATCTGGCACAGAATATACTTTCTGGCTCGAAAGTACGCACAGGTACTCCAACCAACCGTATCACGCGCAGGTACTCCAACCAACCGTATCACGCGCAGGTACTCCAACCAACTGTATCGATGTGAAAGTATGTGAAGGGATTAAGCTCAAAAGCTTTCACTCTGTCATCGAATACCAAATTATTAGCATACTGTAGATAGATAGTAGAGTGACAAGCTAGGCAGGTGATATACTTGGAAAACGATTTTATGGTTAAAATTAAAGTTCGAGAAAGAATTCCGAATCTCGTTAGTAAGAATATGATATAGTAATCCAAAGAGTGCAGATAGCAGGCAACTATCTATTGTAAGGTAACCGATGTGAAAGCATACCTAATATGGTTGCAGTGTGACTTGTGATGCCTAGGCTATAGCAATCCCTCCCAGGTTCAGACGACTCCACAGGCCGAAGGTAAAGCTGAGGTGAAATATTTAATGTGATTGTCAGTTCTTGATCACTTATGAGTTTCAGCTGCACTGAGGGGAAGTAACTGAATGGTTCAGAGGCATGTGTGAGGCAAAGGAGAGACGTACCTTCCCAGAATTTATCATCCAGGTTGAGATTCGATTGTGACTGCGAATACTACAAGCACAGTCAGAGAGCAGACAATGAGAGCAAGGATGGACAATCCCAAGTGAAACTATTGGGTCTTGAGTATTCATGTGATCAACCAGGTAAACCTACCGATGCCTTCAATCTGATTATGAGGGCATCAAAGACTTTAGTAGGCAGACGGAGATTTGTGGTCCCACTGTCCAAGATGGTGCTCGGGCTATTGTAGTCGACGCACGGAAGGCCTAGAGTGTCCCCTTCCACCTGGGCATCAGAATGATGAATCAGAAATGGGAAAATCAACATACTTTTAGTGCTATATTATAGCTAGTGTACATGTGTCTACACTAAACAGCTAGTGTACGTGTGTCTACAATAAACATACATGTAGCTAGTCTACGTGTGTCTACAATAAACATAGCTAGTGTACATGTGTCTACAATAAACATAGCTAGTCTACGTGTTTACATGTAAACATTGATAAAACGATATGATTTTTGAAGTCCAAACAGAAAAGTTGAGAGCCAAGTCTTCCCTCTAATGCACATTCAAGCAGCACTGCTATGATGGCATCTAGCACACACCATCTGGGATGATGGCATTGGGATGGTGTCTAATATAGTGCACATCTTATATTACAAATGTTGTAAAAATTGTAGTTGTATTTATTTAATACACATGATTATCCGCATTTGATCTCTGAAGGCTTGTGCAGGTCACATCATGCTTCAGCATGTCTGTGTTCAGCAAATATATAGCCTCATGCCCTTGCAATCAACTCGTTTACATAACCAAACATGTGGATGATGTTATTCCCGCGATGAACTTTTAGGCAAAAAATGTTTTATTCAGGTTAAATTATCTCAATAATGTCTCAAGACAAAACGGAGCGTAGCAATGCAAACAAACACTTTCAAATTAACAACAGATGTTTATGCACTAAACACCCACCTGAATATCTGTTATGAGGAGCTGGTAAAATTTTCGTTCGACTATGGTTGCCTTGTAGAGCTCGCCTTTGTATTGACTACTGTCAATGGCTCCAACGGTTAGCTTCCCTCCCATCGCGATGTTATCTGAGAAGAGGCCATCCGCAGCCCCGCATAGAAGCAATGAGAATCCATCAGCAATTCCAGCTAAAAAGACAATATAGCCATAGCATGATATATTCACATACAGTGACACCAAGGTCACCTCATCATGGTATTGCTGAACTGAACGCTTGCCAGAGAAGGCCAGACATCAACATCTGAGAGCTAGAGAACAGCCATCATCGTCTACAATCACCGCTTTGTCACTATTTATCATCCATAATGTGAATCCTAACACCACTCTTTTAATCTGTATTAACATTGAGAGTTTGATGTTTCCAAAATGCTACTTGATTGCATGAATCATTTTAGACCGACATCAACACACTATTCTGCTCAAGAAAGCGCATTACATATCAACTGGCTGCCAGCTATGAGATTTTTTTCTATCAAATGCCACCACAACACAATACTCACTTGTATTTAACATCAACCTAGTAACCAACAACTATAACTGATGAAATTGTGAGGGCTTTGTTGTCGCTTCAAGATATTTGTTGCAGGAAGAATTTAGAGTTTCTATGTAGTGGTAATGAAAACCATAAATTATCACACAGGGTTTGCTGACTGCTGCCTGCTAACTGCTAATGATGCACACTTACCGTCAATATTATGCTTAAACATGTTGTCGAAGTACTATGTTTGCATATCATACAAGGTAAGTGTAGAAGATCCTAGTTATGACAGACATACAAATATGAAACCAGTTCAAGTTTTTAGCCATCTGAAACCCAGGCCTCTATTAGCTAGTGTAGTAGCAAAACACACAGTGAACTGCATGTGCATGAGGAAAAATGTAGATGACACATCAAGGGGAGAAAGTCCTGGTCTTAATGAAAAGATGAAAGAGTTATTAATTTGGTGAAAGTCAAAAAGTTTATTTGCCAAACATCTTCAATGCAAAGCAAATTTGAGACAGAGCTAATCTACGGCGTTTTCGTGATGGCTGCGATGAACTGTTCGTTTGTGAGCTTTTAAAAGCTTGTAATCACATTTCCACATATTTTGCACCTACAACACAACAGAGTAAGACATGGTGAATCTTTTGATACCAAATAACTGTAATATGAATTTTGTTGCAAGTCAACCTTTAAAGATAATGACGTAAACGCCTTCTTCGACTTGCCTTTTACATTAAAGATGAACTTGGGCATAGCCAAACTGATTTGAATTTATTAAATTGTTTAAAACATTGGAATTGTTTTCAAATTAGAGGCAATCAAGTTGTGGGGTCAAGCAAAAACAATGATGTTAAGTCCTCAAAGCTTCAAAAAGTATAAACCGTGTTCAGGTCTACTATAAGCTGAAGCTCCGTGTTGTGGATCATTGTGTGCAATACGAAGCAAGTAAAAGAAGTTCAACACATGGAAAATGTTGTTAATCTGTCATATATAGTGACAACTAGACAAAAAATTCAACTGTGACTCTCAACAGAAAAGATCATTGCATTAAACTACCAATTACGACGATAGGTGACAAACCTGAAGTAGTCAGTTATCTTCCATGAACAACTGACTAAAGAATGGAATGGAGAGCCATCCTCAAACAAACCCTCCATACTGTACCATGTACCAGGAGAAGGCAATCCTACCTTTTTGCACGAGAGAGTCGAAGTATGGCTGCGGTATGTGCATATTATCAGTGGCTACAGCGATACTTTTATAGGCCAGACCAAGGATGCCCTGCCAAATGGTGCCATTCATAAAAAAGCCCTCAGACTCCTGTATCATCTCTATGTCAGATTTGATGGGGAAACTGTTTCCAGAGAGGGAAACTACATCATTGCCTGCAGCGTGTAATATTTATATCTGGCTATATCACAGATTCACAGGCTGTATATTCAACTAGCTAGACCTTAACGCTACTAGATGTAGTCTTGTGTTGGTGTCTATCTGAAGATACGGTCTATTTATTATATATACTGTCTGAATCTACTGAATTCCTCAAGTTACCCTTGGCAGTTTTATTATACGTTGCGCACTACATTAGATATTCTTTGGTTGAAACTGTCTAGTTATACTAGATACTGTATAATGATATGAGACCATCTAGTTATATTAGATACTGTATAATGATATGAGACTGTCTAGTTATATTAGATACTGTATAATGATATGAGACCATCTAGTTATATTAGATACTGTATAATGATATGAGACTGTCTAGTTATATTAGATACTGTATAATGATATGAGACTGTCTAGTTATATTAGATACTGTATAATGATATGAGACTGTCTAGTTATATTAGATACTGTATAATGATATGAGACTGTCTAGTTATAGTAGACACTGTACAATAATATGAGACTGTCTAGTTATACTAGATACTGTATAATGATATGAGACTGTCTAGTTATATTAGATACTGTATAATGATATGAGACTGTCTAGTTATATTAGATACTGTATAATGATATGAGACTGTCTAGTTATATTAGATACTGTATAATGATATGAGACTGTCTAGTTATATTAGATACTGTATAATGATATGAGACTATCTAGTTATATTAGATATTATTGTTTAGAAAAGTGAATCAAGTTTTGATAAACCAGCAGTTGCATTAGATACTAGATTATTCCTGATTAAAATGTTAAGAGTGAAGGTTAAATATTACCAATTGTTGAAGTGAAAGATAGCAAAAAGATCAATCCTCAATAGATCAAACCAAGACAAGTTTTACAGCTATTTATATTGAACTCGATGCACAAAGGCTAATGTAATAAAGTAAAGAAAAGCGTAATGAGCAATGAATACTGGCGGCTCAGTAAGATTTAAAAGTTACCCAGAATTCCCTTCCAATGGCCTTGCGTGTAGTTCACACTTATACTCTCATTGTTACTGTTAAAAGTGCTTGAGGTACTTGTGTTGAAGAAGCTGGTGATGTTGACATCATTGTACGCTGCTAAGGCAAAGTTACTACTGCCTGTATCCAACAAGAGTTGGAAGTGAGAAGGGGGAGTTCCTTAAAATACAGAGTTTAAATTATTTCAATACATAGGAAAATGAGATTTGCTTAAGTGAAAACAACAGTGTAGAAAAAATGATGACAAACTTGTCTTACCGACGGAGACAGGCAGATAGTAACCTCTATCAGGCCGTCCACTCAAATTGAACACATTTTGTGCGAGGGAGACGATAAGGAGAAGGCATAGAATGAGTAGCTCCCTCATCGTATCCCGCCTTCTCACACCGCGCTACACCAGAGAATCTCAAAGAGATTTGGTTTCCTAGGAACACTAGCAAACATAGCAAAATAATAAAAGAGAGCAAACACAGAACTTTGGTTAACTACACAAACTCAATTTGATCTTGGGATATTAGCAGTGTTCATCAGAGATTAGTAGATAGTGCAGGCATGATGCTAGTAGATTACTTTATCAGTAAAGGTTTGTGACCAAATAATGAAGGCATTGCCTCATACATCGCTTTCTGTGAGATGAATGCTAGGTGAGCGTTTCAAAGAACTGCCATTGATTAAAATGGTAAAAGTTGAAGATTTCTTCTAGGGTAGGAAAGACAGACCCAGAGCTACATATTCTGAGATAACGGAACAAGAGCTACTTAGATAAATATATTCAGTTCATATTAATTATAGTAGATTAAATTATTAATCTCTGAACAAAAAGCTATTAACTCTAACAAATTTGGAACGATATTATTATGCCATTTCAGTCCTCACAGTCTTTGTCTAATATTGTATTATAAAGTTTTATAGGAAAAGATCATTTCAGCGCTAAATTTAAAAACGAAATAATTGATTTCTACATCGCCATTTCAAATTAATTTTTTATTTTATATGTTAATCCTACGACCAAACAAGCCAAGCGAATGTTCGAAAGTTTTTATGATAAATGCATGTGCACACAACTTACGAAAATTATTCATCAACAACGTCGCAAACCCTTGTATCGAAATCTCATCAACAAATTTAACCATTTTTTTTAGAGTCGTTTAAGTATAATAACGATACAAAACACATATAAACCTATTTAAATATATTACCAAGTCTTTGAAAAGTGTTGACAGTATCTTAAAACTTACCCATCTGATCGGATTATACATAAATAGACAGATTAATTCGGCCAAAAATCGCCACAAAACGCTTGAAAAGCTTGGTTTAATAATAGTTAAGACCGGCCTATGATACGCCAATAAAGCCGTGCGACAGATAGTAGAACTACAGTCAAACATGGATAACTCGTCCACGGATAGCTCGAACACATGGTTAATTCAAACGGTTTCTTTGGTCCATTCCCACGTAATGATAAATTGCTATAGATAACTCGAACTCAACACTGTTAATTCGAACTGTTTTTTTGCCCAACGGCTACCGAAACGGTTGTTATCGCTTTAGAAAATCACTTTATTCAAAGCCTTAGAGGTAAACCTCATCTTTTCGTAATTCATAAGCGTTGTTATTACCACCATCGGCAAAATAATTTTGTCAACGACTTTTCTAAAGGTTTGGTCAAATTTGATTTATACTGCTATACGATTAATAGCACGGGCTTGCCGGGTCACGCGCGCAAGGATTTTCGCCACGCACATACAAAACAAAAACAGCATGTTGTTTTGTATGTGCGTGGCGAAAATCCTTGAGTGCGTGACCCGGCTAGCCCATGACGAATAGTTTTCCGACGTTGATTCCGTGTTGAATCAACGTCGGAATGTTGAATGTTTAAAACGTCTTAAAAATTGTTTTTATTAAACGTATACGTTGTCTTAGCTAAAAGAACTATTCATCGTTTGACCTAAACACAGAATACGTGTGTACATTCAATAAGTATTCATTCAAAAAGCGTGAGTGATATACAATGTACCGTTAAACCTCGTAAAACTTTTAATTGAACTGCCTCGGAGTGTTGCTCTTAACGAATCCGAGGTAAAGTAAGGGATTTTTCTTTGGTAACTTTTTCTTGAATTTGCATAAACTTCAAGAAAAATCGGCAAAATTGATCGTGGGTAAAACGCTCAAAAGAAAAAGATGTCTTTTCTTTTGAGCATTTCAACAATGATCAAGTTTTGCCAACGTCAATCTAAAAAAACGTCCTGGCAATAACATCACCTCAAACAACAAACCAATCTCAAGTGATAGAAAAATCTCTATACTTTTTGATAAAAACGTTTTAAACTTTACATTAGAAGCATTCATTTTGAAACAAGCCATTTGTGCTTTTGATTTATATTATAGTTTGCATATGTACATGTATCTACTAATAAATAAGTAAATACATGGACTTGTGACAGTGCTCTGATAACTTGAACGCTCTGATAATTCGAACACTTTTGCTCGGTCCCGTGAAGTTCGAGTTATCCATGTTTGACTGTATTTAGCAGTGCGCATTTCACGAAAAAAATGTGCTGATTTCACCAGTCTATGACATTGTTTACTTGCTAAGGTTTCTAATATTTTGTTAGATTTAATTATAAGAATAATTAATCGAATTTATCCGAAGGTTTCTGTAATAAACGTAGACCGTTTGAGGCGTAGACCGATTTACAGGTACGAAATTGTGGTACACAGTTTATCAGACTATGTTTTTTTGTCCAATTACCGAAGGTTTCATTAAATTATTTAAAACGTTAGCAGAAATTCTTTACAACTTATGTACAAGCTAGGACCGAACTACAATGCCCGTTTATGACGAGAACATTTTCTTATTTTGCTCCAGTTTGCAAAAAACTTTCAGAAGGTGAACGCTCATACTTGCTTTCTGTTAAAGATCGCTATCAAAACCATTCTACATTCAACACAACCAACTTTGAAACTGTGTATAGTACACAGTAGCTTGCCATTTTACTTCTAATTTTGCATTTCAGAGTTATAATAAACATATTTCCTTATTGTTGTTGTTAAATTACATACATTACAGTAGGTTAGGCCTACAGCTTTAATTAATATTTATTTTATTGTTGTAAAACATAAGTTTGAGATAGTAGTAGATTAGGTGTGATTTTTTGTGTGATTAGGTGTTATTTATTGTTGTGAAACATACTTTTTGACAACTACTTTTTCAACAACCAGCACTGCCATTTCTTTTTTCCATTATCACTTATTCCATTATCAGGTCGTGGGCTGTACGACAGGGGAATTTCTAGTGTTATATATTTAATAATTTGAAAAAAATTCTTACTTTGTATATTGTGATGCTAATTTTTATATACTTGCAGCATTAAATAATACTTGAATGATTTCAAGCGAAGTAAATTTATAAGACAATTCTCATTTTTGTGTCTCCAGGCAGACGTCTAGTAATCGCATTACTAGTTTACAACAAGCTGGAATGAACAGGATGGAAGTGAACCCAAATCATTTCCTTCTGCTGAAACTAACAAGGTGAGCTGTACCCAACACTTACTAATTGTGACCCAAAGGAAAGAGCTCTACTTTATGTTGAAACAATAACTCTATCAGCATCAAACTATCCTTGCAACAATGTAATGAATTGCTGCCAATCACTTGGGAACAAACAAGAAGTCAGCAAGCTTCCCAATGAACAAAGATTCTTACGATCTACATGTAAGTGTACTAGGCAGGTGTCTTCCTAGAAAGCCAACCACAAATCGCATCCACTTGACATAGTAGGAACAATGGAGGCAGAAGTATTTATGCTAATTGACCAATTAGACTCGGCCCACACAGCAATTGTTTACGCAACAAATCATATAGCTTCGCTAACAGTCAACCTGAAAAGATTTTAATACAAAGCAATAAAAAAGTTTATTCTGCAACAATTACCCAGAATTGAACAAATATTGGCACTATTAAAAATGGGGAGAAACCACATATAATATATACAGAACACCACTCTCAGGTAATTGAAAGACAAATTTGAGTACTCTCAGTGATAACCAACTACATGGATGATTTGATTGTATATAGTACAACATGGGAGGAGCAAATGGCAATATCACCAAAACTAGTAGAGTATATAAAGGGCTCATTCAGTTCATCCAGAGTTGGGTTTGTGGGTCAAAGGTTCAGTTCATCTCGAGTTGAGTTTGTGGGTCAAAGGTTCAGTTCATCCAGAGTTGAGTTTGTGGGTCAGAGGTCATGTGTTGCAAAGTATGGAGAAAACAAAAGCCGCACCTTGAGCTACGACCAGAAAAAAGGAGTGGTCATTCCTTGAGTTAGTTCTATAGGGAGTACATGCCCTAGTTTGCAGCCATTGGTGTGCCATTAACAGATCTCATTAAGAAGGGTAACCCTGACTAGGTGATTTGGTCTAAAGCTGCAAAATTAGCCTATCAAAGTTTAAAAATTGTTTAGACCTATTTTAAAACTAACAGACTAATCAAAACTATACGCGTTGAGAACAGATATATCGAACATTGGTGTAAACGCTGTCTTGATGTAGGAAACTAATTGAAAGCTCCTGTTAGTTTTGTTAGTAAAAAGTTAACTAGAACAAGTATAGTGTTACCGAAAAAGAGTGTCTAACGCATGTATAAATGATAAAAAGTACTAACCATAGTTTTATAATAGCTGCTTTGTGCTACAGACCGACTATGAACCTCTAACTTAGCTGAATCAAGCCCCGTATATTAATAATTGCATTATTAGAGAGGAGCTGTTCTCGCAGCGCTATTCTATCAAGATTAAAGCTATCACGGATAGTGAAAGCTTTAGAGTAGATTTCATGAGTCGGGTTGTTAGCGACTAAAATTTGTAGGTTTTAGAGAAATTGCTTCGGAATTTGCTGTAGAAAGAGTGCAAATGTCGCAAATTCTGGGCTTAGTTGTAGGCTTAGTTGTCATTTATATATGCGGTATTTAGCATATATGCATATGTAGTTTTATTATTATTCACCTCTGCTCTATTTCTGGTAATTTTATTGCATGTGGCTAGCACTTTGGGATATTCGTAGACATATAACATGGTTTACTGTGACTACTGAATAGTTTCTAAGATTATACGCAGCAGCTGACCACTGCATGACTGAAGCGTTTTTCATAATTTCTCATGATGTGTCCATTCAAGAATTTTCTAAAAGTTTTGCTTCTGTTTGCAAGCAGCCAATGCTCTGCAGTAAAAATCAATCCTATTTCAGAAGTTATTCAATCAGAATACTTAATAATTTGCTGAGAAACTACATGTAAATAAATTTATTTATATTCCGCTGCCAAATCGACGTTGTTCATCTTATTGATCTGGTGAGTTGTGCTTTGCATATTGACTTTACAGGATGAAGATGGCTTGTATATATCTCTCATCATGTCCTAATAATGCTCCCAACGACTAACCTCACATAACATACTTCTTAGTAACTTTCAGCTAATCAATCTTGTTCGTATTACCCATATTGTTATTTCATTCAACGGAAACTTTTTTTCAGTGTAGACTTCTAACTAGTAAGAACTTTTGTAATACTATATGTATACACCATTGGGGCAAATAATTATTTAAAGAACAATTACTTACATGTAAGTAAAACTAATAACGAGTGCTCAACATGAAGTATGGAACTAAATCCATAAACAGTTTAAAGAGCAGTTTGTACTTAGCTTTCAGCTACTATCAGTTTCAAGAATTTAGTCATTTATCCACTGTACTCTAAAGACTCTCCGAGTGTACAGTCTGATGATATATATGTTATGACATTCTAATAAGTGCTCAGATGAAATCTAGAAGATGTGTGACATCACAGGCTGACATTTGAATTAAATAAGAGTTGTTTTGATTTAATTGGTGGCGTTTAATTCATTTTTCTATCGTGCAACGATTACTATAATTATGCTTTATTGATAGACAATTTTCTCATGTTGCCACTGTTGTACCAAGGTGAGAAGTTCTCAATAATATTTATTGAACATAAATTCTTACACTTGATATCAGTAAGGTGCACTTGCAAAACTATAACACAACTACACGCTGACAAGAGAAATTGCCACAGCTCACAAATATTGGCAAAGCCCATAATTCTCAATTAGCTCAATCAAAATCGCTAAGAAAAGCGAAGACAAAAAAACAATGTGTATTATGTGGATTTCATGGCTTATGAACTCAATCTTATAACTGATCAAAAAGTTCTAGAACCAATTGTTCTACAAGGTGCATCTGAACTACATTTCAACCATTTCTTTCACAGTCAGTTCTACGGAGAACCACAATGGACACGAAAACCAATGGTTGAACGTGATAATATTCAGGTGTCAACAGAGGGACTAGTGTCGCTTATCAGAAGATTACTGAATGACAAATCACCTGGAGCAGATGGCATCAGGAAACCAGATCTACTAGTTGACGTTAAAATGACTGCCGAATGTCTTCGACCCATTTACAACGCCTCCCTGAAAGATGGAAAACTATCAGACGAATAGAAGCTGGCCAATACATAAAGTGGAGAGCAAAGATTACCTAACAATTACCGACCTATCTCTCTCATTAGTATTTTCTGAAAGATGTTGAAACGCATAGTATTACATTACCTCAAAAAGCTTCTTGATATGTTTCTACACAGCAGACGGCATGACTTCTGTAAGGGAATATCATGCGATACTCAACTGTGAGCCACTTATTAAACCCTTGCAAAAACACATGACAAATCCCAAAGCACACAGGCATATGATGAAGTTTCCCACTCGCTAATACTGCAAAAACTACAATGGATGTTGGATTTGAACACCCAAACTGTAAACTGGATCCGATACTTCATCACAAATAGCAGACAACAGGTCTTAGTTAGTGCTCCTCAGAGCTACCCGTAACATTGGGAGTAACTCAAGGCTTTGTGCTTGCTTAGTCTTTATACTGACGACACATTAGTATACCGGAGTAAAATCTGCTAAAAACACTACTAACTTTCAGTCAAACATAAAGGCTGTACACAACCGCTGTACAACTGGTGTCCCCCTACAGGCTGACCTCAGATTTGAGAAACACATAACACAACAAACTCAAAAGGCTTTTAAGGTCTTCGGCATGCTAAAGTATGTACTACATGATGACCTTAAACAGGGCCATCTCATAGCATACACCAGCCTATGCAGACCAATCCTAAAATATGCAGACATGGTGATACAAGAAGTTGAAATGGTGCAGAGCAGTGCTATAAGATTCATTGCAAAACTTGAGAGAAAACAAGGTGTAAGAGACGCACGGAATGAACTAGGCCTGCAGACACTTCAAATGCAACAGAAAAATCACAAGTTGAACTTGCTGACCAGTATCTTGCAAGCAAAGGACACTTACAGTGCACTCATAATGACGACACTGACCACAAGATCAACAACTCGTGGTGAGCTAACATCAATTTGTACGAACTCCGGATGCTACCGCCAAAGGTTTTCACCCAGGACCATATGAGGGGCTGCACAGCTGACATCTAATCATGATCAGCGGTATAGCTGAACCCCGGGCCAAATATATCAGAGTACACTGCTAAATATATAAGGCACTCTCACTACACCAGCGGTGACAAAAAGTATTCTACATCGTCAGAAATAGGCCTAATCAGAGGTAATCACGTTTCTATCAAACTAAAATCCTAGCTATGTATTACAGCAGAACCTTGCACCAAATTTTTAGACATTAACTATGCACTCTTGAAAACTGAAGGTTTATATAAGCTGTTCAAAGTAGAACATAACACATGATTCGTCACGCGAAATTTACTAAAAATTGTCATACACATGTCAGGAAATGCTCAAACGCATTAAGACATTACTACATTTATAGACCATTCGTTAAATGAACTTTTAAAACTACTGATTACACATTTTAAAGAGACACGCTTACCAATTTCTTTCAAATGTAGGTACCATATATCATTTGTACTGAATAAAGTGATTGATAAAGACCTATTGTTGAAGTGAGTCATGTACGATTTCTTATTCATAAGTGAATATAAAATCGCGCAAGGTGACAAATACTACATATAAACATAAATTATAGTACGTTCCATCATAATTAAATATTATAACGTTTAGAAGGTTCGGTACAACTGTTTAAAGTCACAACATTGGCGAGTTAGAAAAATATGAACTTTTCATAAACATACAGAAACTAGAACAACAGGTAATTTCTATAGCCTTAAAAACTTTGCAGTAGTGCACAGATACATACATTGCTACATAGATACATACATTGCTCTTATCGCACTGAGTTTACGAATAACCTTCCTCCACTAAGCTATCGCATGCATTTAGAAATCGCTTTTCCAATTTTAACATTTTTAAAACAAACTATTTGACTGGAATCGGCCTGTTACCGTTATTAATCACGGTTTTTTATTAAAGAACTAGCAATATATTACATAATGATAGGGAATATTGCAATGCCACTTTTTTGCTTTTTTGTTTCAAACCGAAATTTAAACTACCTTACTTATAAAGCAGTTTGTGTATTTATAATACATTTAGCGTGCGCTAGCTTCTAGAATTTAGGTAAGGTGTTCTATAGAGTTCGAAGTTATTTATTTTCAAATGTTTGAAGTAAATCTGGGAAAACATGTTTAAACTATGTAATGTCATTTACCTGACAGTGTATGACTTAGCCAATTGCCTACACCTGCTGGAAACAAAAATTATAGTATTTATATGTTGTTGTGAGTGGATTAGGGAGAGATTATGTTATACACAATTAATCCGAATCTACACATACATACCTGCCAACTCTCACGCATTGGGCGTGAGACTCACGCAATCACCTCAAAGAAAAAATGAAATTGTGTGAGATTTTTGCCCCAATTTCCACAATTTTATATATACTATCATTGATACATCAATTGCCCCAAAACGAAATCTCACGCACTGCCCCACTCTTGGGTTGGCAGGCCTGCACACATACATCAGTGTTCAACTTGCTTTGTCATTTTATTCTATTTTGACTATGTCTAGTTTGTAAACCTTTGTGTGCACAGCTTGTGTGAACTAATTTAACGATTATAGGGTCAGATGTTAATGAGGTGTTAGGCTATTATAAGCAATACTGATATTTACCAGTAAAATATGCTTCTCTATTTTATAAGTTCAACAACTACAATACACAACTAACAAAACTCTAAAACAATAATATCAATGACAAAAGGTTAAAATAGTCAATGAATGTTACACCCTTGTTCAACGGTCATCCATGTTCTTCTGCTCAATCCTGTATGGCTGCGAGTTTTTGGCAGTCAAAATGAGAGTCATGACAGTCTATAGGTAGAGGGGCTCAGCAGTTGAAATAGAATGAGCCTCATCAGTTGGAAGGGAAAGAGGCTCAGTAGATTGAGGGAAAAGATTGCCTCAGCAGGTGGTGAAGAAAGAGAGGCTGTCATTACAGCTGTTCTCTTTTATAAATGTCTCTGTGAGAAGGTGTTTAATGCTCAGGTTCTGTTTTTTATGTTGCAAAGGGTTAGTACTTGAGTGAACTTATTTTAAGTAAGTGATAGTAGTGTGTATTGATTGGAAATGATGACTAACTCCAGTGGTTTTGGCCGTGTCCGGTAGAGGTCTAATTTATTTTGGTGATTTTTTGGCAGGCCATTTGATGTCACTTTCTTCATGAATTACTTCCACTGAAGGTTTTTAATCCACTTTTGATAGGTCTATGATGACTGTTTTTCTTAATGATTCTCTGAGGTATTAGGTGACATGTTCATTGTAATATTGCATATATCTCTTATGCTATCTGCTTTTGTTAATACCTCCATACAACAATATTAAAGCCGATTCCACACCATGTTTATGATATGTACTAATCATGCAGGTGCTAATGTGAATGTATTTCTGCAAAACAAAAGGTATTAAAGCATTCATTTTCATTCTGTATTGTGCATTCCGGCAGTCTTTGGGAGACTGTGTGGCATCTAAAATGATCTGTTTGATCCAGCAGTATGGGATTTTTGAGGATCGTGATCAAAAACTTTTTTGCTAATTTATTCCAGTATAATTTAGCCTAACAGTGGCAACCATGAGAATACCAATGTGAGTTGTGCAAGAGCCAGTAATACAGACTCAACATGTCCACTCACAAGCAGACTACATGCTATATGAGCAAAACTTTTGTAAAACCTGATTTAAGTGATATCAGACTAGGAGTATACTAACTCAATCATTTTGTTAATTCTGTTCATGCAAACAATAAGTTAAATGACATTCAAATAGTTTCATTGAAATACAAGACCATGTTAAACTTGAAATTTGTTGGTATGCACTGTCGAGGTATTTAGCAGTCTTAACATTTTTTGCAGTCTCTTGGTCAGTATGTGTATGTATGTGGTATGTGTGTGCACGCACGCGTGTGTGTACCATTTTTGTATATTAGCTTTTCCCTAACACATTTCATCTGACATGAACACTCAAAGTAAGGACTTCTTAGATCAACTGTCCTTTCAAATACAGAGCAACCTTAAATGAGAACAAACATGATTTATTAAGTGCGCTGTGACTCTTACTGCCCCATAGACCTTGTTGTCTTCTATATATTGTTCTATAGAAGGGTTATTGCTGCAAGTCCATGTTGTTTTTTGTCTGGTCAAATGATCGATTGAGCAGGAATCAATATTTTTATGTTGCATGCTGAGCAAGTGTAGACAAATCTCAAAACATATTTACAAAAATAGGAAACGAAAATTTACTTTTTAATTAGATGCAGTGGAAATAGTCATAAAATATTTGCAAAGTCTGTCTTTTGAGATTTTCACATAATTATTTTATAGTTGAAAAATTGCTGATAGGTAAGTAAAGTCTTGCCAAGTATGAAACAAAGATCACTGGCTTCTCTCTAGACTATATAAAACCACTATGTTGTGATGCTTTACTAACTGATCTATTATGAATAGAGCTGTGGTGAGACTACTTGACACCGATACTTTTAGTGTCAAGGACGTGTGTCTAGCGTTTCATAAAACCGCTTATCATCACCTGTCATGCCATCTCCTAACTGAACCAACTAATAGAAATCTCGAATGGTCAGAGTTTTTGGGCCCGTGGACAGTCGAACGTCTGTTCCCAAAATAGAAACAGCTTGAGTTAACATGAATGTATCGCTATTGATAAGGCGATACAAAATACACTCATCATGATTCTGCGGTAAGAGCTTTAATCGATTTGCTGGAAGAACCAGGTCGATAATTAAATACTCAGCCTGGTCCTCTCATTGCAGTAAACATCGCTCAGAGCTGACTGAGCAAGTTTTTCTATTTGGTTTGTCCATGGTGACATAACTCCCCCTTACAGAACCGACTGCCTCATTTGTGTTTTTATCAATTGTAGAGTAGAACAGCAAAGACCAGCACTAATATGTCAGTGTGCCTAATGTGTCTCAGGAGGATAGCTTCCAAGAATCGGTTGCACACATTTCAGTTTATCAGAAGCTATGCGTCTTTTTTTAAGCAACTGAATGGCTTTCAGTTTGAACCTGTGCCAGACTTGGAATATCTTCTAGATCCTACCAATAGAGAAACTATCAAAGAAAACATAAAAAGTCGCAAAGGCATTGGAGACATTGACCTATTGGTTAGTTTACTTTGTACAGTAGATATTTTACTGTGCTGATGTTTTTCCTTTGCCTAAAAGTTTCTTTAATTGCAGGAAAATAGGCAGATAAAAGCCATGGAAAAAAATCGTTAGGAATAATATTGTTGTAAATGATTACTTTAACCAATCGTTAGTAATACCGTTTGCATTATTATGAGAGCTCATGTTGCGATGGTATAATAATAAGTAGCAGTTAGGGAAGGCCATCGCTTCATCCATTTTAGCTTCTGTGTAAATATCTTTAGCACAAACTAAATGAGGAGTATAAAGAAGACTCCAGCGAGCTGGTCAAAGAGCGATTGATTCAGACAGCTCTCCTCATTCCTAATCAATCTAGTCCAGATACTGTGAGTTGTTTTGTGACGTATCTAGGCCTATTAATCAACATATATTATCTACTAGTCAACACATTATTTACAAGTCAACATGTATTATCCACTAGTCAACATATATTATATACTAGTCAACATATATTATATACTAGTCAACATATATTATCTACTAGTCAACATATATTATCTACTAGTCAACATATATTATCCTCTAGTCAACATATATTATATACTAGTCAACATATATTATCTACTAGTCAACATATATTATCTATTAGTCAGCATATATTATCTACTAGTCAACATATATTATATACTAGTCAACATATATTATATACTAGTCAACATATATTATATACTAGTCAACATATATTATATACTAGTCAACATATATTATCTACTAGTCAACATATATTATATACTAATCAACATATATTATCTACTATTCAACATATATTATCTACTAGTCAACATATATTATCTACTAGTCAACAGATATTATCTACTAGTCAACACATATCATCTACTAGTCAACATATATTTAAATCTGATGTACGTATCCTTAACTTTAGATACCCGGCAGTAAGGGAAAGATTGTGAGAACTCATGGCAAGAAAACAGGTGAGTTGAAAACACTGCTTTTCAGAGGTCTCCTACTTGCGCACATAAAACAGAGATATCCAAGCGTTATCACTCGCAGGCCCTCTATTGTCATACCATCACTGATCATACTTTCAGCAGACGTTGCGTCTAAGTCCTTTGAAGATATCTGTGGATCTCAAGGTCTTCTTCGATTTCAGAACATCATCAACTCGACCCTTGTGTATGGGGCCCGATCATACAATTTGATGGGTGATCTAGCTCGTCTCGAGCGAGCCCTTGTACATTGGACTATTGATGAACTTGAGAAGAAAGGCTGGCGCTATGTCGTCGTGCCAGACATGCTTCCTGAAGCCGTTGTGGTGAGTTTCCGTTACATCGCTGTTTCTCTTTCAAATACATTCAGCTTATTCTTGCTCAACTAGGGCATGTTAGTTTAGTACAAGTGTAGGAAAAGCTGCACACCTACTACTGTACTTAGATGTACACGGCATCCATTGCTTTAGAGTGCACTGATGTTTTATGGCTATGAGCCAAGTTACTTGAGCAATGGTATCACTATATAACACAGGCTATCACTATATACATGTAGCACAGGCTATCACTATATAGTAATGGTATCACTATATAGCAGAGGCTATCACTATATAGCAAGGGCTGTCAGTATGCATGGTATTACATTGTTCTTATCCAGAAAGCGTGTGGTTTTGTTACTACGGGGAGGCAGAACCAGGTGTACAAAGTTAGGCCAGAGCAAGGTGGTCTCTGTTTAGCGGGCACATCTGAAATGTCTCTCGCCGCATTACACGCAGGAACTCAACTCGGATCTCATACACCCATTAAGCTCTGCGCCTACAGTCCTTGTTATCGGGCTGAAGAAGCAAGGAATAAAATTGACAAGGGATTCTACAGGTTAGCACGGCTGAGTTGGACTTATCGTTTACTATCTCATCTTCTCACAGCTCTCTCTCTGGGCATGTATATCTAACTTGATAGACAGCTTCTTGATTACCTGCTGTGTTACCTCCCTGCTGTGTTACCTCCTTGCTGTGTTGCCTCTCTGATGTGTTACCTCTCTGCTATGTTGCCTCTCTGCTGTGTTACCTCTCTGCTGTGTTGCCTCTCTGCTGTGTTACCTCCCTGCTGTGTTACCTCCTTGCTGTGTTGCCTCTCTGATGTGTTACCTCTCTGCTATGTTGCCTCTCTGCTGTGTTACCTCTCTGCTGTGTTGCCTCTCTGCTGTGTTACCTCTCTGCTGTGTTGCCTCTCTGCTGTGTTGCCTCTCTGCTATGTTGCCTCTCTGCTGTGTTACCTCTCTGCTGTGTTACCTCTCTGCTGTGTTACCTCCTTGCTGTGTTGCCTCTCTGATGTGTTACCTCTCTGCTATGTTGCCTCTCTGCTGTGTTACCTCTCTGCTGTGTTGCCTCTCTGCTGTGTTACCTCTCTGCTGTGTTGCCTTTCTGCTGTGTTACCTCTCTGCTGTGTTACCTCTATGCTTTGTTACCTCTCTGCTGTGTTACCTCTATGCTTTGTTAACTCTCTGCTGTGTTTCCTCTCTGCTGTGTTACCTCTCTGCTGTGTTACCTCTCTGCTGTGTTACCTCTCTGCTGTGTTACCTCTCTGCTGTGTTACCTCTCTGCTGTGTTGCCTCTCTGCTGTGTTACCTCTCTGCTGTGTTACCTCTCTGCTGTGTTACCTCTATGCTTTGTTACCTCTCTGCTGTGTTACCTCTATGCTTTGTTAACTCTCTGCTGTGTTACCTCTCTGCTGTGTTACCTCTCTGCTGTGTTAACTTTCTGCTGTGTTACCTCTCTGCTGTGTTACCTCTCTGCTGTGTTACCTCTATGCTTTGTTACCTCTCTGCTGTGTTACCTCTCTGCTGTGTTACCTCTATGCTTTGTTACCTCTCTGCTGTGTTACCTCTCTGCTGTGTTACCTCTATGCTTTGTTACCTCTCTGCTGTGTTACCTCTCTGCTGTGTTACCTCTCTGCTGTGTTAACTTTCTGCTGTGTTACCTCTCTGCTGTGTTACCTCTCTGCTGTGTTACCTCCCTGCTGTGTTACCTCCTTGCTGTGTTGCCTCTCTGATGTGTTACCTCTCTGCTATGTTGCCTCTCTGCTGTGTTACCTCTCTGCTGTGTTGCCTCTCTGCTGTGTTACCTCTCTGCTGTGTTGCCTTTCTGCTGTGTTACCTCTCTGCTGTGTTACCGCTATGCTTTGTTACCTCTCTGCTGTGTTACCTCTATGCTTTGTTAACTCTCTGCTGTGTTTCCTCTCTGCTGTGTTACCTCTCTGCTGTGTTGCCTCTCTGCTGTGTTACCTCTCTGCTGTGTTACCTCTCTGCTGTGTTACCTCTCTGCTGTGTTGCCTCTCTGCTGTGTTACCTCTCTGCTGTGTTACCTCTCTGCTGTGTTACCTCTATGCTTTGTTACCTCTCTGCTGTGTTACCTCTATGCTTTGTTAACTCTCTGCTGTGTTACCTCTCTGCTGTGTTACCTCTCTGCTGTGTTAACTTTCTGCTGTGTTACCTCTCTGCTGTGTTACCTCTCTGCTGTGTTACCTCTATGCTTTGTTACCTCTCTGCTGTGTTACCTCTCTGCTGTGTTACCTCTATGCTTTGTTACCTCTCTGCTGTGTTACCTCTCTGCTGTGTTACCTCTATGCTTTGTTAACTCTCTGCTGTGTTTCCTCTCTGCTGTGTTACCTCTCTGCTGTGTTGCCTCTCTGCTGTGTTACCTCTCTGCTGTGTTACCTCTCTGCTGTGTTACCTCTCTGCTGTGTTGCCTCTCTGCTGTGTTGCCTCTCTGCTGTGTTACCTCTCTGCTGTGTTACCTCTCTGCTGTGTTACCTCTCTGCTGTGTTGCCTCTCTGCTGTGTTACCTCTATGCTGTGTTACCTCTATGCTTTGTTACCTCTCTGCTGTGTTACCTCTATGCTTTGTTAACTCTCTGCTGTGTTTCCTCTCTGCTGTGTTACCTCTCTGCTGTGTTGCCTCTCTGCTGTGTTGCCTCTCTGCTGTGTTACCTCCCTGCTGTGTTGCCCTCTCTTCTGTGTTACTTCTCTGCTGTGTTACCTCCCTGTTGTGTTACCTCTCTGCTGTGTTGCCTCTCTGCTGTGTTACCTCCCTGCTGTGTTGCCCTCTCTGCTGTGTTACCTCTCTGCTGTGTTACCTCTCTGCTGTGTTACCTCTATGCTTTGTTACCTCTCTGCTGTGTTACCTCTATGCTTTGTTAACTCTCTGCTGTGTTACCTCTCTGCTGTGTTACCTCTCTGCTGTGTTGCCTCTCTGCTGTGTTACCTCCCTGCTGTGTTGCCCTCTCTTCTGTGTTACTTCTCTGCTGTGTTACCTCCCTGTTGTGTTACCTCTCTGCTGTGTTGCCTCTCTGCTGTGTTACCTCCCTGCTGTGTTGCCCTCTCTGCTGTGTTACCTCTCTGCTGTGTTACCTCTCTGCTGTGTTACCTCTATGCTTTGTTACCTCTCTGCTGTGTTACCTCTATGCTTTGTTAACTCTCTGCTGTGTTACCTCTCTGCTGTGTTGCCTATCTGCTGTGTTACCTCCCTGCTGTGTTGCCCTCTCTGCTGTGTTACCTCTCTGCTGTGTTACCTCTATGCTGTGTTACCTCCCTGCTGTGTTACCTAACGGTTTTAACACTAGATGATGTGACTTTACTGTTATAACACTGGATGATGTGACCTTACTGTTATAACACTGGATGATGTGAGTTTACTGTTATAACACTGGATGGTGTGAGTTTACTGTTATAACACTGGATGGTGTTACCTTACTGTTATATATAATGTAATTATAAGCAACTTGAAGTTCTTACATCTACAAAAGCAGCGTGTTAATTCATAATTTACAGGCTTCATCAATTTAACAAAGTGGAGATGTTCGGAGTGTGTATGCCAGATCAAAGCAGTTCATTGCTTGAAGAGATCATTGATATACAATGTGGGCTCTTCTCACAACTTGGTCTCTGCTTTAACCTTATTGAGATGCCTAGCGAGGAGTTGGGCGCTCCTGCATATAAAAAGTATGACATTGAGGCATGGATCAGCAGACTCAAGCACTGGGGAGAGGTAATCAGTGTCATTAATTACGTATATTTTTACTACTAGAAATTCCCCTGTCATACAGCCCACGACCAAAGTGATATTGGAAAAAAGAATGGGTACTGATGGTTGAGAAATGCAATATTAGCAGTCAAATGGCACTGCAGTGCAATAGGATAACTGCAATGGTAGCTGCAATGTACTGGGTGTGGGTGTTATTATATACAACAAACAGCAATAATGAAGGGAAAAGATTATATGTTTATATCTCTCCCATGCAATAGGAAAAATGCAATATTGGCCAATATTAGAAGTAAAATGCACCGATATTATTAGAATAACCAATATTATTAATATAGTTATAATAGAAAACCAATGCACAATTTTGTTTACAATTCCAAAAGTCATAGCTAACAATATCAAGAAGTTGTGATATTTATATAGATTTTTAAAAAATCTATTTAAAAAAGTGTTTTGTCATGACAAACAGCAATAATGAAAGGAAAAGATTTTATGTTTATATCTCTCCCCCTGCAATAGGAGAAATGCAATATTAGAAGTAAAATGCACTGATATTATTAGAATAATCAATATTATTAATATAGTAATACAGTAATAATAGAAAACCAATGCACAATTTTGTTTACATTTCAAAACGTCATAGCTAACAATATCAAGTAGTTGTGATATTTATACAGACTTTTAGAAAATCTATCTAACAAAACTATTTAAAAAAAGTAATAACAGTAACATACTGCTCATCATCGATGTTGTTAGCGTGACTATAACACTTCAATAGTCATCCAAACTTATAATTAAATATTGTAATAATCTCATAAGAATCGTTAGAACAAAATATCATCGCCATTTCCTTTACTTTCACTGCTTTGGACATCAGTTAGAATACCAAAGTACTCAAAAGTTTCCAAAATGTCAGTTACTTTGAAATCGGCAAAAAAGAAACGATTTCTGTACTTCTACGTTAATTACAGAAACCTTCGGCAATTTGACAATGCTATAGACTGGTGAAATGTGCACGTTATTTTTTCGTGAAATACGCACGACTTAATGGTTCTATTCTCTGTCGCTCGGCGTTTCGTTTGCCGGTCTTGAATTTGATAAAAGTAAGGCTTGGCCAGTTTTAATAAAGATTTTTGGCCGAATTAATCTGTCTATTTATGTATAATCCGATCAGATGGGTTAGTTTTAAGATATTGCGGTAACCTTTCAAAGACTTGGTAACATATTTAAATAGGTCTATATGTGTTTTATATCGTTATTATACTTTAACGATTCTACAAAAAAATGGTTAAATTTGTTGATGAGGTTTCGATACAAGGGTTTCCGACGTTGTTGATGAATAGTTTTCGTGAGTTGTGTGCACATGCATTTATCATAAAAACTCTCAAACCACGCTCCGCTCGTTTGGTCGTGGGATAAGTGAGTAGCTGCACTGTTCTTAGTTGTCACTTATGATGTCAATATGTCTGTAGATATCTAGTGCCTCCAACTACCTGTTCTTAGTTGTCACTTAATAAGTGACAGATATATTGACATCATAAGTGACACTTATGATGTCAATATATCTGTAGATATCTAGTACCTCCAACTACCTGTTCTTAGCTGTCACTTATGATGTTAATATGTCTGTAGATATCTAGTGCCTCCAACTACCTGTTCTTTGTTGTCACTTATGATGTCAATATGTCTGTAGATATCTAGTGCCTCCAACTACCTGTTCTTAGTTGTCACTTATGATGTCAATATGTCTGTAGATATCTAGTGCCTCCAACTGCACTGACTACCAAGCAAGGCGTCTCTCCATAATGACACAAGAGGCCAGCTTTGCCCATACAGTGAATGGCACAGGCTGTGCAGTCCCCCGATTGCTCATGGCTATCGTTGAACAGAATCAGATGGTGTGTACAAATGTACTTTGACAGAGTAAACTAGCACTGCCTTTACAGAAAATACAAAAAGTTGCATGTTCTAATCATTGTTTATCCATTTATTGTTGCAGAATGGCAAGATCGTGGTGCCCGCTCCTTTATTGCCATACATGAAGCTAAAACACTTGCGTCCGAGCCGCCAATTAAGTCATTACAGGAATTTTATTAAAAAAAGACCGATGCATGCTGACTAGGCCATCGGAAGTAGCTGAGACTGGTTGATTCAAATTTTAAGGGTTGTGTCCACTTGCTCTGTTCACTGTTGCATACGTCTAATACTCATTACATAGAGTAAAGATGGGGGATTATTGGGACTAAAGTGCGGCTAATGTTGCTAATCTGACATTTTATAAAGAGAAATTACTATTACAGCAGAGTCATCTAGACCATGAGACCAACATCACTACAATGGAATATATTGGGAGTTGCCCTCTTTTTGTTGTAGTATCTAAGAATATATTTTTATTCTCTGTAGTGTTACACACAAAGTAGACTCTCCAGAACAAAGAGGTAACAGAGAGCTTGTTTAGGTTTTAATTACAGAGTTTTACTCTATGAATGCCTCTATAGTATGGCGGTTAATTACATTTATACTCAATGAAGGCTGCAGGTCAAAGAATCTGGTGTGTAATGCTGCAGTATATTTCACACTTGCATTTCTATATCAGCATGTATAATAATAAGCAGTTGTAACATTACCAGCATAGATACTCCAAGATGATAAAATTAGGTGTAAACAAATCCAGTTGGGTTGTTGCCTGTAGGATTACAAGTGTTCTGTTACTAGCTCTGTTACTAGCTCTGTTACTAGCTCTTGCAATCATGAACATTGAGAGGAGTATAATTATTTTAAAATATTACAATTATAACAAATCTACAGTTTAAATAAAAGAAATGAAAAAAAGCTTCCACCTTTCAACTGTTTTATCTTGACCTTGCTGTCTACAAATGGGTCACCTTTCAACTGTTTTATCTTGACCTTGCTGTCTACAAATGGGTCACCTTTCAACTGTTTTATCTTGACCTTGCTGTCTACAAATGGGTTGAAACATACTCTGGTGTGAGATTATTCTGTGGTGAACCGAAGTCCTGAGAGTTAGCAGCTTGTCGGCTTGTATTCAGCTCCGGCGAACCAGAATCTTGTGTTGGCCAAACACTCTGTTCTGATTGGCTACTGTCTTGCCCAAGACAACCTTCAGTTCTTGTTCCGCAAGTAGTGGACTCATCCGTTGGTGGTGTGTGGTTGACTGCTCGTCGTTCAGGAGCGTCAACATCGGGCTGGAGATTTTGCATTCCGCTGCAGCATTCAGGGTTCACATGAGGAACAGCAGTTCTGTTAGGTGAAGGTAGGGCCATTGCGTCAGAATATGTAGGGGGTAGCCTATGGCCCATTTCAAGATTTCGTTGGCATAGTCTGGTGAGGCACTTGCTCACAGGCAAGTAGTACGAGTTATAGCAAGTTTGACTAGAAATGACAAACACTAAAGGTGTCAGCATCATCGATGTTTTCAAAATTATAGGACTGTAAAAGTCTGCCTCGGGATAGAATATAAATGCAGACTTCCACATAAGGTACAGACTGAGAAATACGAAGAATGCAGAGCAATGTGAGTTCATAGAATCCCAGTCTCTGTTTGACAACATAACGAGGTGTACAATCCTCGGGGAAACCTCACACCGCATCTTCTTCCATTCCTGTCTACCAAAGAAGCAAATGGCGTAGCACAAGATGTTGGTGATAGTCAAAGGTATAACAAACAGATATTCGTAGGAAGAAAAGTTCAGATCATGCATGCAGAAGGTTCTAGAAGGTAGAGAGTATTGCTCCACATCAAACGGTGTCTTAATAGCAAATAGAAGGGCAGCAATGAACCAGCAGAGTAGAAGTGTGACATAGAGGCTGGCGAGATGGGCGGCCAGATTAAACAACGGCCAGAGTATCCTGATGAGCCAACATACAGCGAGGTTTGTGTTGAAAAGTAACGTAGCAGCGTGCAATGCGCCAGACATCCATACCAGTATAGAGCAGACCAACCCTTGCCTGAGGAAGTTCTGCCATAAAGTTGCAACTGTCATGCATGGCAAGTAGAGAACGCAGTAGAGCAAACTTGCTAAGGCTATCTGCGCCTCTGCAGCTCCAATACCTCTCAGTTCCTTCTCTGCGTAGTAGCGATGACCGTTTCTCGCTGCCAGGGTGAGTATGCTGACAAGACCAAATACACATAGTACAATATTCACAGTAGAATGAGTCACGATGAATATTTTGTCCTCAAGTTGTTGCCTCAGCAGATAGTCGTTAGTCGTGTTAAATTCTGATAAGGTCTCGTTTAAGCCCTCCATGTTGATTGAAAGGACACCCCTCTCTGACAATTACAAAAAGTACCTTAGGAAGCTTTTAGGTATTTGCACAAGCAAACTCTCAACAGAGTATCCTGTTGTACAAATGTATAAAAGCTCGACACAATGATGCTTTTATGCTTCTCGCCCTAACCCTGAAAGATATTTACTTTTGAGGTAGAAAATGATTGATTGACTTGACTAACATGGCCCAGGAGAGAGCTAACCACACAAAGTCGTTCCCGAGAGATCTTTTCAGTTCTGCATAGGAAGAAGATGAAATAATCGCACGAGTCATGGCGCAACTGCTTTGCCAACTTTTAATAAAATGCAACGGTGTGATGTCACGTCTTTTTATTCTTTTGCCTTCCATTTATGGGCAAACCAGTTACTTTAGGTATGAAAGGCTTATTGAAATGTGTGCAAATTTCAGGTAGGTAAACCAAGGTTGGTGGCCATTGAAATCTTAGCTTCCGCTACGCAGTTCCTTAAGAATTGATTCTTGTATTGCCACCTTTGATTCAAATGATTGCTTAACGAGGCGTTTGTTTATACAGATTATTGTGCATTCCACATTACGGCTCCAAGTGCTAGCTCAAAGACCTCTCGTAATTGTAATATAAAACCATAAACAATGCCCAAGTATTTCACATATTTGAGTCATTGACAACAAAGACTCGCTAGTGTATGACAATAAAAGCAAGAATGTGTATACATGCCCTTATGGAATCACATTTGATTTGGGCTGACAATGAGCAAACAGCTCGTGATATAGCAACATGCCAATAAGCTTAGCGACTGACTAACAACCCGATTGTCAGCCAACAGGGAAGTTGTCGTATCACAAGGTTATTACTCATAACTGCAGCTAAGGAAATAACCTATTGCTTTGTTGAATGTTCCTCTCAGACTGACTAGTTTATTTAAAAACTGGTCTATACAGATGAGTTCAAGCCGCTGTCTTTTGCTAAGCCAAAACAATGTAGATCCTGAGCAGGGTACTTGTTACCTTACTGTTATAACACTAGATGATGTTACCTTACTGTTATAACACTAGATGGTGTTACCTTACTGTTATAACACTAGATGGTGTTACCTTACTGTTATAACACTAGATGGTGTTACCTTACTGTTATAACACTAGATGGTGTTACCTTACTGTTATAACACTAGATGATGTTACCTTACTGTTATAACACTAGATGGTGTTACCTTACTGTTATAACACTATATGGTGTTACCTTACTGTTATAACACTAGATGGTGTTACCTTACTGTTATAACACTAGATGGTGTTACCTTACTTTTATAACACTAGATGGTGTTACCTTACTGTTATAACACTAGATGATGTTACCTTACTGTTATAACACTAGATGGTGTTACCCATAGATATAGTAAACCCTAGATTGGCGAATAGCTATCAATACAATGGAGCAAAAGTGAGGCCTATAATTGGCTGTTGTTTTCACGACGTTACGTCTTAGTGATGTGCATCACAGCATCAAAGCCTTCAATTGAGCAATAAGTTTAGTAGTGGAAGCACGCTTGGCATGCTAGTTTTCAAGTCATAAACATAACAATAAGACCAAATTCTTAGTGAAATGTCATCAGAAGAGACCACAACACCCCAGGTATATCCTGAATTGCCCATAACAGGACAGAACTTCAACTCAAAACAAGAAGTTCTCAACACTATCATAAGCTATCTATGCAGATTAAAGACACCAAGCTTAAAGCTGCTAGCGGAAAATAATAGGAAAATCATCATCATTTCGTCATTGGTTTTGAGTCAGCAGCCAAATCTGTACATGACATTGCTCAATATCTTTTCAGCAACTACCCTTACATCAACTACTTCCTAACCTTTAAGATCAACCAGGATCACATTGAGATTCTGTTTTCCACAATACAATCTAAGGGTGGCTATAACAATAACCCGGATGTGCAGTGCTTTAGATCTGCACTTCGAGCACTGTTCATAAAAGCAGATATCACACCAAGTCCCAATGTTAACTGTATTGATCTGGATGTGAGCAGGGCTGAAAAAACTGGCCAACTCCTGCTACATTCTCTGGCTAGAAAGAAAAAGAAAGAAGAGACAAAAGCTGAGGAAGGTGAAGATGAGGAGTTCGGTGATGAGGATTTTTTTCTAACTCAAATGTGATGAGCGTATCAAGTTCTTGACCGATGTCGAAGTAGTGGGAAGTAGAAATAGTGATGACATAACCATAATCTCAGTTAAAAACAGAGGAGGATTGGTGACCAGATTGATAGGCCGAATATGAATTACTGCAGAAAAGTGCCTACGTTCACACATGGAGAGCTATGGTATCACACAGAGAGCTTTTAAACAAGTAACATCACAGACAGTAGCATATATGTCTTATTACATAGCCTAACCTCCATCAAGGTTTTACATGTACAGTGCATGCCAACAGTCTACTCAAAACTATAGTAAATCGCTATACTAAAATCAGAAAACACTATGCCGCTTCAAAGCAGGAATCTAGTTCAACCAACCTTAGACAAAAACTATCTCGTCTAGTTATTTTCAGTCATGTCTATTTGGTGTTTAATACAGTGGTCCAACTTAACTGCTTCTAAATCTCATTTGATTCATTAGTTTAGTATTAGTTTAATTTCTATTTGGTCACTCTTTGTATTATCAATTTTATAGAAGCTTCTAAATCATTGGTATTATTCATTACCATGTGTGTAAGATTCTTGCCTTTCTCATCCAAAGTCATTACAGTCATACTTCGACTTACGAGCTTAATGCGTTCAGAGACTGAGCTCGTATGTCAATTTACTCGCATGTTGGTGCAATTTATTTATATATAGAACAATTAAATATATATTGATAGGTTTTCATACTCTGAAAATGCAAATAAAACACTCAAAACAATATATTGTAACAGAAAGAACATGTTGGTTATTGTTCTAACTTACCACATGCTTTCAAAAAGCAACAAATAAAAATGATGCAAGGAAATGTGATTAATTAAAATGTAAAATTAAATACATACAATAGCGGCTAACGCTAGCATTTGCCAGAGAGGGAGAGATAAGTTATCCTTCATTACAACAGTTGACTGATAAATTTAGATTTTATCCAAGTCTTAAAAGACAAACTTAAAAGCAAACCTAAAAGCAAACTTTAATCTTTAACTTAACGTAATTAAAGTTTCTTCAGCGTTCATAGTTTTAAGTTTCTCGCTGGTTAGCTAATTTTTCTTTTGTTTCGCTCTCACGACCAGCCGGCTGTTTTAAGAGAAACCTATCTAAGGACGTTTGCCTTTGTCGCCCTTTCAACGTGTTGCAATCAGGATGAACACAGGTGTTGTCACCAAGGGTTAATGCACGACCGCTAGCCAACTTGTCCGAATGTCTATTTTTTATAGTCTTGATAGATAGCACCGGCCATTTTACGTAGCATCGTTTCAGTTACGCAGTCACCGGCCAATTGTTTGTCTTTTATCCAAAACCTGAGCAGTCTTTCCAACAGTGGTCGTGAAGATCGCTGCATCGTTTAGAAACTATGGTTAGTCCTTTTGCAGACTAAATGCCTTGAATATAATCCTTGTGTTTGATAATTGTGGATGTATTTCTGTCATATTGTTGAGCAAGCTCAATCACGCACACATCTTTTGCATATTTTTCAATAATTTTCCATTTAATATCAATTGTTATCATTCGCTTTTTTTTGCATTATCTATCCTTTTACTGGCAAACTTTCGGTCTACGCACGGTACTTTTAATTCACATAATTCTGCACTGAAAATCACGCACAAAAACATGGTAGCAAAGTATAATCTGAGCAGTTGAAAAATACAGAGTGATGCTGTTCTCATAAGACACCTCCGACATACTTGGCAACTGTCTCATGTGCTCATATCTCAAACATGGCTCGTATTTTAGTGCTAAAACTTGCTTAAAAGCTGGCTCGTACCTCAAGTTTCTCGTACGTTAGGGCACTCATAAGTTGAAGTATTACCGCATATAAGTTTTACATAATTTCAATAAAATATGCAGTCTCAGATGCACAAACTATGGAAAAATTGAGCAGTTTTTAGTGCTAAGTCAATAGGAGTTAATAGATCAGCTGATTCGCTTTGCACATCACCATGACGTTGCGTCATGCTAATTATAGGCCTCACTTGTTTTGATTATTCGCATATCTAGGGTTTACTATATCTATGGTGTTACCTTACTGTTATAACACTAGATGGTGTTACCTTACTGTTATAACA
Organism: Watersipora subatra; assembly: GCF_963576615.1. Lineage (NCBI taxonomy): Eukaryota > Metazoa > Bryozoa > Gymnolaemata > Cheilostomatida > Watersiporidae > Watersipora > Watersipora subatra. The sequence goes on from NC_088711.1 coordinate 65,906,925, forward strand.
CTAGATGGTGTTACCTTACTGTTATAACACTAGATGGTGTTACCTTACTGTTATAACACTAGATGGTGTTACCTTACTGTTATAACACTAGATGGTGTTACCTTACTGTTATAACACTAGATGGTGTTACCTTACTGTTATAACACTAGATGGTGTTACCTTACTGTTATAGCACTAGATGGTGTTACCTTACTGTTATAACACTAGATGGTGTTACCTTACTGTTATAACACTAGATGGTGTTACCTTACTGTTATAACACTAGATGATGTTACCTTACTGTTATAACACTAGATGGTGTTACCTTACTGTTATAACACTAGATGGTGTTACCTTACTGTTATAACACTAGATGGTGTTACCTTACTGTTATAGCACTAGATGGTGTTACCTTACTGTTATAACACTAGATGATGTTACCTTACTGTTATAACACTAGATGGTGTTACCTTACTGTTATAACACTAGATGGTGTTACCTTACTGTTATAACACTAGATGGTGTTACCTTACTGTTATAACACTAGATGGTGTTACCTTACTGTTATAACACTAGATGGTGTTACCTTACTGTTATAACACTAGATGGTGTTACCTTACTGTTATAACACTAGATGGTGTTACCTTACTGTTATAACACTAGATGGTGTTACCTTACTGTTATAACACTAGATGGTGTTACCTTACTGTTATAACACTAGATGGTGTTACCTTACTGTTATAACACTAGATGGTGTTACCTTACTGTTATAACACTAGATGGTGTTACCTTACTGTTATAACACTAGATGGTGTTACCTTACTGTTATAACACTAGATGGTGTTACCTTACTGTTATAACACTAGATGGTGTTACCTTACTGTTATAACACTAGATGGTGTTACCTTACTGTTATAACACTAGATGGTGTTACCTTACTGTTATAACACTAGATGATGTTACCTTACTGTTATAACACTAGATGGTGTTACCTTACTGTTATAACACTAGATGGTGTTACCTTACTGTTATAACACTAGATGGTGTTACCTTACTGTTATAACACTAGATGGTGTTACCTTACTGTTATAACACTAGATGATGTTACCTTACTGTTATAACACTAGATGGTGTTACCTTACTGTTATAACACTAGATGGTGTTACCTTACTGTTATAACACTAGATGGTGTTACCTTACTGTTATAACACTAGATGGTGTTACCTTACTGTTATAACACTAGATGGTGTTACCTTACTGTTATAACACTAGATGGTGTTACCTTACTGTTATAACACTAGATGGTGTTACCTTACTGTTATAACACTAGATGGTGTTACCTTACTGTTATAACACTAGATGATGTCACCTTACTGTTATAACACTAGATGGTGTTACCTTACTGTTATAACACTAGATGGTGTTACCTTACTGTTATAACACTAGATGGTGTTACCTTACTGTTATAACACTAGATGGTGTTACCTTGCTGTTATAACACTAGATGATGTTACCTTACTGTTATAACACTAGATGGTGTTACCTTACTGTTATAACACTAGATGGTGTTACCTTATTGTTATAACACTAGATGGTGTTACCTTACTGTTATAACACTAGATGGTGTTACCTTACTGTTATAACACTAGATGGTGTTACCTTACTGTTATAACACTAGATGGTGTTACCTTACTGTTATAACACTAGATGATGTTACCTTACTGTTATAACACTAGATGGTGTTACCTTACTGTTATAACACTAGATGGTGTTACCTTACTGTTATAACACTAGATGGTGTTACCTTACTGTTATAGTATTAGATGGAGTTACCTCACTGTTATAACACTACATGGTGTTACCTTACGTTCAGCTAGCAATTTAATCAAATCTGAAGGACAACCATCGGGTATTAGCTATGGGTTGTCTTCCCTTGGGGTTTCTCATATTTACATGTAACTCACTAAATATAATGGAATGTGTTGAGTTGGTGAAAGTCTTCTTTGTCAGCGATACAGAACAAGAGGAAACAAGTAGAGAAGCATTTATGTATGGATAGCCTTTCAAACACCCTCCATGACCTATGACTTACTGCTGTTCATATTTTTATGGTAGCAATCAAACAGCAAGAGTGAATCAACTTATCTGCTGGGGTTGAACTTATAAGATACTTGACTGATACTGGTAAGCTCAGGAAGTTAGATCAAATAATACATGACCTTTTTAGTTTACTTTTGTCATATTTTTAGCAACTAGTAAACAGTCTCTACTACCTTGACAACCTGACATACCTTAAAAACTTGACAAACCTTGACAGCCTGTAATACCTTGACACCTGTCATATTTTGACAACCTGAAATACTTTAATAATCTGACATGCTTTGACAACATGTCATACTTTGACAACCTGTCATACCTTGACAATCTGTCATACCTTAAAAACTTGACAAGCCTTGACAGCCTGTAATACCTTGACAACCTGTCATACTTTGACGACCTGTAATACTTTAATAACCTGACATACTTTGACAACCTGTCATACTTTGACAACCTGACATGCCTTGACAACCTGATTTGGACCGATTCACCAATGTTCACTGCAGCTTTCACTCATATAGTTATTACACTCTGTGTGAGAGGAGTGATGGTTTTCATAGCTTTTTAAATGTAACAGTGGGTAGTCAAAAAATACTCAAAAAAGAGCATTGTGAAAATACTCAGCAGATATTTATGTTGAGCATTGAGATCTTGGAAACTGACACAAAAAAAAAGAAGCAGATTTAGTCTAAATTCATAATTCAAGTTGCTTTTAGAGACTTTGTATAACTTCTTCAACTATTTGTGAAATTTAGTTAATCATGAATTCTATGGCCAACCTTTCTATGACAAAGCTCAAAGTTTTGGTTTGTCTTATTTTTACATTATTTAATGTCTTTGTGAAGTTTCTAAAAAAACTGAGAAATTTTACTGTAGTATCATCACGAGTAACTCGCTTCTTGGCTACAGTACTGTAGTATCATCACGAGTAACTCGCTTCTTGGCTACAGTACTGTGGTGGATTTGCCACCAAGTAAATAACGTTTTTTTTATATTATTATAGGGAGTTGTGCCCTATTTTTATCTTTTTCCGAGTAGCTACGCCCTCGTGGGCTGGCCTTATGTTCCACTAATTTGCATATCTTATAGTATATAAAGGAAGGCATCAGCCTTATTATTTCGTTCTGAAATACATGTTGTTCCATGAACCATCTCTCTCTTCAGTTTTTCTGATAAGAAGAATTACTTGCTTTATCGCAAGTATCTCGGCATTTTGCCTCTAAGCGCTGCTCGGTATATCAGGACAAGTCGACCTGTCGACCTCTACTGGCTGTCGACCCTGTCGACCTTGCTGTAGATTGTCGACCTGTCGACCGGGGGTCGACCCCTGTCTAGAAACGAGCAATTGTGTTGCCTATAGCGTAAGACGTCTCGTACGCCGCTGTGTGTTGGTGACGCAATCTAACGTAAGGTTGCCCGAGTTGGTGACTTGTTACATGTAGCATAAGACATTCCATATGCCGCTGCGTGTTGGTAACTCGGCCCAACGCAGTGCTACCCGAAGTTAGTGATTGGTTGTCACCTGTAGCGTAAGACGTCTCGTACGCCGCTGCGTGTTGGTGATTCAGTCCAACGCAATGCTCCCTGAGTTAGGGATTGTTGTTACCTGTAGTGTAAGACGTTTTGCACGCCGCTACGTGTTGGTGGCTCAATCCAACACAGTACTGTAGTATCATCACAAGTGACTTACTTCTTGGCTACAGTACTGTAGTATCATCACGAGTAACTCGCTTCTTGGCTACAGTACTGTAGTATCATCACGAGTAACTTGCTTCTTGGCTACAGTACTGTAGTGTCATCACAAGTAACTTGCTTCTTGGCTATTATGCTGTAGCATTAATGCAGTTTTTTGGTGAGTTAATTTAATATTAACATTTTTATGCCCAAGGACCATCGACAAAGCCATTGAAAAGACTTTGTAATTAACTACACCATTGAATCTGACAATTTGGTCTGATCTTCACTGAACAGACATACTTCGAGTGAGTCTCAATTGCCACAGTAGCAGAGACTTGCCTTCACTAATAAAGAAGCTAGGTATTGGTTGAAAATAATAGCTTTTTGTATATTTTAGTGCGATATTCCAAGGTTCATTTTACCAAACTACAAGATCAGTTCATTCATGAGCAAACAACCCTAAGAAAATAATGCTGGCAAATTCCGATGTGCACGTCTCTGTATGTACAGTATTTGTCCGGCGCCAGCGACCGGTTGCGTTTCAGTTGTTCATTTACATAGACATCTATTTTACATTGTGGTAGTATTAATAAAACGATTAACCATAGATCGCCAAATAGACACTTTACGGCTCTAAGGAAATAGCTGCCAATCTTAGATTATGCTGGTTTATACAAACAGGCGACGCGTAAATATACACTACTTTTAGGATACAGTGCTATACACTCTTGCCGTTCAGTTTCACGCGTTTGTTTTTTAACATTCTCCTAACGCACAGCAATGGTATTCGACTCGGAGTTGTTTTAGTATATAATTTTGTATACGGGATTATCAGCTTGACTTACGATATGGATTTACAATGGTCGGAAGAAACCTTCTCGATTCCACGTTTGATAGACAACGTCGAATTCCCACAGATTCTTCAATTGGTGAAGGTGACACATTCATCAAATCCTAAAAATGACATTAATTCTGCGAAACATTACAGTCATAAGAAATCTTTTTTAAAACATGGCGACATCATAAAGCTTCACGGGGTGAGAACATTTAAAAGGGTGATTCTAACTGGTGCGGGTTCTCTCACTCAGACAGAACATGTAGCCACAGAGTACGGTTACCTATCACCTCCCGGTAGCACATCAATTTACAAACAATTTAGTGTACCGTCTAATTACTCGATGCCTTTACAAGTATTACCTTTCAAGGGAATGGATCATATCTATGAGACAGCAGGTGATTTGGTCGCTGAGCATCCACGACCCAACGCAGTTATTGTGAATAAGACTATATCTATACCAGAAAAGCACTGTACCATCAGCGAAGGAGATGTGCTGGCCATCACCTCAGTTGATAAGAGGTGTACTAATACAGGAGTCGTAGATTTTCTGATATGTAAGCACAATGACAAGGCAATTGGTTTGCCCATGTCATGTGTTGGCAACTTTACTGCTTTACAAGACGAAACACTTCTGACACTCAGTGACCTGGTTAGCAAACACGTCGATATTGGCTTTCCTCAGAAAATACGTTTCCACGAGCTGGCCACTCTTGATAACATTCAAACGAGCCGTCAGACGATAACTCGAGGTGGACAGCATCATTTGATACCAGAAGAGGAGTACATAGCTGAGAATATTGTAAAACAGCAATACCTGGTCTGTACTCGATGTGTGGAAAGTATGAATGGACTGTCTAATGTTCAAGTGTTTTACATTCCGGCGACTTGCTCGTTAATGAGGGACATGAAGGTCAGGTTACCACTATTTGCTGATACTCAGTCTCGTGAACAGGTGCTAAATGGCAGATATTGTCCAAATTTGAGCATGAAAGATATTTTGGATGTTTTGCCTATCGAATTAGTGGGACAGTCCGATGTCACAGCTTGGAAATTGAGTGAAGTTTTCTACGAAAGTCCTCAACTTCCTCCGAGAAAGGGCGTTCATGCTGCCGATGCAGGTATGTAACATTGACTGCACGATAGACAGCAGAACTGTTCTGATTGATGAAAGGGCTTTTTTATTTCATATCTTCATAGTTTATGGTAATTTAATGTTCTTTGCTGAGGAATACCGGCTTAATGTTTGAGACTCTTGCATAACCTTGTAGCGGAATGTGTCTTATTAATAACTATGTTATAGGCTAAATAGATTAATACCAAAGGTATGGTGACACAGCTGCTTACCTTATTTTGATGATATCGCAATCAGAGAAGGTCACACATCTGCACATATGTTGTGGTGTAAGGCTTGCACCTTTTTATATATCCATATGTGTGTTTTCTATGTAGGAAATGGCATCTTGTTTATAGCATTATAATTATTTGTGCCCTGTGCATCCAATACTATTAGGCTCATACAGTACTGCCTGAGCATAATTATAGGTTTGAGATACGGTCTCCCAAAGCAGGCTTAAACTGTTTTTATTTCAAATTTCCTTGTTCTTCATACCATGAATTGCAATTTAAAAAAATGCATACAAAATGCTTATGCTGTCAATTTGGAGTTTTTAGAGCTTCCTGATCTTTTTAACTAGTGATGGCTTGAACCTTTAGTGGCACAGGCTTCCCTTCCCATATCCTAGCAGTTGATTGAAAGGAGCAAAGTTTACAATAGGAAAGCTATGATATATTGTTTAGTCTCTATTGACTGGACACTCAAGCACTGGATATCCAGTGCATTCACTTGAGGTCAATTGATTAACAACGGAATAGAGTCTAGGCCTACTCATAATCCTAGGAATACATTTACTAATCCGCACTCTAGCCCAGTGCCGGTCGACCTCTAGCCCCTCTCCAGTCTCTCTTCAACTCTTCCTACAACAGTAATTCAATCATAGCACCTCATGTACTAATTTCATGTCCCAAGTTGATCAACAGTTCACCTCCTGCTCAACTTGTTGAAAGTAGAGGTGATGCAATCGCAAGCATTTGTCTCAACATGGTACATATCCCATTTTGGATGCCTACTTGTACTGAGGGAGGCAGCTGTAATAGTACTGTAGTTGATATCGCACGGTTGAGTGAGCCTCACCAGTTGGACAATAAGTGTTATGTACCTGTTCCTCTGGTTTATTACCTGTAAGTTCTCCAAGTATTGTGGTTTTACCCAATCGGTGTGGAATGGAATGATGCCATGTACTTCATGGTTTTTGAACCAAAATCTAGCTCAGCTAATGTTGCTATGGCCATATTTAGATAGCCAAATGTGTAGGTTTTGTACTCATAAAATATCGTGACAGTACTAGTTGACGTAGCGGCTCATTCACCTCGCATGACTCATTACTCAAATACAAGAAGCCTGATCACTGATTAGCTACCGGTACACTGTCTAAGCCCCTCCTACCGGAACCTCACCGGAACTCTGTAACTATTAAGCTAATCAGATGGCCAGCTCAGGTTCGCACCTGTTTCAAGCAAGACTAGTACTAGTAATATATACCGAAAATTCTGGTGACTTCTTAGCTAGTTATCTATCTAGCCTTGAGACTGTAGGAACGCCGTGCCACGCCTTCCAGATCATTCTTTTTATGTTACAAGCGTTTATTGCTGCATTACTCAACTGTAAGCACTTCCTCCTGTCTGGCCCTGTCATCTTTCATCATCCACCTGCTGCCCATGGTATTCATTCAAAAACATGTTGTTATGCTCCAGTTATCTCAGCCATTTCAAGTCAAGTCTCTAGTTCCAGGCCTGATTAACTGTGTTTTCTTCAGCTAGCTATTGGCACTACCTAGAGTGTCAGGTATTTGAGCATTGCTGAGAAGGCTAAGAGCTGACACAGTCGATTAGCTACCTTCTTAGCTACCATTTATTGTCTTCTGTAAGACAAAATAATCTAAATACTTCTACGCATTTGGTCATGGCTCCCTCTACTTTGATACAAAAATACCAGATTATTAGTTTGATAAGTTTAGTATTCATATAAGATCCTATATAGAAGTATCATTCTGTCTAATTAATATTGTTAACTCGTTCTACTCTGCCGAAAATGTCTATTTTGCGTATCAGTAAAGTGGGTTTACTCTGCTCATAGAAGGTTGAGGAGGTATCTATTTTATAAATTCACTTCGTGACAACAGTACAGGATGTTATACTCCGTATAGCTAAGTACATGTATTTATATAATAATGGTTAAAGTCGATTAGCCGTGTGTCCTAGGGAGCCGTGTGTCCTAGGGAGCCGTGTGTCCTAGGGAGCCGTCACACGCTAGCAGTTCTGTTAATAGTTCATAGCCTATGACAACATCACATTCCTTTACCACCTGTTTCTCTGACAACGTCTAGCATCATCTTACAGCCATATGAATATCATGGCATGTGAAACATTTGATTGTGTAGCTAGGGCGGAATTTAAGAGACTGTGTATGCTGCAAGACACAGATTTGCAACTTTGTTGGAAGAATTAATTAGATTTTACCCGCTGCGCTGCGTGCTTGCTGTGGCACATTTTATACATATTTGAATGTTTCAGTTTTCCTTCACATCAAATGCTCTGCATACAATGACATTGTCTCCCCTTTTCATATACACTGATGGTGTAGAGGTGATCAGATAAACTGTACACTCATGCCATTACATTTTATTTGAAAGCGTATATTTTGATGTAGCATAGATGTTTTAGGCTTCATTATCACCTACGTATTTTTTGTAAACTGTTTTCGTCTTAAGCCAGAATGCCTATCACTTGAAAGCAAAAGTGCTCAACCAAGCTTGCCTCTAGCCCGTGTGTGTTTAATGGTTGTAAGGTGGCTAAGTTTTACTCAACAAGATAGATCATATTCTCAATGGCTCAAACAGAAATGATCAATTCTCTGTTATGATTTCCTCAGCTGGTAGCAGTACAAGTATAATGTATGGCGAGATGTTGAATACAGTGTCACACTCACAAGTGTCACACTCACAAGTGTCACACTCACAAGTGTCACACTCACAAGTGGCACACTCACAAGTGTCACACTCACAAGTGTCACACTCACAAGTGTCACACTCACAAGTGTCACACTCACAAGTGTTATGTATAAATCTTCTTTTCCCCTCAGTGGTTTTTCCCTTATTCAGTCGGAGCTTTGTATTTCCGGTGACTTTATTAGGTTCAATTAGAAGGGTAAAAGGCGTTTCCTGTTACACTCTTGTTTGCTAATTTGCAAAGCGTGCAAAGAGTACGAAAGTTGATCTCACATTTATTTGAACAGAGTGAACGATGAGGTGTCAGGTTACAGCATTAGCTGATGACTCTAGAGGTGTCTCCCACAATACACTCACTTGTCTTAACTTGCCTAACTCTAGAGGTGTCTCCCACAATAAACTCACTTGTCTTAACTTGCCTAACTCTAGAGGTGTCTCTCACAATACACTCACTTGTCTTAGCTTGCCACACAGCTAATCGCTGCTCCTATCAGGGTTCTGTCAAACCATGAAAAATACTGAGCAAAGTGTTAGAGGCCTCTGAGTCAGTCTTATCGACGCTGGTATGGAAAAATGCTCTGCCAATATAAACACTTCCCGGGGTTGACAGGCATTTCTATAAATGTTAGTTCTGTCTTCCATGCTTGACATTCTTTGTGTCATAGATTGACTATTTATAGCGGCTAACTTCAAGTTGGACTGTCTTCGCTCTATTACAGTCTCTCTGATATCTACTGACAGCGGCGGAGGCACCGGAAGTGGCAACTACGCCAATGTCAAGTTGAACCCACGCATGAATGTCTCTGAATCAAACATTAGCAGTGAGTTCTTTTCTATATGCGCTCATGTGATTCTCGTATTCTTCTAGTGGCAGCGCTGCCGAGCTGCCTAGAAACAGAAGGGCTGTTGTTATTCCCATGTTCAATTATTATAAGTATGTAGCGGATGCCTTGCACTATCTGCTGGATACTTTTGGTGAAACGTTATCCTGCTAATTTCTTACACAAAACCTCAACAAGCACTTGTTGGTATGTTTATAAGCTGACCTTGTTGATTAGAGATGATAAGATGAATAAACATGGCTAGTCATTCCTTTGCCTTGTCATGCCCAGCTCCTCTGCTACTATACGTACATGTAGGTACTTACAATGGGAACCCAGGAGGACATTGGCAGCTCCTTAAACCTATGTGTATGTATGAATAACCATTATTTTTTGCAGGGCTTGTACAAATGTCTGGTGTCAAGGATAATATGCCCAGCTCGCGGCTTACAGATCGGGTAAGTTTTTCTTATCAATATGCAGTCCGATGGGGCAGTTTATAGGACAGCCTGTCATAGACCGACCTGTTGTAGGAGAGTTCATCGTAGGCCAACATGTCGGAGGGTCCATCGTAGGAGGATCCATCATAGGCCAGTTTGTCAGATGCCGACCCATTATAGGCCAGACTGTTTAGGCGTGGTCACACGAGCACCGAGCCGACTTAGGATAGGTTCGGTTCGGAGGCTGGTTCGGTTCGTGGCACATGTCACACGGCATCCGAAGTCACTTCGCTTCCTAGATACCATACGTATAGAGACATGACACGGTTTCATTAGTAATTGTTGTTATGTATTTGACTTAAATATTTCTATTGTAAACAAAAAACTTTGAGGAACAATTATAAATTATAATTACGCCGCAGATTTATCAGAAGATCGTTCAGCTGCTCAAAATAAATCACTCGATACAAAGATTTTGCTAACCCTTCCCATCAACATAATTGTATTTTTTTTATTAACATATGAATGTTTTTCTATGCTGAGTACATAACAAACAAAAACAGTCTTTATCATAGTACTGTGGTTTTACATAAATAAATCAGTCAACGATACTTCATCAGGATGAATATGACACATTACTTATATTCCACACGAAAGAAAATCACAACCATTCCCTTACATTTATGCAAAACTTAAGTGCAACATCTTACATTTATGTAACACAATCACAAGTCTGGGTGAACCTTGTGGTAAATTGCTTCATGTTGTTTATTTAACGAAATAAATGTATCGTCCCATTTCTTTTTTAACTTTACTCACACGCCCGTAAGGAGAAATGTGACGCGTGCTCGCTAGAATTCTAGAATTTTAACCAGCCAATAAGAGCAAGGGTTCGGCACGAAATTTTGAGCAGTACCGAAATAGTTCGTTTCGGCTAGAAATGTCTTCGGCCGAACTTTTTACAGCTGAGAGCGACGTCGTTTTGCGTCATTTAGTTCGGTTCGGTGCTCGTGTGACCACACCTTTAGGGTCCCCTAATTTAATCCCCTGTAGTTCTACTCAGTGGTAATAGGACAGCTTATTGATAGCCCAGAGCTCAGGCCCAATTACCACCTCTCAGTCTCAGTCAATGTTTGCATAAAGCCAGAGCTCTCCCCCAGGCATTTGTTTTGAGAGACTCATGCTAGTAATTCCTAGCGGACAGAGTGATCAATCGGGTCTGCTCCCTCTCAATTTACCCGTTGTGGTTAATTACCGAAGTAGTTGAAGTGACTCACTTGTACCTGTACAGATGCTTGCTGGTGAAGAACAACCGCTGTTGAGTCGGGGAAACAGCCCCGAGATGGCCCGTCAGCAAAAGGGACAGATGAGAACTCCTGTGCTACAGAGGAAGGGAGTGTCCACTCCGTGCACCCCTGAAAACCGCAGAAAAAAGGGTGACCATTCAACCTGGAGCGAGAAAATCTCTCTTTCGCTAGATAACCTTAAGAGGACATTTCGGAAAACAGAAAGTGAGGGGAGAGAAAAGTCAAAGATAGGTATGTCATATATTCACTGCTGTAATTCATGAATGTCTTCTCTTCACGTCTGCCATGGCTGTTTACTTTACAAATGTTTGAATAGTCGAGTGAGATGCTAAATGGATTGTGAGACGATCTTCGTCTAGTTCCTTGTTCAGATTCATCAACTACCTCTGCTCAATGTCAAGGACTCTTGTCCATCCTGATACCTCATCTGTGTGTACAGAGTTGATTTCAGCTTGTTCTGTCCAGTGGAACCTCGGTTCTCGAACGCTTCGTTTCTCGACCAATTCGGTTTTCGATCAAAAAAATTGAAATTTGTTCATCTCGGATCTCAAACATAAATTTGGTTCTCGACCAAACCAGAGCATACGCATTTGAATTAAACGTTCGGAACAGCTTCGGAAACAGCATGAAACATTCGTTAACACAGGGAGAAGCAAGTTACGCTTCATAAATTCTTTACAAATAGGAAGGAACCATCTGGGACAACGTCCCTATACCGAAGAGATTTGCTAGGGAGACAACTCCTCCAGTTGAGTTACTTTAAATTGTTTTGGAGGAGGATTCTCTTTCAAAGATGTAAAGTAAACGTGCCATTGCTGTTTATATTTTCTTTTTCACACGATTTTTGATGTAACTGATCTGTTGTATTTTTCGCTGTTTCATTAACAATTTCTGCAATTTTTGGTAATATATCTTAATCTAGAATGTTTTCGATGTTTTAAGAGCGAAACATACGAAATGTTTACTTAGTGTTTTCTGTTTTCATCATCATAGATAGCAAATCTTTTATCAAAAATGAACACGATCTATATCTACCCGTTTTTATTTATAGTATGTAGTATACAGTACAGTTTGTTGTGTAAAATATTAAAAAATTACTTTACCGAAGTTGTTATTTCGACTTGGAACGGATTAAAATTTACATACATTAATTCTAATGGGAATAATTGTTTCGGATCTCAAACAACTCGATTTTCGAACAACCTTCTGGAACGGATTATGTTTGAGAATCGATGTTCCTGAAATGGAATGCCGGAATGGTTACTGACACCTTCTCTGTGTAAGGAGCTTCTCCGGCTAGAGCTTTACCTTTTGACTAATTATTGACACACTCAAGTGACTCGCATAAGGTCGCAGTAAAGTAATTAGATGTCTTTCCTTTCTTGGCCGGAGATGACTCATCTCTACCAACATCTGCTAGTTCCCGCACTAAATGACCCCCTAGTTACAGTCCTCCAACCGTCTGCAGTAACAAATTCTACCACAATTCTCAAACTTGCATCCAACTTATTTGTGAGCCAAGTTGAACAAAGCCTGAGGAGAACTATTGAGGTGACAGTAGGGTGGGTAAGTGCACAGTCTTGTGTGGTTGCTGCCATATTAGCACTCTTATACGTGGTCGCTGCCATATTACAGGTGATGGATCGCAGCGTGCCGACAGCTTTGAAAATCTATCCATGAGCAATGGGGATGATTCCGCTGACTCCTCTCCTGAATCGGCCTCTTGCACGACCTATGCCAACGCTAGATTGGTGTCTGGGCAGTCGGAAGGATTTGTAGGCCGGGTGAGGCCACCGCACAACGGCAGCAAATGTACTCAAATACAGGAGCTGTGGACACCTCCCTGCTCTCCAGACTACAGAGACCACACGACCCCTTTAGACACTTTCAGTGAGTAGTCTTGTATCTTAGAACAAGCATTCACAATATCTTACTAGATTTTATCAGAAAGTAACAGTTTCTATCATTTGCGATTGTTTTTAATGTCTGAGATGATCTGCTTCAAGATTAAAATCAACAAAAATTGATCGCAGTTAAAAGGCTCAGAATCTCATAGACAGACCACTATGGGGTTGTTGGTGTGTATCTGTCACAATCTGAAAAAGCTGTTAGCTGTGCTGGTTCCTCTGTTTTATGCTTCAGATATTTCCTTTTCAGTCATTCCTTGAAAAAAAATAATTGCAGGCCAGTTTCTATGTAGTCCAAGAAAATTTAAATTTATAGCTTTTAAGGTTTATGAACAAATAAAAAGTCAAGTTAATAGGGTTAATAGTTGTTAATATTGTTAATATATTATGGTTATATATTGCTATTACTTTCATTGTAAGCTATTATCTTGCACTAGTTATGCCTATAAGCAACCTGTAAGCAACCTGTAAGCAACCTGTAAGCAACCTGTAAGCAACCTGTAAGCTACCTGTAAGCTACCTGTAAGCTACCTGTAAGCAACCTGTAAGCTACCTGTAAGCTACCTGTAAGCAACCTGTAAGCTACCTGTAAGCTACCTGTAAGCTACCTATAAGCTACCTGAAAACCAGTTTTAAAGGTTTTTGGCTCTAATTTGCAATTGCGTTTGATGATAATATCGCTTACGGATGTTGAAGTCTTTCAAAATTGCTGCCTCCATTCATCAAAGATTCCTTAAGACCAGTTTGTAAAGGTTCGTTGTCGTAGGGAAAGCGTCATTCAAAGGGTCCAACCTTTGTAGGTTTGTTTGTTTCTATTAATTGATATAAAAGGTGAACAACATCGCTTCCCAAACACTTTATGCATCGCTAAATAATTGATGACGACAAATAAGTTTTCATCGTTAAATCAATCATATCTCCAGTTCAGGCTCTTCCCGATGTCTATGCTTTTGTACTACATATATCTGCTGCTCTTCCCAATGTCTATGCTTTTGTACTACATATATCTGCTGCTCTTCCCGATGTCTATGCTTTTGTACTACATATATCTGCTGCTCTTCCCGATGTCTATGCTTTTGTACTACATATATCTGCTGCTCTTCCCGATGTCTATGCTTTTGTACTACATATATCTGCTGCTCTTCCCGATGTCTATGCTTTTGTACTACATATATCTGCTGCTCTTCCCGATGTCTATGCTTTTGTACTACATATATCTGCTGCTCTTCCCGATGTCTATGCTTTTGTACTACATATATCTGCTGCTCTTCCCGATGTCTATGCTTTTGTACTACATATATCTGCTGCTCTTCCCGATGTCTATGCTTTTGTACTACATATATCTGCTGCTCTTCCCGATGTCTTTGCTTGTGTACTACATATATCTGCTGCTCTTCCCGATGTCTATGCTTTTGTACTACATATATCTGCTGCTCTTCCCGATGTCTATGCTTTTGTACTACATATATCTGCTGCTCTTCCCGATGTCTTTGCTTTTGTACTACAAATATCTGCTGCTCTTCCCGATGTCTATGCTTTTGTACTACATACATCTGCTGCTCTTCCCGATGTCTATGCTTTTGTACTACATATATCTGCAGCTCTTCCCGATGTCTATGCTTTTGTACTACATATATCTGCTGCTCTTCCCGATGTCTTTGCTTTTGTACTACAAATATCTGCTGCTCTTCCCGATGTCTATGCTTTTGTACTACATACATCTGCTGCTCTTCCCGATGTCTATGCTTTTGTACTACATATATCTGCTGCTCTTCCCGATGTCTATGCTTTTGTACTACAAATATCTGCTGCTCTTCCCGATGTCTATGCTTTTGTACTACATATATCTGCTGCTCTTCCCGATGTCTTTGCTTTTGTACTACAAATATCTGCTGCTCTTCCCGATGTCTTTGCTTTTGTACTACATACATCTGCTGCTCTTCCCGATGTCTATGCTTTTGTACTACAAATATCTGCTGCTCTTCCCGATGTCTTTGCTTTTGTACTACATACATCTGCTGCTCTTCCCGATGTCTATGCTTTTGTACTACATATATCTGCAGCTCTTCCCGATGTCTATGCTTTTGTACTACATATATCTGCAGCTCTTCCCGATGTCTATGCTTTTGTACTACATATATCTGCTGCTCTTCCCGATGTCTATGCTTTTGTACTACAAATATCTGCTGCTCTTCCCGATGTCTATGCTTTTGTACTACATATATCTGCTGCTCTTCCCGATGTCTATGCTTGTGTACTACATATATCTGCTGCTCTTCCCGATGTCTATGCTTGTGTACTACAAATATCTGCTGCTCTTCCCGATGTCTATGCTTTTGTACTACAAATATCTGCTGCTCTTCCCGATGTCTATGCTTTTGTACTACATATATCTACTGCTCTTCCCGATGTCTTTGCTTTTGTACTACATATATCTGCTGCTCTTCCCGATGTCTATGCTTTTGTACTACATACATCTGCTGCTCTTCCCGATGTCTATGCTTTTGTACTACATATATCTGCTGCTCTTCCCGATGTCTATGCTTTTGTACTACATACCGTATATACTCAATTATAGGACGCACTTTTTTGACCTGAAAATCAGCCTACATTTCACCTGCGTCTTATAATCGCAACATACCACGAGGGGCCATGTGTTTCTATGAAGCAGCACCGATTATCAGGCCACTGCTATACCGTATACCATGTATACGAGAGGGGAATGGACACTCGGTAGACGGAAGACAATCGCGGCGATTGAAACTGTTTTTAACTCCACTTATTGCTCGCAAAAATGTCTTCAGTCAACAAATGTAAGCGATCTGCATACGACGCATCTTTCAAACTGAAAGTTGTTCAATACGCTGAAACTTGTAACAACAATCGTGCTGCTGAGTTTTGGACTGCTGCTGAGTTTGGAATTTCTGAAAAGCAATTCAGAGACTGGCGAAAAATCAAACTTGAATTACTTGAAATGCCACGTCACAAAAAAGCCCGTAGGGGTCTCCAAACTTAATTTCTTAATGAAGAAAATGAGCTGAAAAACTGGATTCTCAATCTTCGTCAAGAGGGTTATATTGTTACCCGTTCAGCAATCCGTCTGAAAGCCAAGGAGTTAATAGCAGATCCCAGTTTCAAAGCATCAGCTGGCTGGTGTACTCGCTTCATGCGTAGACAAAAATTAACGATGAAGAAGAATTCCACGGCTTTTGAAAATAAACATTTGTCACTTTATTATGTAAACACTTACTTGTAAAAATTGCTATGAATTTCATATTTCTATGTCTGAGTGAGGTGATAAATAAATGGAATTATGTTTTTATTTCACGTTTTCGTAGCTTTTCATTATTGAGTCAAACGGACGCCTTTATAAGGAAGATTAAGATTGATTGCTCACTTCCAAGATATAGTCACGTGACTGACAAGAAAATAACAACCAGATTCGTTTTCAAAAGATTTATTCATGACAAACAAAAACAACACAAAAAAACAGCGCATGTGAAAAGATTTATTGATTCCAATTACAAAATTGATTGCCGGCAGACTTCAGTTGAATTCACTCCAGCGTTAAAACTTACCTGTCAGTCAGTCAACTGAGCCCTAAAAGTGAGAAAACAATCGATTGATCGTGCGAAAATTTCACTTGTGAAGAGATCAATTGAAGTGCGTCCTATACTGGAATTACCCTTTATTCTCAATAATTGGCTGAAATTTATGCTGCGTCTTATACTAGGGTGTGTCCTATAATTGAGTATATACGGTATATCTGCTCGGGCATTGTTGATATACTCTACCTTAATGATATGAGGATGGTCAGAGAAACGGGTAATCATTTTCTCCTGCTAATACATATATTTGAAGTTTGGTAAATTTTCCATTGACAGCAAAAATCGCGAGAGATTTTACCTGTCATGAGCGCATTGCTAGCTTCTGGCTGCAAAATTTATATTAACCATAACTAACTTCTTCACCTTTGCTACACCAAATATCGGCGAGTTGAGGCTAACAAAAATGCTTCTAATTTAAACTTTTTCAAAATTCATTCATGCAAGAATGAATTTTAAAAAGGACGACTGTCATTTTATTAAAGAAATAAAACAGACCAAACCTTTGGTTTTGAATTCATTTTAAAGCCCAGTTAATAAGGTTAGTTGGAGTTGTCTAAGTGTAACTCTGAAATTCAAACTCTTACTATGAGCATAAGCAGACAACTCCTAATAATAATAATATTTTTAATTGAAATGTCATGGTGTTGGGGAAGATAAGTTGCACTGACATGCTTGAAGGACGGTAACACGATAGCTACCGATTACTGAGCAATACCTACTGTACAGCTTGGACTGTTCATTCCCTGCCTTTTTAAAGGGTGAAAACATACAATATGGGGCGGGAATGCATATTAGTTATCTGGTCAACACATGTAGCCACTAAATTTCTAATAAATATATGAAAATACAGAGCAATAGAAAGTCACCGACCCTCTCAGCCATGCCCATTTGATTAATAATAAACTTACTGTCATGGACTTTACAACAACTGGCCACACAATTTTGTAAATTAAGCTCACCACAATGGCAAACATTAAGAATGATTGAGATCTTTTGGAGTTACTTCCTCATTGATTATATATTTTATTCAATCTTACATTTGTACATATTTACCTTATGTTAACTTGTTTTGTCATTCCACCGCTCCTAGTTTACCAATCACATAATGTATCTATGGCTTCAGAAAGGATTCCCAGAAGTACTTCCACTGCAGGGTGTTTAAGAATTCTGAGAATTTTAATCTTGGCTTCTGGAGAGATAAACTATATATATAAATCTGTTTTGTATGCTTTCCCTGACTCTGTACTTCGGTGTGTTCAGCTATAGCTATTAAAATTTAGGAACGAAATATCCGTTTCATGCTGGATTTGAACTCACAAAGATTACAACTGCATGATTGTAAATCAATTTCCTAACAACAAGTCTACGAAGGGATTCCATAGCTCTCATTATATACTTACCCCGTATCCTTTGCGCGATTGTATTGTATTGCATACGCTAAATGTGCGCTTTTTATTATTAATTAATATCTTTTGCATTTGTTAGTTTTGAAATTTTTCAAAAGTTAATTTTTTGCTGCCATTAATATTGCCATTACCCATTATTGTAATTTGTAAAAATTAATTTAAATTTTAATTTTAAAATGTACCATTTTAATTTTAAAATGTGCCATTTCAATTTCAAATGTGCCATTTTAATTTTGAAATGTGCCATTTCATTGTCAAATGTGCCATTACAATCCTATTTCCGGTTTTACATACGTTTGATTACCAGATCTGTAAAGGCTAAATTCTTTTCACTTGGACAATTGTATCATCTCGAGTAGGAATAGCCTCTACATTCTATCTCCGTTCGGTCAGACAAAGTACCAGACAAAGACAGTCCGATATCTCATTTGTACATTTGTACCAGTATCGAGAGGTACTAGTATCATCGTATGCAAAGTTTTGATGGATAGCTTCCGTTGCAACAGTGATATTTTTTATACACACACTTCTATGCACGAACTGTTATTATTAACTCAACATATTCATGATTTTTATTTTGTTTTCTCAGTTCATATTAATTGTATCATTACCGAATCATTTTTCATTGTAATTGTAGCAAACCAGACTTTATTTAGCCATTACTCGCTAATTGTTTCACATTTACATTTAAACACTTTTACAGTTGTTTTTATTTCCTCTTTTAATTTATTTAAACTGCACAAAACACTTTTCTCATGATATGAAGTTTGAAAGTTAGAACGGTAACTGTTATGTAATTCGTTAAATAAAAATAAATTCTCTGTTTAAAGACTTTTATAAACGCCGGGCATTCAACAAGTAATTACATATAAATACGCATGAAACATGATTTTTCTCTATTAGGCAGAATTGGTAGTTGGTAGAGCCCATTGGATTTGCTTGTTTTACAGCAGCATTCGCTATAGAAGAATGATTAGTTTTGAAGATAACTTGTATTGCCTTAAACCGTAGGGTTCTGTGCATTAATCACAAACCATTCAACTCTCTTTTACAGCAGTGTTTTACCTGTTTTAGAGTTTGGACCGTCTCAGCAGCTTAATTCATCTGGCCCGATGGCCTTGGTCAGGCCTGCAACAGGCCTCCAGTTTGTTCCTATTGATGGGGGAAATCCGCTACAAAAGGCATCAACCACCGGAGAGCAAAAGTGCCAGAACACTCCTGCCAAGTCTGTCTCAGCTCATCATATATGCTCTGTAGACAACAGACGCTCTAAATCACCTCGAGCTGCTCCTCGACAGATGAGGGACAACTCTGGTATTGCCAAAAACTATGAAAATCTCGAACGCTTGTGTCAGCCTCCTCCCAAGTACTCTGACACACAAATTTTACCGCCTCCTAGCAGGTGCTCCGGCTACTCATCTAGTGGTTCCCGGGGTAGCTCCGAGAATGACTTGGTGCATTATCAGCTTGACACCATAAAATCGGTGGATATGATACCAGAAGATCTCTCAACGCTAACTGTCCCGGGCCTCGCAGATTGTTTACACCTGTTTGAGTTACCGAATGTCGCTCAAAAGTTTAAACAGAATCAAGTCGATGGCCAGTTCTTCATGATTATGACTGAGCATATGTTCCGTGATGACGTCTTTAACTTCAGTGAATTTGAGTTACTCAAGCTGAAACAACTGAAGGATGGCTGGAGACCGAGGCTATGATTGAAGGATGGCTGGAGTTCGAGGCTATGATAAAAAATCTGTTTATCTATTCCCTTATTATGTCTGCATTCTCCATTTCTTTGCAATGGTTACAGATGATGACCAAATGGCAAGGAATCGATATTATTACTGTTTGTATTATTACCTTTTACATGTAATTAATCTTTATCCATGTATAAAACAAAAATTCTTATTTAGGTAGTTAATCTCACCTGTGAGGATAACTCAAGTTTGTTTTCATCCATTTCACCCATATTATTGTATCAAAGCTATTCTATATTATGTTATATTAATTTACAAATAAATTCTGTGATATGTTTGATGTGGAATACTAGCTAAAGAGTCGATGGTAGTGGAGTCCATAATAGCGGACATAACTAATGTGTCTGACAGAAAACTGCCTATGGATTGCACCAAGTGTGTGGCGCAATTAATTATGTGGGGCTGGTATTAGCCACCTAACATGATCAAGTACTAAGAGATGGCAGACTAAGAGTAATAGACCTCCGTTTAATACATTTTGTGAAAGAGCTGGCATCAGTCTCGTCCGGTTGAAAAAGGACTCCATCCACTCCTCTGTGTGCCAGATCAGCATTCTCCAAACCATCAGCAGATAAAACAGGTTGGAAATCGTTTCACATTAAACTTGAAGCTTAAACTTCTCAACAAGTTGTACCCGATCATACCGGTCGAACTTATTAGTGATACGGAGTTACGCACTCTTTTACAATAAAGGAAAAACAACTACTAATTTCGTTGCCCATGATGGTAACTGTGATTTAAAACAGAGTTATCTGCTCTCCCCAAAATAGTTCACTTGTGTATCCTGTACCGCATGTTATATACAATACATCAGCACAATAATAGTTTTTGGAATCCTAAAGTAAGCCTTAACAACATGATAAATTCAGAATATAAATGGTCTGCGACTCTTGAAATAGAAGTTGCAGTAGCAGTGATTTGAACAGAACGTTTCAAAAATTTTCTTCAAGAGTAATGGATAGAAAAGAGAAAATGCTGTTCTAGACAACTGCAGCCATCACTATCACCACATGTTGGTCATCATAAAGTTTCTTACAGAAATGTGTAAAACTGCAATTCCATAGACTATGAACGTAAATTCTGTAAGCACAAAACTTTTAAATTCTGTAAACTAATAACCAAGTGTATTGAGAAGTTGTTAGTTACTTGTTTATATAACATGTAGTCTTTATGTGCTGGGTCTTAAGTCTAGCAAGATGATCAAAGTGCACAGCTACGATTTCTGGGTTGCTTCTATGGGCGATCAGCCTAAGGTCTAGTGATGTAACGTAGCAGGAAGAAGTTAGTAAGCCTTAAGCCACGTCTCTCACTCACCGCAAGTTCTGTCAAGAAAAAGCGTGCTATCAAACTACCATTCATCAGCCTACTGTCAGGAGAGCACATGGTAAATAGAGGTGGTATGGTTAGCAAGCTAATCCCTTTTGTTACAAAGTACCATCAATCATCGATTTATCACTATTGCCTAGCAATTGCTTCATAATCCTTTGTTTTTTGAATGATTAATTTAGCCATAAACACCTTTGGATACAAGAGCGAGGCAAGTACTGCAGGCTAGCGAGTAGTAATTCATGGATAAGCCGTGTCTACCACACTCTCTGGCAGAGGGATAGAGCTCATGAAAGCGCATATCCTTGTTAGAGAGTGAAAAGTAAGCCTCTCTGGAATGCATTCTATGGTAAACAACATACAGTTGACTTCTGTTCTTCGCTGACAACTTTCCGTATTCTGATGCAACGACATGAACAATACCATGGTTGTGGATGATCTGTGAGAGATAAACATACAGCAGGTGATATGTGTTATCTCTTGAGATATGTAAAAACCGATGAGAAATGTCCGTTTCGACTGTCCATCAGCAGTTTCCATAAAAAACCTTCGGTAGGGTGAGTTGGTTCCTTAGAAGATCGGCCAAGCTCTGCCTAAACCAAACGCTCTCCCCGTACAGAAGTAACACATTCGTTTTCTGTTCATTCCATGGTTTCATTTGATCAAAGGAGTCTTCCTTGGCTCAGGCAAAGGACAGGAGTTGAGATCTTTACATATCAACTAATTTCATGATTTGGACTGTAGCCTCTCTCTAATTTTTAGTAAATACTTATAAATGATTTTCGAATGGCTCAGAGGCTGTGGCTGAGTTGCACCAGTGGCACTCAGGCCAGAATCATCTTCAGTCACACTATGCAGTCTAAATTAGACTTTGTTTTCTTGTGGCTGCCGGCTGCCAATTTGTGTCTTTGCCTTCTCAATGACTTTCGCAGTAAGATTCTATTGTCAGCGCTGACCCTAAAGCTGGATAACAAAGCAAGGGTCACATTCTATTGTTGTTAGAAATTACATCAATCATTGCTTTCGGATATAGTTGTTCAGTAATGCACTAGGCATGCCACTCCTAGCTGCGCAGCTGCAGTGCCGTTATATAACGCCCAGAGGCATAAGCGAGTAGAAGCGCTCAAGCGTTCTACATCTCTCCAAGCATGACAGAAAAACTTTGTACGAGTCAGAAACATCTACTTGTCTAAAAGCTTTAAATATCTCCAAGTGTGCAGATCACCACGGCGATTGCCTTTCAATTTTTAAACTTCCATTCTGTTGTTTGCCTTTTGTAGCCCATTTTGTTCGACTTTTAGTTAGAGATTTTTTTTCAGTAATGTTTAATAAAGCGTGATTAAGTGATGAAGACTGAAAGAGACAGGAAATAGGAGCTTGCAATGAGCTAACCAACCAGATATATATAGAAACAGTTACTATCCTAATGCTCGCATCATATCATCTCAAACATCTTTCTATCAAATTAAGGCTTTTATCTTGCAGCGCTAATCGCCTCTAATACACCCGTCAGATACATAAATCTATGAGTAAAGGTAGACGCAGCTAAATATATACACAGGAGGCCAAACTTATTTTCACCACACGTCTATTAGCAGAGCACGTGGATGCATTTACATGACATGAAGCCTGCGGAGCCGGTGAGAAACACTACCAAGCGTGTTCATAAACAGCCCTTATGCGTAGAAGATCTGTAATTGTAGGGAATTATGCAAAATAAACAGAATGTTTACGGGGTGTGTAAAGGCAGCATTCTGAACAGGAAGAATTAGGTTGGGCAGCATTGCACACATACAAGCCACTCTTGCAACAAGCTTTCATCTCATAATAATGACCAAGCTTGAGAGCAATTCGATTATATGGCCATCATCATGGATAATATGGCAGCTATGTGCCGAGACCTAGCAAAGATACGATTAATATTGAGAGTAAATATTCTTATCCTACATAACTTTACGTATGAGTTATTTTAGAAGTATTTCTGGAATATCTGTCAATATCGGCGGTATCTTCATGCTTGAAAAAGAAAGTTTCTCGAGTTTACACGGAGCACAATTAGTAGACAATAAAAACTAATGCCTGGTAATAATGAAAAAAACCCCAATAAATAAAATTACCAAAAATTTATTTGGAATTCTCACAAGCAAGGTATACAATCATGGAGGTTGCATTCTCAATATCGAGTTCAGAAGCTGAGTAAATTACCAATGAGATGAATAAAAGGGCTGTGAGGGAGAGACTACCAGCCATACGCGCGCTAGGCAGATGAGCTCTTGGGGTGCAGACAACTTCATGTGTAAGCAAGACAAATCATCCAATGATAGCTTTTGCTTGTTTCTCATTGGCTAGCAGTAAAAACATTTTTTTAGAGGTATCGCAAAGATAGGCCTTGTATTTAGTGTGGCAAGGAAGCGTAGGATTCAGTCTGACGGTGTTCTCTAGTCAAATGAGGAAGGCTTGACTGCTCTACACTAAAGAAGAGGAAACGGGTATGGCCACAGCAACAATGGCTGGCTACAACTGGATGCACCAGCAAGCAATGATGGTGGCACGAGATGGCCCCAATCGTGTTTATGCTTCTCCGTATGAGCCATACGGTTTGCAGACATCCAGTAATGTCTTGACACAGCACCCTATGGATTTAGTTGAGAAGAGACCAGAAAATCGAAAAGCAGAACAGAGAATTCGCCGCCCTATGAATGCATTCATGGTTTGGGCAAAGGACGAGAGAAAGAAGATGGCGGATGACTACCCTGAAGTGCACAACGCTGATCTCAGTAAAATGCTCGGTAAGTAACAAGAGAAGAAACCTTTCAGTTTGCACCATCCTGGTAGAGTTAGGTTTGCACAGTATTTATTCTTCAATAGTTATTAGATCAGCTGTTGGTCTTGTGCCATGTTCAGGACACCTTCTAACAACTAAGGTTTTATTGTTGGATTAGCTTTTAAATAAGTGTTTATGGTATCCATATGTAATGCGTGTTAGTCACTAGATAGTACAACCGCCTTGTTGCCTGTGGTAGAGAACGTCCTGATGCAGTCTGGAGGGGAGACAAATCATGAAATATGCTCAATACTCAATAGCTATCAAATGGATTTGCAAGCTTTACACAAGTTGTCTAGTTCAATTGATAAGCCTTGGCTGTCATCAATCAAGAGACCCACACCACTAGTAATGATATTAACAGAAGGGGGTGTTAGATTGCTTCATCTAATGATAAGTGACCTGTACTGGCACAGCCTCCATCTCTGCTCACTCCCTATGAACAGCCATTATTTTGCTCAAAAATATTTTATAAAATAACTAATAAAAGTGACAGCAAGTGATATGTCATGAGTCTGTTCATATTCACAAACTTGTGCTCTTGAAGTGGTCTATGGCGATGTATGCTCGGTTACCATCATATATATATATATATGGCTATAACAGCATTGACCATTATATGTACGTGTAACATGTAAGGTAGCGAGATTGATAGCAGAGAGCAGCAACTGACTGTCAGACTTAAATTCCTAAGGTTATAATTGGTGACAGTTGACGGCCACTCCGAAATTATGACAACAGGCGGCCAGTGTTTGCAGTATTTTGTATGAAAAAGTTGGGAGCACCGGTTCTGTGGGTTTAGCATATGTAATAAATCAGGCAAGCTCGACAGAACATAGCATTCCAATTAGGCTCAGCGACTGCACGTAATACTAGACTCTGGGAAAGTTGCTAACTTGAACCAGTAGGGCCAATTATATAGTTAGCCTTATTGCAAGCATGCTCTACAATATTGAACACAGCCCCCGCCGCCCAAATAGCTTCCCCTACAACATCTAGATTGTAAAATTATCTTAGATTATTAACTATTAAAGCTAGACGGCCTATAATGGCTAAATTTATAAGAATATGTGAATCTAATGGCAAAAGAATGATTATAGCCTCGAGTTTGCGTTATTATTTGATAAAAAGTTGGGCTCGTATGCATCTAATTTAGAATTAATCTAATTTAGATTTGGGGCTAATAGCTTGTTATCGCACTGCTCCTTCATTATATACATGATTGTAAGCTGACATAACATGGTTAGGCTAACAACGAGGAGCAAAGGTCCCTCGTCTTACAGATTTGCTGTTGAACACATTGACCTTAACCTCTTGATTTTCTGAGTGACAAATGAATATAAACTCGGTGTAATGTATTAGCATTGATAATTTACTTCACATACTGGAGTGTATCGTGACCTATATATCGTAATGTATACCAGCTTATGTATTTTAATATTAATTAATACAACCTATATTATTAGCAATTATAAAAATAATAGCCATATCTTATGAATTATAATTTTTACATATTATAATTAGCTACAATTACGAACACTATAGTTTATTTTGTTCATAGTTCACATAAAGACCTACTTCTTTGGACGATGTAAAACCAATTATTATTCTTACAATGTATTGCAGGAGATAAATGGAAAGGGATGACAGCCCAAGACCGGCAACCATTTATCAACAAGGCTGAGGAACTTCGGATCCAACATATACAGACTTACCCAAACTATAAGTACCGACCGAGAAGAAGGCCCAAGAACAAGCATGCCAAAGTTAAGGCTGGTCAAGCCGCTCCTCTCTACAGCAATCGGCTCTCACCAAACTGTGGAACATCACCGAGCATCACCCCGCCTACAACCCCAACAAAAGTAGCGCCTATAGACTTGCTTCACATAAAGAAGGAAGAATCGGGACCGTGTAGTAGCCCTTCGTACAGTGGCCCTTGCTCTGCGCGCTCAGTCTACAGCAGTTCATCCTACCACTCATACGGAGACGCGACACCAACTGAATATAATAGCAGCAGTTTTGTATTCCCTCCACAATACAAACCTTACTACCCTTCCTGTTATTACGGTGATACCAGTACAGACACATACTACTCATCTCGGCCCTCCCCGATGTCGCCCGTGTACACACAGTCATCAGCTGGATCGCCCATTCAGCATCAGGAGGTCTCATCGGCCACCAGCCTCTGCGCAGGACCAGGACAGCAATCGTCTTTCATACAACAGCTAATAGGCATCGACGACTACAAAGACATCCAGCCAGACGAGTTCGACCAGTACCTGACGGAAAAAACTTCCGCCCTGACGGCTGCAGTCATTAGCAATACCCTTGGGGCCACCTAATTAATATTTCAGATCTAAGGCTATTTATTTTAATTTAATTTTCTTTATCAGTATAAAGAGCACTTTTCATATCTTTGTATAAAATGGCTTTAAAATGTTTCAACAATTGTTACTCTCTAGATATCCATTGTCCATTTGACAGCATTCATCCTTTTACCAAAGTAAGTTAGATTCTATTGCTGTCAATCTTTTCTATTTGTACAGCGATTTGATTTGTGTTGATTGGGCAAGTTTTGCCTAAAAACGGGTTAAGAATTGATTGAGGAGAGAAATCTTTGCAAACCATTTTATCCCGAGGCTAAGATGAGGCTAAGATGATAAAGCCTGTCTAGTTGCCTCTTATCACAATCACTTTTTGCTCATCAATCAAATATCTATATTTTTTTGCAGCATAAAATAATAGATAATATATGATTTTTAAAAAAACAATATTTTTATTAACTTTTTATATCTCGCATTGACTTAACATGCAATAGTCGGCAGACCAGGGCTGGTGCTGCCTCATCACACCGTGACTATCGGAAGCAAATTAGCCGTGGTTCCTAAGCAGAGTAGTTTTAAATTGTTAGGGGGGGGGGTGGCTAGACTGGAACCAGCCTAGACTATTGGTGAGCAACACTAGGTACCAGCGCTATTTCATCTCTCTCAGTCCACAGATCTAAGTTTGTTTTTCTTGGTCTGCTTCCTTGCTGTCTCTATCATGGATCGATCAGTCTAGAGTTTTATGTGACACAGGACTTTCAGCAATGCTGCCACTTCTAACTCGCTCATCCACAGATGATTATCACCTGATAAACACCTGTCCTGTGGTGCCTAAGGCATAACACCAGTGCACGGCAATAAAATATGGTCATACAACTTTTGTGATCATTTTAGTGATCAACGTCCAAAGAAGGATTGATGGGTGTTATGACGACTATATTTATTCCTAAAATGTACGATGACGTGAGGACAAATTTCTACTGGTAATTGATTCAGATTTAGTTCTGTTAATTTACAAGACTCCTAAATGAGGACCATATAATGAAAGGACAAAAAATGAAATTATATCTTTTGTTACATAGAATAGCACTGATTTCGCCGAAATTCAATGATATAATCTGAAGACAAATGTAGCACGCGTACTCTTAGCCTTGAGCCAGAGCAGACGTGACCCTCCATCTTTTCATCACCCTATCAGCACTGCTGAATGACCTGCCACAACAAGTTCTTCAATTTTAAGAATTTGAAATGATGAGACCAGCTGATGACCCCCAATGTGTTTGTGCGTGAAAACTAGTGAAACATGCTAAGTTTGCGTGTATCTCTTTTATTAGTCAAATCTCATCGGTGCTGCCTAGCTGACCAGTAACAGAATCACACCATAAGGGAGTAAAAGTATGTATGACCTTTAGCTGGTAAAGACCCGCCTTTTTGTCCCATGTAGAAACACCTGCTGAGGCTCCAAAGAACCTGTACAACTGACCGACATATCTTCACAGCTACTAGAAGAACGACTTCGTTTATGTTTGCCAACATAGACACCTGTTACCCGATTGCTGCACCATTTTTATAATTAAAAACGACGATGTCCCCTAAAGACATGCCGTATTTGAAGTACATCGTATGAGTGTGACAAGAGTATAAAT
Organism: Watersipora subatra; assembly: GCF_963576615.1. Lineage (NCBI taxonomy): Eukaryota > Metazoa > Bryozoa > Gymnolaemata > Cheilostomatida > Watersiporidae > Watersipora > Watersipora subatra. The sequence goes on from NC_088711.1 coordinate 65,934,946, forward strand.
AAATCATTATCAGTTACCCAAAAACTTTAGCGTTTGCAGTTGCTTACGTCAGAAGTTTGGCAGAGATCCGAACACAAGTATTCCTATCCATCACTTCTTGATTCGCCATCATATCATCACTAGAGTGGCAGCAACAACATGCGCTGTAAATTAAATGTCTCTAGCAATTATCATACACTGACTGCTGCCGGCCGACCTCAGCGCCAATGCTAAACATTTCCATAGTTTACTATCGCTAGTGAAATCTCTTTTTGTAAACTTAACAACCGATTTGTATCATCATGTCATCTTGAGCAGCTACTTTCAATGAACAAATGGGTATCAAGGAAAAATGGTGTGGTTCTAGAGACTACGAAGGTACAGCTATTTGCTGATGTGACAATGAAATGACATCAGTTAAAAAAATGTCTTCAGAAACTAGATGTAACTGCTTCCTTGCGAGTGACACAGCATTACATATTGCACCATTCAGCAATGAACACCTCTTATCAAGTTCACCATCCCGATATGAACAAAGTCTTAAAATTGCACAAATTTAGCCAGTTTCGAGTTTTTCTCATAGTTTAAAAGTCTGACACGATAGCTCAAGGTGTTGAACCAGTACAGTCCAAGAAGCAGAGGTGAAAGCTGGAGAGGAAGTCGACGAAGAGATCCATCTGACAGTTCATTGTTCAGACGGCTCACTAATACTCCGCAATGCCATACAATATTCATTTCTCCCATAACAATACGACACCTGCAGTTTTTTTGCTGAAAAATGAGGTAACCTTGCTAATCCAATAAACTGAATGAGATGACCCGCGGGCTATGTATAGCCCTAAAACTGCAGTAGGAGGAAAAGGGTGAACATGCACTCCTCTTCACTCTCCTTGACCACGCAGGCACAAACTCGAGGCTAATTGGTTGCGGTGAATGGCTACTCAGGTCCATTAGGATCAAAGGCTCTCAACATAGTAGATATTCCTTCATAATAACGCTTGATAATTCACAGCATAAAACTATTAATATTCTCTTCTAAGCTTTTATTGATGTGCAAAAAGTAGAGAATAGGATGAGTAAATCAAGATCTAAATTTACAAGTAAATGAGAAGAGAGAAAGCTGAGAAAATAGCTACAGGAAGTTACAGCCAAGCGAGAAAGCGTTGCAGCCATTTTGAAATAACAATTCAGATCACTAGGATACACGACATACATATTTATAAAATGTGATAGCAATCATTTATCTTTATACAAACAGAAAATGAAAGTGAACTACTGAACTTTCAACCTTGATCTTTCAGAAACAACTCAAGGTTATCAAGGTATAACCTCCTTAATAATATATTTTTGTTATATGGGAGGCAAAAGAATTTTTTATAACACTGTCCATATAACCTGGTAAACTCATAACCCCACCTTCATGGCTCTCTGACTACAATTTTAGGATTATATCTTCACCGTTATAGCTTCATGGCTATAGCTTTATGGCTACATGTTTATGGATGCGAGTTGATAGCTAGAATTCTGAGGCTATAAATCTATACCAAACCTTTACAGCATTCAAGGTCAGCCTACACAGCCAATTCTTCTGCATTAATGAGAATTTTAATGCAAGAGCTGATATGGTCAAATTGCGCTTTCAAATGAGTCCGCCCTTAGTTCACCATTCTAAAGTTGATTTCTTTTCTGAGTTCTTTTGCATCACTAGTTTACTCACTAGGTAACTCTATGACTCTACCTGCACCACGAGTATACTCATTAGGTAACTCCATAACTCTATCTGCGCCACTAGTATACTCATTAGATAACTCTATGACTCTACCTGTACCACTTGGATACTCATTAGATAACTCTATGACTCTACCTGCATTACTAGTGTACTCATTAAATAACTTGATGGCTCTTTCTGCATCACTAGTGTACTCATTAAGTAATTCTATGACTCTATATGTAACCACACGCTTGTTACCCTAAAATCTTACCTCTATGTTGACTGCTCTTTATAGTGATAATTCTTTTTTGTTCCTTTATTGCTAGTTAACTTGTCTCCAGATTATTGTCTGCTGTTTCATAGATATCGGTTTTTTCGTTTTAACAATGTTTTATCATTTTTGTTTTTCGTTTGTTTTGCTAATACACATTATGGTATTATGTTGTTATTATGGTCGCATCATGAACACAAAATACCTGATATTTGGAGGTTTGATGTAAACTTTAGCTAAACTAACTATAGGGCTAGTATCTAAGAGTTAGTCATGAATTTTTAATCATTTAGTGTGCACTATACATAATACTCTAGACCACAATCCTATAACCTAACATAATTATAGCGCTACCTCAATGACTACAAGATGTGGCCCTAAATCTATGAATTCAAATTCTACTATGATTATAACTCAATGAATATCACAAATGCTCCAAGTCAGTCAATTTGTTAACGAAGATGAAAACAGATCACAAAGTTTTTAAAATGTGAGGAAGATCACAATGTGTCCATAGAAAACATGTTAGATTATTAATATTCTGAGAGTAGAAAGTCACAAAGAACTAGATTAAAGTCTAAAAAAAAGATATTAGATTATTAATATTTATGTGTAGACTGGCGTAGCCATAGCACATGACAGCTTTAACAATAATTATAGATTAAACTTCTTATAGAATGGAGTGTTTCCTGTTGAATAGCTCAGCTGTTTCAGTTCTACTTTTTTCCTCATCTATAAATAACTGGACTCATCTATAAATAACTGGACTCATCTATAAATAACTGGACTCATCTATAAATAACTGGACTCATCTATAAATAACTGGACTCATCTATAAATAACTGGACTCATCTATAAATAACTGGACTCATCTATAAATAACTGGACTCATCTATAAATAACTGGACTCATCTATAAATAACTGGACTCACAACATTTAAAAGCGAAATGAAAGTGAACGGTTGAGTTACACATTTCATCCTTGGAATAAGTGAAAGAATCAACTAGAAAAATATGGGGCAGTCAAACATGGCAGTCAATGGAAGAAATATAATGTCGAGGCTGCTGAGTTGCGTATTATTAATGGTCAGCGGGAGAGAGTTCACGCGAGGAAGTCCGTTAGCTCATTAATCTAAAAGGAAGGTGATTAGAGCCCGTGTAATAGCTGTGAAGTCTGCTCGGGTTGCTATCGTAATATCACACTTAACTGCTCCCATATATTTAATATTTCCTTTTTGGAGCTGAGTCAAATATCGGGAGTCTATTAAGAGAGTTATGGAAAGGCGCGGCAAAAGTCTGGGACGATTTGAAGTGCTAAGTGATGGGTAAAGGCGAAAGACTTCTTTGTATCCCAGTTATCTACAGCAAATAGGTGTCTATGTATTCCACTTATATACGATGTGTACACAACACCTCTGACTGCCTTATCACCTGCCTTATCACACACCTGTCACGACCTTCATACAAAATCTCAAAATTGGCGTAGAAATTACACTAGTATTTTAGTTCTCACAAGAGAATCTGGTGTTCTGCGCGTAACAGGTGTACCGAGTCAGGTCACCCGCAGGTGAATACATTTCAGTGTTTGAATAATAAAGTGGTGACAGTTTTTAATGTTAGATAACAATTTCTGTCAACAGCTTAAGGTGTCCATTTCTATAGACACGAGAGCAGGCAACTAATAATTATACATATTATAATGACAGATAATGAGCCTTGCTCTATGTATGCTAGATTACAGCGGATGTAGCTCAATATCTACATTTCATGCATGTTATATAGCTTTTGTAACCTCTGGGTGCTATCAGTGTCTGTCTGTTCTCCTTTGACTATAGTATGGAATACCACTTGAGAGCTGATGACAGCGGGTCACAATTATAGCCCGCTTCTCTACGCGTTGCATAGAGGAATTCACATTAAAATAATGAAAAATATTTATGGTGTAATGGAGGACTGCACAGTAAGACTTTGTTTACTCCTACATGTACCTTGGAGGCACTCTAAAGCCGTGGTCACATGATGGCCGAACCGACTTAGGTTTGGTTTGATTCGGAGGTTGTTTTACTTCGGTTCGGCTAAGTCACATGTTACACGGCATCCGAAGTCACTTCGCTTTTTAGATACCATACGCATGGAGGCAGGACACTGTTTCATTGATAGTTTTTCTGTATTTGAGCTAAATATTTTTATTGTAAACAAAAAACTTTGAGGAACAATTATTAATTATAATTACGCCGCAGATTAATCAGAAGATCGTTCAGCTGCTCAAAACAAATCACTCGATACAAAGATTTTGCTAACCCTTCCCATCAACATAATTATATTTTTGTTAACATATGAATATTTTTCTATGGTGAGTACATAACAAACAAAAGCAGTCTTTATCATAGTAGTGTGGTTTTACATAAATAAATCAGTCAACATACTTCATCAGGATGAGTATGAGATATTACTTCTATTCTACAAGAAAGAAAGCCACAACCATTCTGTTACATTTATGCAAAACTTAAGTGCAACATCTTACATTTATGCAACACAATCACAAGTCCGGGGGGGGGGGGGGGGGGGGGGGGGCGGAGCCTTGACGTAAATTGCTTCATGTTGTTTATTTAACGAAATAACAAGATCGTCCCATATCTTTTTTAACTTTGCTCACATGCACGTAAGGAGAAATGTGACGCGTGCTCGCTAAAATTTTAACTAGCCAATAAGAGCAAGGGTTTGGCCACGAAATTTCGAGCAGGACCAAAATGGTTCGTTTCGGCCAGAAATGTCTTCGGCCGAACAGTTTACAACTGACAGCGACGTCGTTTTGCGTCGTTTAGTTCGTTTCGGCTCTCGTGTGACCACCCCTTTAGCGTACTGCTTTCTTCGATATGTTACCGACACAACAATGCCGATGATCCCGAGTTAATCCAATAAAACAACTATAGCATAAATCAAGCATTTGTTTATCATGACCTTTAAATAGTAAACCATTCATGAAATCCTCGGGCTAAAATTTTTAATAACATACTGATGTGCATGTGTTTATCTACTGTTGACAGACAGTGCTCGACTAGGTTATCGTGGCCATGTACTCTCATGCACCTCAGTCAAAGTAAAATTACCACAATTCCCCTACAATTGACATGGGTACGCGATTAGAGCCTAAACGCTTCACACGTATCCCCCTACCTTGTATGCTGACCATGCACTGCTATGTTGCCCATGCGATGCTATGCTGCCCATGCAATGCTATGTTGCCCATGCAATGCTATGCTACCCATGCAATGCTATGCTGCCCATGCAATGCTATGATGCCCACGCAATGCTATGCTGCCCATGCGATGCTATGCTGCCCATGCAACGCAATGCTCTAAAAGTGATGCTACTTCAGGAAGACATTCACAGCGATAAAATGATAACCACAATTATGTGACCTTATCACACAATGCTACGTAGCGAGCCTTTACCATGACACACAACCTATTTTTTGTTAATCATTCTCAATTATTATAGGCCAACACACATGAACAACCACAAAGTAAATCACAGCTTTACGAGCAATATTGAAACTGAAGTCAAATGAATATAAAAACAAGCAAGATCAGATTTATAAAAAACAAACTGGGCCTTTAATCTGTCCTTGCAAAGGAAGAGAATGATAATAGATTTTGCTAACAAATATCCACTATGCACTGCCCACTTGGTAATACATCTATTATACATTACCCGCTTAGTGATACCTCTATTAAACATTCCCTAGCATAGTGTTACATCTATTGTACACTCCTTATATAGTGATACTTCTATTAAACACTCCCCAGCATAGTGATACATCTATTATACATTTCCCTATAGTCCTATACATGCTGTGGGATGTTCGAGTTCTGCATTTTACTGGCTGAGAGCAGCAACTGAATAAAATCTGTATTATTATTATTTGTAATTAGGTAGTTACTTAATTATGTATTTATCTCTAAAAGATTATTTCTAAATGACATCATATCCCAACAGAGTTACTATAAATACACGCTGGAATACTGTAGGGGAATTTCTCTGTTCCAAATAAAAGATACGAAGTGCTCCTCGGACCCCAAGACTCTGTGAAATATTCATTTAGTGTTGTGTTTGGATACCTCTGAAGGTTTGATGTTCATAAAATTTGACTTATTGAATAAATAAAATTGTTGAAAAATCTTTGGTCGGCATAAGCATAAATGAACAAATATATAGATATAATAATAATAAAAATTACACCTTAATGAAAAGTTTAAAGATTTTATTAAAAATAATGGTTACTTGAAAGAGTGGCTAATGCTAATAAGCTTCCATGCTTAGTATAATATTGACAACTACTATAGACCAGACAGTATCAATGCGTGAGTCATCCGAGTCATCAGCTATTGAAGTCACTCAACAGGTGACAAAATAAACAATGGCGCTGTACACTAATACATATGAGCTACCATTCCTCCTCGTGCTCAGCTACCAGCTAAACAACTTTGCTAGAATTGAATTCCACCGCCATCTAAAGCTCATTAAAGCTGGCAGCATCAGCTCTCGACAGCACTAGACCACAATTAACGAGTTCATAAACATAATACAAAATTAACAGCCATTTTTATGCAATAAAGCAATTAGCAGGCTAAAATTCCGCGAGATTTGTTGCTTTATGACCAAAACTGCGCAATTTATTGCAAGCAAGTGGGCAAAGTGAGCGCACTGGGCTGACTGTATGAACGGCAGATTAGAGCAGGTGGTGTGAGAGGCAATAAAGTCAGCATTTATGCAAGAGCAGCCTCAGAACTACATTTTTACATTTTTTTAATACAGACAGCAGATTAGCTAGCCGAGAGGTAAATCTGCAGAGCTTTGAGCAAAGGTCCTACATTACACAGCGCTGCCACAAATGATATAATCAACATCTAGGTGGGGCTGCTGTAAGCCAAGTTATGACTCATTTTGTCATCAGAATCTATCTGATCTGTCATCATATAAGACTGACAGCAGGGCCTGTTTTGGCTCGTGCTTATACACATGTGGGTGGATTCAGACTAGCCATTGAGAACTTTGTTAGATTTATATATTTATGAAAGCAAATGGGTGTGTTTGCTGCTCCTACTGGAGAGAAGCTTTGTTATTAAACATGATAGTCTTGAAATAAATACCAACCTTATTGCCTACCTACTTGATATAATGCACCCATTCTGTTGACTAGCAAAAAGCCATATTGATATAATGTACCCATTCTGTTGACTAGCAAGAAGCTATGTTGATATACATGTAATATACCCATTCTGTTGACTATCAAGAAGCTATATTGATATAATGCACCCATTCTGTTGACTAGCAAGAAGCTATATTGATATAGCGTACCCATTTTGTTGACTATCAAGAAGATATATTGATATAATGCACCCATTCTGTTGTCTAGCAATAATCTCTATATTGACATAATGCACCCATTTTGTTGCCGAGCAAGAAGCTATATTGATATAATGCACCTATTCTGTGTCCTAGCAAGAAGCTATATTGATATAATGCACCCATTTTGTTGACTAGCAAAAAGCTGTATGACTAAAGGTACAGCCACACGTAACTACTTCTTTGTTAGTTCTGACCGAAATCACGTAACGAACGGAAAACACAGAATTATTCGACCGGAGTTCACAGAATTGTCAGAGATGTGCATGCACACCAAAATCGTCGACGAAATGCTTTTAATTGGCTAAATAAATTATTAGCGAGCACGATTCTGGTGACTTTTGCGATTTATATAGTCCGAGGCACATAACATGACACGCAAGAAAATTACTAACGCAATTCGCTATGGTAAATACGATGCAATTGACTTGATTGCGCTCAATATAGTAACTCTTTCTACAACAAAAATTTTGCTGCTAAATAAAAATTGTTTATTATTAAAAAAGAAACGATTCGTAGCCATAGTGTCTGAACGATAAAAAACCAACAATAGCACAATCTAAGCAGTTGAATCGTAGGCCTATGTACTATGTTGAATTGCATAGGTATTTTTATTGTGTGGCATAATACGTTTCTTGGACTATACCAATTGCGAAAGCTGCTAGAATCGTGCTCACTAATAATTTGTTTAGCCAATTAAAAGCATTTTGTCGACAACTTCGGTGTGCATGCACAGCTCTGATAATTCCATGAATTTTGGCCGAATAATTTTGTGTTTTTCGTTCGTTTCGTGATTTCGGTCGTAACAAATGAAAAAATGGTTACGTTTGGCCCGAACCTTAACACTGAGTAAATCAACTTATTATATTGAGACAAACAGGTTACTTTATGATAGACAAGCATTACAGCTGACTTCTTCTGCTGGTTCTATGCTACTAGTGAATCTTCAAGTCCTGCTAACTGGAGAGAAATGAAGGTTCCCACAATTATAATAAAAACTGAGCTAGTATTTTTTGATATGTAGATTTTAGATTGGCTGTTAGGCTGATGGAACAGCTATTGTGATGTTAGCATCTATTACAGCCATAATTCTATTATGTGCATATTAATAGGAAAGCCTCCTTGCAAATATTGCTTTCTCAAGCTGTTTGAAGGCCTAATTGTGGAGGCGTGAGTTTTAAGTGCATGCTGCTCTTCATTTCTTGCGCATCGCATCGATAGACGTATTTCTTTTACTGACTCGCAGAAACATTCACTCATCGTTTATAAGACCTTACTGATCAGTGGTTAATTTTCGAGTGTAAACAAGTGTTTTTGAAAACTGCAGTTGTCAGATGTTAGGATGTTAGCCCTTCTCTGAAGCCCTTAAACAAACAAGACTGTGCTGGTACTCTGGTGTTTTGCCAGCAACTCTAACATACTGTAGTCATAATAAAATCAAAGTGGTGTCATGTTTAGGTTTTGTGAAAATACACAAAACCTGTTCATTGAAAGCATTAATAGGTAGTGTTTCAATGGTAGGATACTGCACAGAAACATATTGGTCCCTAAGAAAATGGTCTATAAAATATTGTTCAGTAAGAAAATGGTCTATAAAATATTGTTCAGTAAGAAAATGGTCTATAAAATATTGTTCAGTAAGAAAATGGCCTATAAAATATTGGTCAGTAAGAAAATATTATATAAAATATTGGTCAGTAAGAAAATGGTCTATAAAATATTGTTCAGTAAGAAAATGGCCTATAAAATATTGGTCAGTAAGAAAATGGTCTATAAAATATTGTTCAGTAAGAAAATGGTCTATAAAATATTGTTCAGTAAGAAAATGGCCTATAAAATATTGGTCAGTAAGAAAATATTATATAAAATATTGGTCAGTAAGAAAATGGTCTATAAAATATTGTTCAGTAAGAAAATGGTCTATAAAATATTGGTCAGTAAGAAAATGGTATATAAAATATTGGTCAGTAAGAAAATGGTCTATAAAATAATGGTAAGTAAAAATGTATGAATAGCATCTCATGTATTTTATTCCAAAAGAAGCTTCCCCATGATTGGAAGGCTTAATGATTTTTTGTAGCTTTAACAAGAGAGGTAGAGTGTAGGTTTTTGATAGCTTTAGTGCCTGTAAAATACTTTATGGGAGCATTCTTTTTTGTTAAATATCTTGGGCTAAATTATTATATTTCCCCGATGAGTGTTGATAATTGTTATTATTGTGTTAATATTAACTGCTCTTGTAAATTTCACACAAATACTGTTTTTGGGTTTATTTTTTAAATGAATTCTCTAAAAAAGTTTCCAAAAACTACCTTCACAACAATTTTGATTTTTAAACACTGAAAATTATTACCCCTTTAGTATTTAAACATTTAGAATTTGGTTCAGCCGAATTTGAAGCACTTTCATGATTTCTCACCAAACCAGCTGTAGAACGAAAATACCCGCCTCCACCTGTAAACAGCATTCTCTACACAACTGATCTTGGTTACTAACATTGCACTAGTTCCGTTCTTTTTCTCATACGCATAAACATATTGCAAATGCTTTGATTTTATGTATTAAAGCGTTTTATAAACTAACGGCAACCACTAATCAAGGAACAGCAAACTTGAATACCAGATTATTGTAATACAAACTCCACACGCCCTGCTCCTTTTCTTCGGTCCTCTTACACAAGTCTGAGGACACCTGGGTGGCAGCAGGAAGTCTGTCACTACCAACTAACGCTTGCATACTATGGCAATCTATACTTTCATTTCTATAGTGTGTCATCGACCATATATAGATATGATATTTAGTCATGCCAGTATTGAGGTTGAGATTTGAAAAAGCAAAATAATTGGACAGCTAGGATGAGGGTATTCAACTATCCAGTCTTTTAATATTTTGTGTTATCATTGAGGACCTTGAGTATATGTTGAGGTCAATCCAGCCTGTTTGATATTTTAGCCTGTAGAAGGCTGATAAATTATTGCTGCAAGACATCGCTTAGAGGCACTGAGTCAAGAATACATTGACATCATCCGCTACGAATACATGTCTCAGATAACCTAAGGAGGTAGTGTGTAGTTTATTACATCCACTACGAATACATGTCTCAGATAACCAAAGGAGGTAGTGTGTAGCTTATTACATCCGCTACAAATACATGTCTCAGATAACCAAAGGAGGTAGTGTGTAGTTGATTACATCCGCTACGAATACATGTCTCAGATAACCAAAGGAAGTAGTGTGTTGCTGATGGCATATGCTACGAATACATGTCTCAGATAACCAAAGGAGGTAGTGTGTAGTTAATTACATCCGCTACAAATACATGTCTCAGATAACCAAAGGAGGTAGTGTGTAGCTTATTACATCCGCTACAAATACATGTCTCAGATAACCAAAGGAGGTAGTGTGTAGTTGATTACATCCGCTACGAATACATGTCTCAGATAACCAAAGGAAGTAGTGTGTTGCTGATGGCATATGCTACGAATACATGTCTCAGATAACCAAAGGAGGTAGTGTGTAGTTAATTACATCCGCTACAAATACATGTCTCAGATAACCAAAGGAGGTAGTGTGTAGCTTATTACATCCGCTACAAATACATGTCTCAGATAACCAAAGGAGGTAGTGTGTAGTTGATTACATCCGTTACAAATGCATGTCTCAGATAACCAAAGGAGGTAGTGTGTAGCTGATGGCATCTGCTACGAATACATGTCTCAGATAACCAAAGGAGGTAGTGTGTAGTTGATTACAAGCCAAACAAATCTATCTATTAGGACTAGCCTGTCAAACTCATCGGGCTCTGAGGTTTCTGTTGATTATTGTAAGCTATGATAGACATCCTTAATCACCTGCCACCTCGGTGACTCAACTCTCACTTTCACCACCCATATTAGAAGTTCAACCCAATCACCTAGGATCCACTACACAAGGTACTCCCTATAATGGTAGTTCAACCTAATAACCTGTGATCCACTACACAAGGTACTCCCCATAATGGTAGTTCAACCCAATAACCTGTGATCCACTACACAAGGTACTCCCTATAATGGTAGTTCAACCTAATAATCTGTGATCCACTACACAAGGTACTCCCCATAATGGTAGTTCAACCTAATCACCTGTGATCCACTACACAAGGTACTCCCCATAATGGTAGTTCAACCTAATAACCTGTGATCCACTACACAAGGTACTCCCCATAATGGTAGTTCAACCTAATAACCTGTGATCCACTACACAAGGTACTCCCATAATGGTAGTTCAACCCAATAACCTGTGATCCACTACACAAGGTACTCCCCATAATGGTAGTTCAACCTAATAACCTGTGATCCGCTACACAAGGTACTCCCCATAATGGTAGTTCACCATGATCACCTGTGATCCGCTACACAAGATACTCCCCATAATGGTAGTTCACCATGATCACCTGTGATCCGCTACACAAGATACTCCCCATAATGGTAGTTCACCATGATCACCTGTGATCCGCTACACAAGATACTCCCCATAATGGTAGTTCACCATGATCACCTGTGATCCGCTACACAAGATACTCCCTATAATGGTAGTTCACCATGATCACCTGTGATCCGCTACACAAGATACTCTGAGACCCTCTTAACTACAACACCCACGCTGAAGCTTTGGATACTCACAAACTAGCTCAGCTTTGTTTCTTACAACCAGCTTATCTAAATAAAACTCTTCTGCTTATTTTTAAGGAAGGTTTTTGTTGCTCATGTAGGTTTACTTTGACATTTACGGCTGTGGATAGTATCTCTCTAAAGCTATGACATCGAAGAAGCATTTGAAAAAAAATAAAAATTTTTTTGAAGTGGTCCATTGCTTTACTAGTAGACTATAGATTTTTGCTTTGAAAACTATAATTTGCAAAAATGCAAATGCAAAATGCAAATGCAAAAATCACAAACAAGAAAATGAAAGTTTATGAATTTATTTAATAAATTCTGAATTGAAAAAAACACTACATATTGAGATTTTAACTATACAGATGGTTTTGTTTCCTTTATTAAGCTGAAACCTTGTATTCTATGACTAGCTTTAGTTAAGCAGAAACCTTTGTGAGCCTACTAGTTTATGTGAGCAGAAACCTAATCTTTTATGATGATCTTATGGAAACTATGAGAGTTGCTCCAGTACACTAACCGCTGTCCTCTAACAAAGCAGCTTAATAAATTGCAGGATGCCATCAATTTGAAACTCTGAGCCAAAAACTGTGTGCACAAAATTTCACTAAAAATTGCCTGGAAATAGATAAATATCTATCATAAAAAATCCTTAAATTCCAACAGTTTATAAACTTCATGGACAACTTAAACCCATAATTATGTAACTGGTAATGCAATACTGTGAATCGATATACTTGGCATGTCACGTTATCTACATGTAAGTATATCCTAGTTGTCAAATTAATGTTTGTTTGTTTATCTGTTGCTAAGCGACAAAACAGAATTGAAAGCAAAAAATCAGCAAGCACGCGCAAGCAAGAGGTTAACATAGAGCCACTCTTTATAATTCACGTTTGGTAATGGCGGGTAATACATGCTTGAATTCCGTGTCAGCAATATCCTTTGGGGAACTGATTGAGTGGTTTTCCGTAACCATAAATAGAAATCTTTAAATGTGATAATGATGATGGCCATGCTCAATCCACCTGTGCTTTGATATTTGCTCATAAAGAAACAGAGTTGTCTGAGTCAAGATCAACATTTAATAACACTTATAAAGAACTAACAATTGCAATAAACTTGTTCCCTTTCGCAATAGATGTTGATAAATTGACCTAATTTATAATCTATGGAATGCTAACAAAGCTAAGGAAATGGATTGTTTGCAAAAAATGGAGTTCATTTTCTAAGCAATATGAAAGACCAGGTTTAGCTGAAGCAAACTAAACTACTACTTTTCGAATAATGTACTCTTGTTTCAACCGAAATCAAGTGATACACTGTCTGTTTACCTTCGAAACATTGGTAAAAGATCAAACTTTCGTAAATTTTGTTACATGAAAACTATTTCTGCTCAAGCAAAGTTGCTTTTTCAATATTTTGTAAAAGCTATCCAGTAACATTAACAATAATCCTGCATGACAAGCAACAATATAATGTACAGAAAATATGCATCTAATTAGTTTGATCTAGGCTTCCTGTTTGAGGAAAGTTACAGGGGCCTAACGCTTCTAGTAAATGAATTGAGAGTTGAGTAGAGATGGTAGAAATGAATCTGCATGAAGTATTGATCTCTACTGAATGAATTCACGCTCAATCTCAGTCAAGGTCAAACCTGAATAATAGCTTCAATACAATCTGGCTAGATTATAGCACAATAGGCCCAGGGAAACCACCAAAATCAAACTTGATGAACCACTTCTTTAAATTCGAACAGAAACAATGTTTTCGACATGTTTATTTATGTAATATTTTATTTTAAAAAGCAAAAATATATCGAGCTGTGGCGAGATTTTGAAAAAAAATGACATGCTAAAAAGCGTAAACAAAATAAAGCTATAAATTCTTGTAATAAGGAATGGCTTCTTTTTATGCGTTAAAAACTAAATGAAAAAGGAATTTAATTTTAACAATTCACTGTTTAATAGTCAGGTTTTACTAAAACATGCAGAGCATTGCAAGAAGTGTTTGTAAGAATTGCACGCATAGCAAACACTGCACTGGTCTTTTTATTGCTACAAGACTACAAACTGCATTATGCATTATGTGCAAAACATTAAAGGCTCTCTGGAAAAAGAGAAGATGACTCCTTCAAATTAGATGTAATTTAAATGGAACGATGCATTGCAACCGGAGTGTCTTTATGTAAGAAAGGTTAAGAATGATTCAAAACGATATATTCATTATCTACCACAAAAACGTCTCTACTAGATACTACCCGAATTTCAAAGGCAATTTACAACTTGTAAAGCCCCTGGCATAACGGTCTTGAGGGTTTACATCGGCCTTTTAACAAGTATACAGATATTTTCAAATTTTACCCATGAAAAACTTGTTTAAAATATTGAAGATGACCAAATTGCAATGTATGGGAATATATTGAAAATGTTTTATAATAAATAAGAAAAACCATGAGCTATTTAAAACAATGCTGCACACGAAAAAGTCATTTGATTCCACTTTGTAACTGTAAGACATACAGGTATGCGTATTTTAATAAGTGTGGGTGTGCCCAATAGGATGCCCATATGGGATGTTGTGTGGGTGTGCCAATAGGATGCCCATATGGGATGTTGTGTGGGTGTGCCCAATAGGATGCCCATATGGGATGTTGTGTGGTATGTTGGCAGGAGAAGAAGCGCTTTTCGTCAGCGAATAGCTGTACTGACTGGCTCACACTCACTCAGCCTGCCCTACAAGGAAGAGTAACAACTCCTCAAGGTAATGCGTCACATAAACAAGTATTGATGCGCTTTGTTATGAAATGTAAAAAAACCAGTTTCTTTGACAAAGCAATTAGAAATTTCATCACTATCGTTGTTAATACGTGACATAAATGGGTTATGTTACGTAATACCTGGATACATTGACTTATTAAGGATAAAGCCTATCAACAGCCTGGTTAACCGCTTGTGATGTCGACCGGCATAGTGACCTCTATGAGGCTAATCCAAAAAACCGCTTCAATGCAGAAACTCATTTCATAAAAGAGTCTGACAAACTCTGTTAAGATGGTACAGAGGAACGGACTAGCTCTATGAAACTGGCTTCTGATCGATGCAATGAAAGAGAGCTCAGTTAGTTATATGAATGCTAAAAACAATCTAAGAACTCAAGTGTTGGCTAAGATAGGAACCTGAACAGTATGAAAGGATCTTATGATATCCACCATGAAGATTAACAAGGATGTTGTTTGTTTTAAAGATCCGCATTCTCCTCAACTCATCACTCATCATTAAACACCGACTCAAAGCCTCATTTTTTATGGAACAGATCACTGTATACAGATGGAACAGAGTACTGTATACAGATGGAACAGAGCACTGTATACAGATGGAACGGAACACTGTATACAGATGGAACAGAGTACTGTATACAGATGGAACAGAGCACTGTATATAGATTGAACAGATCACTGTATATAGATGGAACAGAGTACTGTATACAGATGGAACAGAGTACTGTATACAGATAGAACAGAGCACTGTATACAGATGGAACAGATCACTGTATATAGATGGAACAGAGTCCTGTATACAGATGGAACAGAGTTCTGTATACAGATGGAACAGAGCACTGTATATAGATGGAACAGATCACTGTATACAGATGGAACGGAACACTGTATACAGATGGAACAGAGTACTGTATACAGATGGAACAGAGCACTGTATATAGATTGAACAGATCACTGTATATATATGGAACAGAGTACTGTATACAGATGGAACAGAGTACTGTATACAGATAGAACAGAGCACTGTATACAGATGAAACAGATCACTGTATATAGATGGAACAGAGTCCTGTATACAGATGGAACAGAGTTCTGTATATAGATGGAACAGAGTACTGTATACAGATGGAACAGAGTACTGTATACAGATGGAACAGAGCACTGTATATAGATGGAACAGATCACTGTATACAGATGGAACAGATCACTGTATACAGATGGAACAGAGTACTGTTTACAGATGGAACGGAACACTGTATACAGATGGAACAGAGTACTGTATACAGATGGAACAGAGCACTGTATATAGATGGAACAGATCACTGTATACAGATGGAACAGATCACTGTATACAGATGGAACAGATCACTGTATACAGATGGAACAGATCACTGTATATAGATGGAACAGAGCACTGTATACAGATGGAACAGATCACTGTATACAGATGGAACAGAGCACTGTATACAGATGGAACAGATCACTGTATACAGATGGAACAGATCACTGTATATAGATGGAACAGAGTACTGTATATAGATGGAACAGATCACTGTATACAAATGGAACAGATCACTGTATACAGATGGAACAGATCACTATATATAGATGGAACAGATCACTGTATACAAATGGAACAGATCACTGTATACAGATGGAACAGATCACTATATATAGATGGAACAGAGCACTGTATATAGATGGAACAGATCACTGTATACAGATGGAACAGATCACTGTATACAGATGGAACAGAGCACTGTATACAGATGGAACAGATCACTGTATACAGATGGAACAGATCACTGTATATAGATGGAACAAAGTACTGTATATAGATGGAACAGATCACTATATATAGATGGAACAGAGTACTGTATATAGATGGAACAGATCACTGTATATAGATGGAACAGATCACTGTATATAGATGGAACAGAGTACTGTATACAGATGGAACAGAGTACTGTATACAGATAGAACAGAGCACTGTATACAGATGGAACAGATCACTGTATATAGATGGAACAGAGTCCTGTATACAGATGGAACAGAGTTCTGTATATAGATGAAACAGATCACTGTATACATATGGAACAGAGTACTGTATACAGATGGAACAGATCACTGTATACAAATGGAACAGATCACTGTATACAGATGGAACAGATCACTATATATAGATGGAACAGAGTACTGTATATAGATGGAACAGATCACTGTATATAGATGGAACAGATCACTGTATACAGATGGAACAGAGCACTGTATACAGATGGAACAGAGCACTATATATAGATGGAAAAGAGCACTGTATACAGATGGAACAGATCACTGTATATAGATGAAACAGAGCACTGTATACAGATAGAACAGAGTACTGTATACAGATGGAACAGATCACTGTATACAGATGGAACAGAGTACTGTATACAGATGGAACAGAGCACTATATATAGATGGAACAGAGCACTGTATATAGATGGAACAGATCACTGTATATAGATGGAACAGATCACTGTATACAGATGGAACAGAGCACTGTATACAGATGGAACAGAGCACTATATATAGATGGAACAGAGCACTGTATACAGATGGAACAGAGCACTGTATACAGATGGAACAGAGTACTGTATACAGATGGAACAGATCACTGTATACAGAAGGAACAGACCACAGTATACAGATTGAACAGATCACTGTATACATATAGAACAGAGCCCGTAATGGAACAGAGCGCATGAGTAACACAAAAATTCTGTCGATACCAAAACGCACTTCACTTTCTATGGCTCAGTAATCGACAAAACTCAACTACCCATTTGTTGTGTTGGTGATACCCTTATTTAGATAAACTTATAACACACTCTTCGAATCCTTAAAATTGAATTCATTTAAAATAGCTTGCGGAATCGATTTGGAAGATGGATAATGGTTGTGCACCATCGGTGGGCGATTTATGTGAATGCTGCGGTCGTTAAGCGTAAAAACACCCTTCACCAACCGACGAAGAGTAGTTACACCAGACTTTCATGTGATAGCCTTGTGACTATCACATGAAAATGATATACTGTCACATGATAAGTTTTCCCTGACTTCCACGCGATACAAAATACTCTCTGATTCATGTGGATAGAGTGTTGTGAGTTGGTTTTCCTATCTTATATAAGGCAGCACTTCCTACTTCCTCTTCGAATGAAGTCCTGACGAACTGGCCGCAGCTCATGCAAATACGACCACTGACCATTGACAGTTGAGAGCCCTACTCCTCATTCTGCTATCAAACCAAACACCGGTGTATGTAAAGAAATCACATTTACTTTCCAACATTTGGTTTCAAGCATAATGCATCAAACTCAGCAACTAAAGCGTGATAAGTGTTCATGAATACAAGATGCTGAAATGCTTTTTTTTAAATTATTTAATTAAATTAGAATGAATAACTAGACGGTAAGTCAGCCATTTTTCTAAAACTACTCTGTAATTTAGATAATTTTCATAAATTTGAAACGTCTGTTTGTTTTTCATTAGAAATTTGTATTTTCATGTTACATAATCTTTTTGTCAGTTTTAAATAAATGGCAAAAAGCGAGCATTTGGTTTCTATAGAGTTTTTCCTGTAGAGACAAGAAACCTCAACTACAATGCATAGTATCTTTGTATCGAGTAAATATCCGGGGTTTTTATGGAGTCAATCTCTTTGATTAAAAAGGGTTAACATTTAAGATAAACTGCTTATATTGTGTTGGGTCTTTTTTCTAAACAGCAAACTGGCTGATTAAAACTTCAATCCCAAACAGCTGTGTTTACAGAGTTTTAAAATCGTTTTAATGGTCTTTAAACACATTCTAGAATGATCAAATGTAAAAAGTACTTCTGTGTTAAAGGCGTTCGCAGAAATTTCTCGTGACAATAAAATGTTTTTTTAGATAGTGCTGAGAGTGTGCTGTGAGAGAGTACTGTTTGACATACATTTTGGTAAATTAAAATTTTACAGATTTATAAACAGTTTTATAACTTATATTTATAAATGTTAGTGTGACGCTAGTTTTATAACATAGAGATGTCCCCTAGTGATGTGTGTGCTCAAGGATGAACAAGGTAGTGTCTCTATATAACATAGAGATGTCCCCCAGTGATGTGTGTGCTCAAGGATGAACAAGGTAGTGTCTCTATATAACATAGAGATGTCCCCTAGTGATGTGTGTGCTCAAGGATGAACAAGGTAGTGTCTCTATATAACATAGAGATGTCCCCTAGTGATGTGTGTGCTCAAGGATGAACAAGGTAGTGTCTCTATATAACATAGAGATGTCCCCTAGTGATGTGTGTGCTCAAGGATGAACAAGGTAGTGTCTCGTTCTAGTAGCATACCAGCGATATTTTCTTCTCACATGCAACACTCAGTTTCTCGTGCCTATTTGACCTTTCACCCACCTTTTTGACCAAGTCGTGTAACAATGGTGCGCGTAAGGTGACTATCTTATAGATAAAACCTGAATGAAGCGGTCAACGGGTATCGCTTTTTAAGCAAGGTGACTAATTTGCAGCCTATGAGGAAACTAACAGCGAATGGATAAAAATGGCCTGAATAAACTAATACCAGGAATCATCTCGAGGTTTCCAACTAAGGTACTTAGTCTGTCCACCGCTGTCTTTAGATCAATCATGTCTGCTTGTCCTTTATAGAGGTCAATGAGTTCCAACTGTGGAGTAGAATTCTCTTCTGGCAGAGCCTGCAATGTTTCAGCAGATGATATTACAGTGATGGAAAATTCTCACCACGAGAACTTCAGATATGCCGAGCATCAGCGAGTGCGAAAGTGTACATCAAGATGGAACCTCATATGTCCATCGATTGACCGATGAAATAATAAGACACTCAACGAATGACCAATCACAGAATAGGACATTCAGTAGTTAACCAATAAGAAATAAAGGTATTTAGTGAGAGGGGGTGGTGGGACGAGCAACAAGCAGATCTCTGGCTATGCTGATAAACAAATCTATAGTTTCCTAATGGGTTTTTAACATGATATTTTAACACTATGAATACTATTTGAACAGAAGAGTCAAGAGTAGGATTCCATCTTTAAATTTAATAAAAGTAATTAATGGCACACGTTATGCTGTACATATCACAAACTTATTAAACATGCAGCTGTGAGAAGTTTGGAACATGCCTAATTTATAGATGACGAAACTAACTGCTATAACACAATGACAAATTATTTTAACCAAACAAACAAATTTAGAGATTTATGCATCACGATGTAGGTTCTATTTGAGGAGGGGTACAGTCCAGCACCATTTACCTAGGCAATAGAGTTATACTGAGTGCAGTACCACATGATGCCAGTACCTGCTGAAGCATTGAGCAATAACGTGATGCAAAACTATGAAGGTCTTTGAGCAAGTGACAATGATCATAACTGATAGGAGGGAGCTGATAAAGTCTACGATGTGATTTGTTAAATTTTGACTACCAATTACCAATCAGTAACGTCTCCACCCTTTATCACCAGTGATCTCACCTCATCAGGATTCCACATATAAATATAAACATGATCCGCTTGTACAGCAATTTCACTAAATATGCGTATGAGATAAGCTAAACATGTTCCCATGTAGTTATCAATAATTCATGTTTATCATTGGTGAGAAGATCTGTGACTATCTATTGAGTGATAAAGTTTTGTGTGTGAACCAACCTGCCTGCACTGAGGCCTGAATCAAGGAGGAACAACAGTGAAACCTTCTGCTTACTTAGCCTCATCTAGCCTCAATTCTTAGCACTTCCTTTAGTGTTTCGTATAATGCATTTGCTTTAATGTCATGTGAAATCACCTAAAATACTGTATTAAACTGTGTCAACTAAGCTCAACTGTGTCAAACATACTCAACTGTGTCAAACATACTCAACTGTGTCAACTAAGCTCAACTGTGTCAACTAAGCTCAACTGTGTCAACTAAGCTCAACTGTGTCTAACAAGCTCAACTGTGTCAAATGTGAAAAGTGTGAAATCACCTAAAATACTTGTTAAGGAACTATTGTAGGGCTTTTGAGTTGCTGAACAAGTTGAACCAGCTGGAGTGTATTATTTTGAAAATATTGGCTTTATATGCCGAGGTTGGACTGTATTAAACTGTGTCAAACAAGCTCAATTGTGTCAAACAAGCTCAATTGTGTCAAACAAGCTCAATTGTGTCAAACAAGCTCAACTGTGTCAAACAAGCTCAACTGTGTCAAACATACTCAACTGTGTCAAACATACTCAACTGTGTCAAACAAGCTCAACTGTGTCAAACATACTAAACTGTGTCAAACATACTCAACTGTGTCAAAAAAGCTCAACTGTATCAAACATACTCAAATGTGTCAAACATACTTGACTGTGTCAAACAAGCTCAACTGTGTCAAACATACTCAACTGTGTCAAACATACTCAACTGTGTCAAACATACTCAACTGTGTCGATCGAACAAGCTCAACCTCAAAGGTAAAAAAAAAGCCTAAATTAACTAGAGAATATTTACCTTTTTATTAACACAAATTGCCAGAGGGTAACCTAGGAGTTTGGCTTCTCGCAACCTGAATCCAATAGAATGATCAACTCTGTCATCCATTACAACTTCACCTCTAAGTCTTGGGTCCCTCTCAATGCAGTCATATAGCCGGTCTGCAACCTCCCGTGTCTCGGCATACTTGTAACCTTTCTATAAGAATTACACCCGTTGTCTAGTGATAAAACATACGTTCAAGGCCTACAGTTTCAGCATACATGAAACTGGAGAAACAATCAGTTCTGTAAATATACCAATCACATGGGGTAGAGTTACTGAGTTCTAGCTTATGAGTAAAATATGGTGACTAGTGAAGTCGATAAACATGCTCTAAAAGGTAGAAACTTGATGGAAGAATGGTAATTGACGATGCTCTATGCTACTAGCTTAAGTTAGAAATAACTCGTGGCTTATTTGGTACAGCTGAAAGATACATGATTTTGTTTAAAGGTTGACTTGCAACAAAATTCACATTACAGTTATTTGGTATCAAAAAATTCACCATGTCTTACTCTGTTGTGTTGTAGGTGCCAAATATGTGGAAATGTGATTACAAGCTCTTAAAAGCTAAAAAACGAACAGTTAATCGCCGCCATCACGAAACCGCCGTAGATTGGAATCAGTTTATTTCTCTGACATAATCAATCCATTTGGTTATTGTTTTGACACGTGATGTTCTAACGTGAATTGAAAGGCCAATAAAAGGCTCAATATAAAACTTCTCGTAGCACTAGTTTATGACAAACACTTCGGGTTTTACCAAAGAGTCCTTACCAAATATACAAGTGGATGCTCGCTAGTTTACAGTTTTGTTTCGGCTTGGTCTAATCCTCTAGTCGTAATCTGATCATGTGACCCATACTTCCTGCCAAACAGCGTGAATAATTTCTGCAGCATTTTTCGACTATCACACATGACCAACAAGCTCGTCATGTTTATCAGAGGATGATATGCACTCCTTTGAGCTAAGGTTAAAAAATTAAACAAATTTTTACGGTAGGTTTTGCGATACCAGTGCTCAAAATGACAGCATTACAATGATGATGAAATAGATGCGTAAGCACAATAGACATGGTTTTATTGAATGCGCGAAGTATATTTGCGAAAATATTTCGACAAATGAGGTTGCATGAAAGTGTAAACAGAAGCCATCTCGTTCAATTAAGTCCCATTTGAGCCGTTTTGGAAAGAGATTCTAATCTATGGCAGTCTCGTGTGGCTGCGATTAACTGTTCGTTTTTGAGCTTTTAAGAGCTTGTAATCACATTTCCACATATTTTGCACCTACAACACAACAGAGTAAGACATGGTGAATCTTTTGATACCAAATAAGTGTAATGTGAATTTTGTTGCAAGTCAACTTTAAATATTTGAGTAGAAAAGATGAACTGATAAATTGGTAATTAAAAGAGACAGTGATGAGATAGACTTTAGAAAGATGAGAAGAGCTTCTTAAAATACTTCAAAATGAGATAAATTTTAAAAATATCGATATTGACGTTGTGAGGTCCCACAAAGTTATGGAATTTCAACATTATATTGTGGGTTGCGATTGCTTTTCTATGGATGTGGCTGCCAAGGAAACCTAACTTGGGATATACAGGAGAAAATAGCATTAATAATAACTCTAGTAAAATTGAAAATAATAATAACAATGGAGGATGGGCATGTAAAGTGCATCTTTAAATAGCTACTAAATACTATTAAAATGAAATACTAATTATTTGTAGAGACAACAAAAAAGACCTTCGCTCAACAAAATGCTGCTGTAATCCTGGAACACACCTTAATAATCTTTTTCTACAGAAACTCAACTCGGAGTAAAATTACAGAGGTTTTTGAGAGGTTTATGAAGTTTTCCAACACGGTTTGATTAATAAAAATATTTTTTTGGAATATTGACTTCAGCTCGGCAAATTACCTGACTAGTGATGTCTTTAAAGTATCTAAAGGAACTATCTATAGGCATGACTGAACAGTCGCAACTAATTATTATGTTATATTATGTTATATTATATTATTATGTTATATTATATTAAGTGTTTGAATATTTAAAAAAAAGTTAAAACTTGACTTCATTCATTTGACATTAAACAGCCACAATTAAACAGCCACAATTGAACAGCCACAATTAAACAGCCACAATTAAACAGCCACAATTGAACAGCCACAATTGAACAGCCACAATTGAACAGCCACAATTAAACAGCCACAATTGAACAGCCACAATTAAACAGCCACAATTAAACAGCCACAATTAAACAGCCACAATTGAACAGCCACAATTAAACAGCCACAATTAAACAGCCACAATTAAACAGCCACAATTAAACAGCCACAATTGAACAGCCACAATTAAACAGCCACAATTAAACAGCCACAATTAAACAGCCACAATTAAACAGCCACAATTGAACAGCCACAATTAAACAGCCACAATTAAACAGCCACAATTAAACAGCCACAATTGAACAGCCACAATTAAACAGCCACAATTGAACAGCCACAATTAAACAGCCACAATTAAACAGCCACAATTAAACAGCCACAATTGAACAGCCACAATTAAACAGCCACAATTAAACAGCCACAATTGAACAGCCACAATTGAACAGCAACAATTAAACAGCCACAATTAAACAGCCACAATTAAACAGCCACAATTAAACAGCCACAATTAAACAGCCACAATTAAAATGAAACATAATGCAAGTATCTTTAGTGATAATAATTAATATTAAAAATTTTAAAACTTATAAAATTCCCAGCATTTTATTAAAACATCTATTTTTTGTTTACCATTGTGCTCAACAAAATTCTAGCGTTGGTGATATTCTAGCTATCATCTAAAAGCTCTGTTATTTACAGAATTTCGGAGGTTTCTTTGGTAAAGACTGAGATTTGACAGCCGGTGGTTTGTTACACAAATAAACTGGTTTTAATGCTTCAACACAATCCTATCTCTATCATATTTCTGGAGATCGAAATTTGAGAATATTCACTTTACACTCCTTCTGCTGCGCTTCAATCTCAATGTAACAGTTACAATTTTTGATAAAATTATACCATATTAAAAGTTGAAAGTGTTCCGATATATTAAGACTGTCTTGTACAAACAGAAACACGGTCCCTCATAGTGATTATACATAATTGATAGACCAGATCGCATATGCCTGCTCATCTACGTATAATGCCTAGCAGAAGCATTGACTGGAATAGATGTAATGGAACTATGAATTTTAATATAAATTCAGAAACAATCGTGTGGCTATCTGTTTATTTTTTAACATCTTAATGACAAAACTGGATGCTCCCTATTCTTATACCCAGCGTTAGGATAAGTTCACGACAGTTGTAAACTGGCCATACAGAGACTCAAAGCAGACGGACACGAGAAAAGTGAATAAATGCTAACTGCAAGTAAATATGCTCCAATATTTGCTTCGTCTCTGGAAACTGCCGTATATCAGAGCAAGTATTGTTATAGAAATAAACTGCATATCGTTTACTTCAGTCAAAGCTCAACAATTAATGATAAATACTTATGGTAATAGCATATAGTATATATAGCATATAGCATTAAATGAAGCTGCATACAAAACTATGTAGACAATTAATAGTGACAACCTGTACAGAAAGGTTTTTATTTATGTGTTACTGTAAGGACACACAAGCGTAAGTGCAGGTTCAACAACGCGTAGATTTGGAGGTAGAGGTGGTTTAGATTTGGAGGTAGAGGTGGTGTAGATTTGGAGGTAGAGGTGGTGTAGATTTGGAGGTAGAGGTGGTGTGGATTTGGAGGTAGAGGTGGTGTAGATTTGGAGATAGAGGTGGTGTAGATTTGGAGGTAGAGGTGGTGTGGATTTGGAGGTAGAGGTGGTGTAGATTTGGAGGTAGAGGTGGTGTAGATTTGGAGGTAGAGGTGGTGTGGATTTGGAGGTAGAGGTGGTGTAGATTTGGAGGTAGAGGTGGTGTAGATTTGGAGGTAGAGGTGGTGTAGATTTGAAGGTAGAGATGGTGTGGATTTGGAGACAGAGGTGGTGGTGAGGATTTGGAGGTAGAGGAGTTTAAGACAGTGTATGTAGTGTAATGTACACTGTCTTAAACTACTAACATAGTATATATGTAAGTATAGTGTAGTATATATTGTTGTTGTTTTGATATAATTTTATAATTTTTTCTAGCCCTTTTCGCCTCCATTTAAAATAGTAATAACTATCCTAGGCTGCTGTCACTTTCAAACTACCCCTCATGGTTTAGAACGGTTGAAAGCTGCTCATGACAGATTCGGTGGCAGTGAATTGAAACGATGCAATGTTTTGGAAGTATAGTATTTTCTGACAAGTTATCTCGCTAATAATACCAAAAACCTATACGTACATATTTAAACTTTATAAGCAACAAACTTAAGTTTACATAATAGTAAAAAAATTTATAATAACCTTTTACAGATTTACCTACAGAGAAGTAAGCTTATAAAAAGGAAGTTTTAAGGTGGCCTATCTAATGAGGCTTGTATATGACAGCAGTCAGAGATGGTTAAAACATGCCAAACCGCAAGTCACTGCTAGACCAGATGAACCAACCAACCGAATCAATTACCTAAAGTCTAAGTTTAAACTGTAAATCGGAACTCACCTTCTGAGGTATGATGAGAACATTGTATGGGACGATTGCTCGTGGCATTTTCATATGGTCCTTGGAAGAGAGTGACTCAACTGCAGCAGCTAGTAAGCGGGTGATGCCAATTCCATAACACCCCATATAGACAAGCCTAGTGAAAATGAGTAGAGATGACAACTCATATATTAAGTGTATACACCTACTATAAGTGACAACTCACTTATAATAGATGTATACACTTAGTAATAAGGCTGGCACACATAAGGACCATAAGCTAACATGGCGTGAAATAAATCGTGGATTACAAAAGCTTCCAGCACTACTAAATATGTTGAGTAGGCTCAACTAAATTATATTTGCAATTTCTATAACAGAGCCGCTGGGGTACACTCCTAATGTAGAAAGGAGACTTCGGCATGCTATCTGCTATTCAAGTGCTCAACTTCCTAAAAGAAGTCAGGCCTATCCTCGTGTGACTATCCTCGCAGCCCGCTACTCGTAGTGAGAATTTGAGAGCTGAGAGAGGGGAGAGACAAGTGTTAAGGGCTAGTGATAGAAAACAGCCTTTCGACTGACCCAATAATTTCCTTGTATCAATTATGACAGGAGATGCTTTGGAAGCACCTGCAAGCACTGACATGATGCCCAATTATTCCTACACGGTGAGCATTACATAAGCTACGACAGCAACTTAATGACTCCCATATTTCTCAAGTTTCGGACCCAAAAAATAAGAGTGAGTCAGCGTTATTGCTTTGAATGTAGTTAAGTCATTAACGTAAGGCGTCGGCTGCACTCACGCAAATGTAGATTCCATGCTGGATATAAAATGGAGCATTAGATAAAAAGCAGGCAGCTAATGGAAGCGCTCTAGCAACAACAGTGGTCAAACTAGATCAATAGCGAGAAGAGAAGAGGCTAGACAGTAACTGCAACGCACTTCCACTTTGCTTTGAACAAAACGCAGTTGGAAATTCCAAAATTAGTTGACGTTCCGTAAACAATGTCTGTGTATCTAAAGTGGATTTGGCAAGGCCTAATTTCAAGCTGGCTTCCACAATATGATCAGGTATTGCCCACAAGAAACAGCGGATAGTAGAAACCAGTACAAAATGTGTTCTTGCTAACATCCGAGTCTGTACCTGAACCGCAAAATTATAAGAAACTTCTCACAAAAGATTTCCAAGCAAATTAAAACAAGAAGGTGACACATAATTTTAGACCTTTGATATGCTCCTTATTAGAACATATGATAATGTCTAATGCTACTTATTAGAACATATGATAATGTCTAATGCCTTTTTCCTGTGTGCATCTCGCTACCAAACAGTTTAACTTGCATGTTTGCTAGATTTACAACTAGACGGCAACTATACTGCCTTCTGTATACAAAGCAAAAGAATAAACAGAGCACAGACCATTATAAAAACTAACTTATGCGAGGCCTTACCAAATAATAGATGAACAATAGATGAATTGATGTGTTGAGTTACAGACATTGGGATGATAACTCCAACAGTATTTGGTAGAACATATAAGCCGCCATACTTTATAACAATTACTGCCTCTTATGACTAACTTAAAATTTAAGACTATTTAGTTTGCCTTCAAAATGTTTTTAAATTCAGATGTTTTAGAAAAAACACGGTGCTTCTACCTTTTATTGACTGGCTTTTATTGCAATTTGGGCTGAAGAATCAAGCGTTTAAAAACATTCTGTAACTTAGCTGAGTAATACATAGTTAGACAACATAGACTGGTTATTTGCAGGTCTCCTTGTTCTCACCGAGGTGACAAAAAGCTATAAAATTATATGATTGTATGGAGGGATTCTTAGAGAACCTTTTTGGTTCGACTCCCCGGAATGCCCCTGTTGATAGCGCAAACCAGTGATAGTGAGTGACTAAAACATTGTATGATTACCCATATTGGTCTGCAGAAAAGTATAGATATTTATTACAGTACATATTCCTAAAGTGTAATACCAACATGGGCTCCTCAAAACAATATACAGTGAAACTCGGATAACGCGCCCTCGGATAGCTCGAACACATGGTTAACTTGAACGGATTTGTTTGGTCCGTTCCCACGCAATAATAAATTGCTTTAGATAACTCGACCTCAACATCGTTAACTCGAACAGTTTTTTGGCCAACGGCTACAGAGACGGTTTTTATGCTGTAGAATATCGCTTTATTCCAAGCCATAGAGATAAACATCAACTTTTAGTAGTTCGTAGGCGTCATTACTATCACCTTGGGCAAAATAATTTTGGTTAACGATTTTTCTAAAGGTTTACAAAAGGTCAAGTTTTACCAAACATCCGCTTGGCAATCGAAAGCAAGGGAAAGCATAAAAACCTTCGGATGAACTTAAGATAAAATCGGCTAAATTGTTCTTTGTTAAAACACCCAAAAGAAGAAGATGTATTGTTTCCGAGCGTTCTAACTACGATCAAGCTTTGCCAATTTTAATCTAAAAACGCCTTGGCAGTCACATCACCTAAAACAACAGACAAATCTCAAATAATAGAAAAACATTTATGCTTTCTAATAAAAAAATTTAAAACTTTACATGAGAGGCCCTTTAACTTGCAACAAGCAATCTATGCTTTTTGATTTGTTTGTTTGATTTTTGTTCACAGGGATCTCTAACCTTCCAGCAGCACCTTCCTGCATGTGTCATGCTACAAACAAGCACTGCATGTGTCATGCTACAAACAAGCACTGCATGTGTCATGCTACAAACAAGCCCTGCGTGTGTCATGCTACAAGCAAGCACTGCATGTGTCATGCTACAAGCAAGCCCTGCGTGTGTCATGCTACAAGCAAGCACTGCATGTGTCATGCTACAAGCAAGCACTGCATGTGTCATGCTACAAGCAAGCACTGCATGTGTCATGCTACAAGCAAGCACTGTATGTGTCATGCTACAAGCAAGCACTGCATGTGTCATGCTACAAGCAAGCACTGCATGCGTCATGCCAGAAGCAAGCACTGCATGTGTCATGCCACAAGCAAGCACCGCATGTGTCATGCTACAAAGAAGCACTGCATGTGTCATGCTACAAGCAAGCACTGCATGTGTCATGCTACAAGCAAGCACTGCATGTGTCATGCTACAAGCAAGCACTGCATGCGTCATGCCACAAAGAAGCACTGTATGTGTCATGCCACATAGCAACATGAGTATTAAAACTACAATATGTACAAGAAGAAGGCTCACTTGTTTCTGTCACTTCTATTTCTGTAGGTAACTTGGAGGGGCTTAGAGTAACGCTCTCCTAGAAGGAACGCGTGAGCAAGCTGAAACAAGCAGCAGATAGAAATCATCTGTTTTAGCAAGCTGAGAATGTGATTATAGTTCAACTAGCAGGTATCTTACGAATGTATTTGAACAGCTAAAACTGGTAGATACGTGGGATAAAGGTATGCACTTGTACACTAGCTTGCTTATTACTATTTATGTACAATTTGCATCAGCTATAAGTGGACACGCACTAAAGAAAATATTATATATATATGGTAAACATATATCTATATAAGAATATGTAATAAATGCAAATAGTAGTAAAAGGCAAATAATGTAAAGGAATTGTGTGAAGCAGTACATGAAGGTTATGATAAATGTTAATATAAAATGCAATACAGTACATGTAAGTACATGTACTGTACAGTACATGTACTGTACATGTACAGTACATGTACAGTACATGTACAGTACATGTACTGTACAGTACATGTACTGTACAGTACATGTACTGTCAAACATGGATAACTCGAACTTCACGGGACCGAGCGAAAGTGTTCGAATTATCAGAGCGTTCAAGTTATCAGAGCACTGTCACAAGTCCATGTATTTACTTATTTATTAGTAGATACATGTACATATACAAACTATAATATAAATCAAAAGCACAAATGGCTTGTTTCAAATTAAATGCTTCTAATGTAAAGTTTCAAACGTTTTCATTAAAAAGCATAGAGATTTTTCTATCACTTGAGATTGGTTTGTTGTTTGAGGTGATGTTATTGCCAGGACGTTTTTTAGATTGACATTGGCAAAACTTGATCGTTGTTGAAATGCTCAAAAGAAAAGACATCTTTTTCTTTTGAGCATTTTACCCACGATCAATTTTGCCGACTTTTCTTGAAGTTTATGCAAAGATTACCTCACTTTTCCTTGCTTCCGAAGGGCGATCGCTAAGCGGATGTTTGGTATAAATCAAATTTCACCAAACCTTTAGAAAAGTCGCTGACAAAAATATTTTGCCGATGGTGGTAATAACGACGCTTATGAATTACGAAAAGTTGAGGCTTACCTCTATGGCTTGGAATAAAGTGATTTTCTAAAGCGATAACAACCGTTTCGGTAGCCGTTGGGCAAAAAACAGTTCGAGTTAACAGTGTTGAGTTCGAGTTATCTATAGCAATTTATCATTACGTGGGAACGGACCAAAGAAACCGTTTGAGTTAACCATGTGTTCGAGCTCTCCGTGGGCGAGTTATCCATGTTTGACTGTACTTACATGTACTGTACAGTACATGTAAGTACAGTACGTGTATGTAATCTACAGTACACACCCAAACACTATGTAATCTACAGACCTCTGTGCCTTTGAGCTCTTCATAAATTCCAGGGCAGCCTTGCACTTGGCAAGTGCCTGTAAATGAAATTAACCATTACTTGCATGCATGATTCTCGAATCTATAAAATAATGATATATGGTAAGATATCTCTAAGATATACTATAAGATAATAAGACGGAGGAAGACAACGAATCTTATAAACTGGCAAGAGCTGAGGAATTGCATGGATTTAATAAGAATGAAACAGCGCTGCTCACTTCTATGAGGAGTGACTACTTCGGAGTTGAAAGCATGGCCACACCTCTGACATACTTTGAGGGTGTCCTCCCCAACCCGCGTCTCTAAGTGAAACTCGTGAGAAATGGTGCCTCCAATGTTGCCGGTGCTGGCAGTGACTGCAATTAACTAATATTTGTAAAAAATAAAGCTGGCCAGAACGTATTTTATAAATATCATGTGGTAAGGTACATGAAGAGGACTTGAGAACAGAGCAAAACTAGCAACTTACCAGAAGATAAAAGTTAAGGCATGCCAAAAGCTTACAATGCTGAAAGTGGTTGAAAAATGAGAACATAGGAAAAGGATTTGAGAAAAAAGGAAACTGATGGCCTTTCAGATGAAAGAAGTTTCACTGTTAGATTACCAGATAATACTATCGGAAACTATTTCTAAATTTTTAAACATGACAAGCTAGGCCAAGTGTCAGTTAGATTTCCACAAAAGCAAACGCGAGTGCGCCCATGAGCACAGTATATCAACTACAAGGAGAGATAAATGGATGGACGACAAATGCTCATCATATAGAAGTGTCACTTAGGGTGTTCAAGCCAGTGCAGAGCGATGAGTGCAGAGCAAAGCACAGCCATACCTTTCCTTACATCTAATGATAGATGCTGAAACAGAGCCTCGTAGCACCTGATTACACTGTCATATGTGACCAAGGCATGCTCCTCATCGGCATCAAAAGTGTACAGATCTGCAAAAACAACGATGTCATGAAAGTCCAACAAGCTGCTCTTTCATTTTTAAATTTTTATGCTTTGAAATATGCTAAAACGATATCGAAAATCTAAATTTTCGATTTCAGTTTTACTTTTAGTCAGAGTTATCTTTACTTTGTTAGAAGGATAACTCTAACATTACCAGAAAGCACATTGCTACTCAACTACATGAAGCTAAGGCACAGGGGTTCCCAACCTTTTTCATTCAGTTCCCCCCTTATGCCTTTTCATAAATTTGATTCCAACCACCAACTTTTAACTCACATGACTAAAAACAACCGATACAAAATATAATCCCATTTTATTGTACATATCTAAACATATAACAACATATTATTAATTTTTATACAGCACGAATACAACACACAACAATACATGACCTTCGGCATGGCGGTGAATTGGTTTATGACTAGGTTAACTTACTATCCAATCAGAATCTGGATGGATGTGTTCACATATATCTGGGTTCTGACTAGTAACTCATTATTAGCAACTAGTGTCATTGATAAAACCAAAATATTAAATGATGAAACCCAAACTCACATGGCACTGCAGGACATAAATTAAAAATTTAACAAATCAAACTCCTCTCTGTTCCCCTTGCATATTCGAAATTCCCTCTAGAAGGGAATTCCTCCCTGGTTGGGAATCCCTGCTATAGCAGATGTTATGAAGATTTCCTGTAAATCCTCGGCATGGAAACTGTTGTGAAGTGAAACAAGCTGACTGATAAGATAGTGATAATCTTACATCATTACTATGATAAGAGGTAAGTTCATTCGTCTTCCCACAGCCACCCAATGGGCGTTAGGATAAAAGTTTGTCTCACACGGGACTCGAACTCAGATGCTCCATTCTGCATAGAACAACACTATGAACTGCGTTACTCGACCACCTTACCAAATTGAATAGTTGTATACATTCATGTAGATACTATACCCGATGATCTCCCACGGTACAAAGAGCTGCCGGTGTAATAGTTATGATAAAAACACCAACATAGTCAGCAATTATAATCTCACGGAACTAAGCCTACAATTGTAATTACCAGTACATAAAGATAGCATACACTCAGGTCTACAGGAATGACATGTGTTTGAATTAACACTACAAAGAAATGCATAAAGTTTATATTGTTTAAAGCTGGTACATACTCAATTTGGTAACTGACACTATGTTGTATGTCTAGAACACAGCAAAGTAGTGTGGTAACTGACACTATGTTGTATGTCTAGAACATAGCAAAGTAGTGTGGTAGCTGACACTATGTTGTATGTCTAGTACATAGCAAAGTAGTGTGGTAACTGACACTATGTTGTATGTCTAGTACACAGCAAAGTAGTGTGGTAACTGACACTATGTTGTATGTCTAGTACACAGCAAAGTAGTGTGGTAACTGACACTATGTTGTATGTCTAGTACATAGCAAAGTAGTGTGGTAACTGACACTATGTTGTATGCCTAGTACACAGCAAAGTAGTGTGGTAACTGACACTATGTTGTATGTCTAGAACACAGCAAAGTAGTGTGGTAACTGACACTATGTTGTATGTCTAGTACATAGCAAAGTAGTGTGGTAACTGAC
This sequence comes from Watersipora subatra, assembly GCF_963576615.1. Taxonomy (NCBI): domain Eukaryota; kingdom Metazoa; phylum Bryozoa; class Gymnolaemata; order Cheilostomatida; family Watersiporidae; genus Watersipora; species Watersipora subatra. The sequence goes on from NC_088711.1 coordinate 65,968,112, forward strand.
ACTATGTTGTATGTCTAGTACATAGCAAAGTAGTGTGGTAACTGACACTATGTTGTATGTCTAGTACATAGCAAAGTAGTGTGGTAACTGACACTATGTTGTATGTCTAGTACATAGCAAAGTAGTGTGGTAACTGACACTATGTTGTATGTCTAGTACATAGCAAAGTAGTGTGGTAACTGACACTATGTTGTATGTCTAGTACATAGCAAAGTAGTGTGGTAACTGACACTATGTTGTATGTCTAGAACACAGCAAAGAAGTGTGGTAACTGACACCATGTTGTATGTCTAGTACATAGCAAAGTAGTGTGGTAACAGACACTATGTTGTATGTCTAGTACACAGCAAAGTAGTGTGGTAACTGACACTATGTTGTATGTCTAGTACACAGCAAAGTAGTGTGGTAACTGACACTATGTTGTATGTCTAGTACACAGCAAAGTAGTGTGGTAACTGACACTATGTTGTATGTCTAGTACACAGCAAAGTAGTGTGGTAACTGACACTATGTTGTATGTCTAGTACACAGCAAAGTAGTGTGGTAACTGACACTATGTTGTATGTCTAGTACACAGCAAAGTAGTGTGGTAACTGACACTATGTTGTACGTCTAGTACATAGCAAAGTAGTGTGGTAACTGACACTATGTTGTATGTCTAGTACACAGCAAAGTAGTGTGGTAACTGACACTATGTTGTATGTCTAGTACATAGCAAAGTAGTGTGGTAACTGACACTATGTTGTGTGTCTAGTACACAGCAAAGTAGTGTGGTAACTGACACCATGTTGTATGTCTAGTACACAGCGAAGTAGTGTGGTAACTGACACTATGTTGTATGTCTAGTACATAGCAAAGTAGTGTGGTAACTGACACTATGTTGTATGTCTAGTACACAGCAAAGTAGTGTGGTAATTGACACTATGTTGTATGTCTAGTACACAGCAAAGTAGTGTGGTAACTGACACTATGTTGTATGTCTAATACATAGCAAAGTAGTGTGGTAACTGACACTATGTTGTATGTCTAGTACACAGTAAAGTAGTGTGGTAACTGACACTATGTTGTATGTCTAGAACACAGCAAAGTAGTGTGGTAACTGACACTATGTTGTATGTCTAGTACATAGCAAAGTAGTGTGATAACTGACACTATGTTGTATGTCTAGTACACAGCAAAGTAGTGTGGTAACTGACACTATGTTGTATGTCTAGTACACAGCAAAGTATTGTGGTAACTGACACTATGTTGTATGTCTAGTACATAGCAAAGTAGTGTGGTAACTGACACTATGTTGTATGTCTAGTACACAGCAAAGTAGTGTGGTAACTGACACTATGTTGTATGTCTAGTACATAGCAAAGTAGTGTGATAACTGACACTATGTTGTATGTCTAGTACACAGCAAAGTAGTGTGGTAACTGACACTATGTTGTATGTCTAGTACATAGCAAAGTAGTGTGATAACTGACACTATGTTGTATGTCTAGTACACAGCAAAGTAGTGTGGTAACTGACACTATGTTGTATGTCTAGTACACAGCAAAGTATTGTGGTAACTGACACTATGTTGTATGTCTAGTACATAGCAAAGTAGTGTGGTAACTGACACTATGTTGTATGTCTAGAACACAGCAAAGTAGTGTGGTAACTGACACTATGTTGTATGTCTAGTACATAGCAAAGTAGTGTGATAACTGACACTATGTTGTATGTCTAGTACACAGCAAAGTAGTGTGGTAACTGACACTATGTTGTATGTCTAGTACACAGCAAAGTATTGTGGTAACTGACACTATGTTGTATGTCTAGAACATAGCAAAGTAGTGTGGTAACTGACACTATGTTGTACGTCTAGTACACAGCAAAGTAGTGTGGTAACTGACACTATGTTGTATGTCTAGTACATAGCAAAGTAGTGTGATAACTGACACTATGTTGTATGTCTAGTACACAGCAAAGTAGTGTGGTAACTGACACTATGTTGTATGTCTAGTACATAGCAAAGTAGTGTGGTAACTGACACTATGTTGTATGTCTAGTACACAGCAAAGTAGTGTGGTAACTGACACTATGTTGTATGTCTAGTACATAGCAAAGTAGTGTGGTAACTGACACTATGTTGTATGTCTAGTACACAGCAAAGTAGTGTGGTAACTGACACTATGTCGTATGTCTAGTACATAGCAAAGTAGTGTGGTAACTGACACTATGTTGTATGTCTAGTACATAGCAAAGTAGTGTGGTAACTGACACTATGTTGTATGTCTAGTACATAGCAAAGTAGTGTGGTAACTGACACTATGTTGTATGTCTAGTACATAGCAAAGTAGTGTGGTAACTGACACTATGTTGTATGTCTAGTACATAGCAAAGTAGTGTGATAACTGACACTATGTTGTATGTCTAGTACATAGCAAAGTAGTGTGGTAACTGACACTATGTTGTATGTCTAGTACACAGCAAAGTAGTGTGGTAACTGACACTATGTTGTATGTCTAGTACATAGCAAAGTAGTGTGGTAACTGACACTATGTTGTATGTCTAGTACACAGCAAAGTAGTGTGGTAACTGACACTATGTTGTATGTTTAGTACACAGCAAAGTAGTGTGGTAACTGACACTATGTTGTATGTCAAGTACATAGCAAAGTAGTGTGGTAACTGACATTATGTTGTATGTCTAGTACATAGCAAAGTAGTGTGGTAACTGACACTATGTTGTATGTCTAGTACACAGCAAAGTAGTGTGGTAACTGACACTATGTTGTATGTCTAGTACACAGCAAAGTAGTGTGGTAACTGACACTAGGTCGTATGTCTAGTACATAGCAAAGTAGTGTGGTAACTGACACTATGTTGTATGTCTAGTACATAGCAAAGTAGTGTGGTAACTGACACTATGTTGTATGTCTAGTACATAGCAAAGTAGTGTGGTAACTGACACTATGTTGTATGTCTAGTACATAGCAAAGTAGTGTGGTAACTGACACTATGTTGTATGTCAAGTACATAGCAAAGTAGTGTGGTAACTGACATTATGTTGTATGTCTAGTACATAGCAAAGTAGTGTGGTAACTGACACTATGTTGTATGTCTAGTACACAGCAAAGTAGTGTGGTAACTGACACTATGTTGTATGTCTAGTACACAGCAAAGTAGTGTGGTAACTGACACTATGTTGTATGTCTAGTACATAGCAAAGTAGTGTGATAACTGACACTATGTTGTATGTCTAGTACACAGCAAAGTAGTGTGGTAACTGACACTATGTTGTATGTCTAGTACACAGCAAAGTAGTGTGGTAACTGACACTATGTTGTATGTCTAGAACACAGCAAAGTAGTGTGGTAACTGACACTATGTTGTATGTCTAGTACACAGCAAAGTAGTGTGGTAACTGACACTATGTTGTATGTCTAGAACATAGCAAAGTAGTGTGGTAACTGACACTATGTTGTATGTCTAGTACACAGCAAAGTAGTGTGGTAACTGACACTATGTTGTATGTCTAGTACACAGCAAAGTATTGTGGTAACTGACACTATGTTGTATGTCTAGAACATAGCAAAGTAGTGTGGTAACTGACACTATGTTGTACGTCTAGTACACAGCAAAGTAGTGTGGTAACTGACACTATGTTGTATGTCTAGTACACAGCAAAGTAGTGTGGTAACTGACACTATGTTGTATGTCTAGTACACAGCAAAGTAGTGTGGTAACTGACACTATGTTGTATGTCTAGTACATAGCAAAGTAGTGTGGTAACTGACACTATGTTGTATGTCTAGTACACAGCAAAGTAGTGTGGTAACTGACACTATGTTGTATGTCTAGTACACAGCAAAGTAGTGTGGTAACTGACACCATGTTGTATGTCTAGAACACAGCAAAGTAGTGAGGTAACTGACACTATGTTGTATGTCTAGTACACAGCAAAGTAGTGTGGTAACTGACACTATGTTGTATGTCTAGTACACAGCAAAGTAGTGTGGTAACTGACACTATGTTGTATGTCTAGTACACAGCAAAGTAGTGTGGTAACTGACACTATGTTGTATGTCTAGTACATAGCAAAGTAGTGTGGTAACTGACACTATGTTGTGTGTCTAGTACACAGCAAAGTAGTGTGGTAACTGACACTATGTTGTATGTCTAGTACATAGCAAAGTAGTGTGGTAACTGACACTATGTTGTATGTCTAGTACACAGCAAAGTAGTGTGGTAACTGACACTATGTTGTATGTCTAGTACACAGCAAAGTAGTGTGGTAACTGACACTAGGTTGTATGTCTAGTACACAGCAAAGTAGTGTGGTAACTGACACTATGTTGTATGTCTAGTACACAGCAAAGTAGTGTGGTAACTGACACTATGTTGTATGTCTAGTACATAGCAAAGTAGTGTGGTAACTGACACTATGTTGTATGTCTAGTACACAGCAAAGTAGTGTGGTAACTGACACTATGTTGTATGTCTAGTACACAGCAAAGTAGTGTGGTAATTGACACTATGTTGTATGTCTAGTACACAGCAAAGTAGTGTGGTAACAGACACTATGTTGTATGTCTAGAACACAGCAAAGTAGTGAGGTAACTGACACTATGTTGTATGTCTAGTACACAGCAAAGTAGTGTGGTAACAGACACTATGTTGTATGTCTAGAACATAGCAAAGTAGTGTGGTAACTGACACTATGTTGTATGTCTAGTACATAGCAAAGTAGTGTGGTAACTGACACTATGTTGTATGTCTAGTACATAGCAAAGTAGTGTGGTAACTGACACTATGTTGTATGTCTAGTACATAGCAAAGTAGTGTGGTAACTGACACTATGTTGTATGTCTAGTACACAGCAAAGTAGTGTGGTAACTGACACTAGGTCGTATGTCTAGTACATAGCAAAGTAGTGTGGTAACTGACACTATGTTGTATGTCTAGTACATAGCAAAGTAGTGTGGTAACTGACACTATGTTGTATGTCTAGTACATAGCAAAGTAGTGTGGTAACTGACACTATGTTGTATGTCTAGTACATAGCAAAGTAGTGTGGTAACTGACACTATGTTGTATGTCAAGTACATAGCAAAGTAGTGTGGTAACTGACATTATGTTGTATGTCTAGTACATAGCAAAGTAGTGTGGTAACTGACACTATGTTGTATGTCTAGTACACAGCAAAGTAGTGTGGTAACTGACACTATGTTGTATGTCTAGTACACAGCAAAGTAGTGTGGTAACTGACACTATGTTGTATGTCTAGTACATAGCAAAGTAGTGTGATAACTGACACTATGTTGTATGTCTAGTACACAGCAAAGTAGTGTGGTAACTGACACTATGTTGTATGTCTAGTACACAGCAAAGTAGTGTGGTAACTGACACTATGTTGTATGTCTAGAACACAGCAAAGTAGTGTGGTAACTGACACTATGTTGTATGTCTAGTACACAGCAAAGTAGTGTGGTAACTGACACTATGTTGTATGTCTAGAACATAGCAAAGTAGTGTGGTAACTGACACTATGTTGTATGTCTAGTACACAGCAAAGTAGTGTGGTAACTGACACTATGTTGTATGTCTAGTACACAGCAAAGTATTGTGGTAACTGACACTATGTTGTATGTCTAGAACATAGCAAAGTAGTGTGGTAACTGACACTATGTTGTACGTCTAGTACACAGCAAAGTAGTGTGGTAACTGACACTATGTTGTATGTCTAGTACACAGCAAAGTAGTGTGGTAACTGACACTATGTTGTATGTCTAGTACACAGCAAAGTAGTGTGGTAACTGACACTATGTTGTATGTCTAGTACATAGCAAAGTAGTGTGGTAACTGACACTATGTTGTATGTCTAGTACACAGCAAAGTAGTGTGGTAACTGACACTATGTTGTATGTCTAGTACACAGCAAAGTAGTGTGGTAACTGACACCATGTTGTATGTCTAGAACACAGCAAAGTAGTGAGGTAACTGACACTATGTTGTATGTCTAGTACACAGCAAAGTAGTGTGGTAACTGACACTATGTTGTATGTCTAGTACACAGCAAAGTAGTGTGGTAACTGACACTATGTTGTATGTCTAGTACACAGCAAAGTAGTGTGGTAACTGACACTATGTTGTATGTCTAGTACATAGCAAAGTAGTGTGGTAACTGACACTATGTTGTGTGTCTAGTACACAGCAAAGTAGTGTGGTAACTGACACTATGTTGTATGTCTAGTACATAGCAAAGTAGTGTGGTAACTGACACTATGTTGTATGTCTAGTACACAGCAAAGTAGTGTGGTAACTGACACTATGTTGTATGTCTAGTACACAGCAAAGTAGTGTGGTAACTGACACTAGGTTGTATGTCTAGTACACAGCAAAGTAGTGTGGTAACTGACACTATGTTGTATGTCTAGTACACAGCAAAGTAGTGTGGTAACTGACACTATGTTGTATGTCTAGTACATAGCAAAGTAGTGTGGTAACTGACACTATGTTGTATGTCTAGTACACAGCAAAGTAGTGTGGTAACTGACACTATGTTGTATGTCTAGTACACAGCAAAGTAGTGTGGTAATTGACACTATGTTGTATGTCTAGTACACAGCAAAGTAGTGTGGTAACAGACACTATGTTGTATGTCTAGAACACAGCAAAGTAGTGAGGTAACTGACACTATGTTGTATGTCTAGTACACAGCAAAGTAGTGTGGTAACAGACACTATGTTGTATGTCTAGAACATAGCAAAGTAGTGTGGTAACTGACACTATGTTGTATGTCTAGTACATAGCAAAGTAGTGTGGTAACTGACACTATGTTGTATGTCTAGTACACAGCAAAGTAGTGTGGTAACTGACACTATGTTGTACGTCTAGTACATAGCAAAGTAGTGTGGTAACTGACACTATGTTGTATGTCTAGTACACAGCAAAGTAGTGTGGTAACTGACACTATGTTGTATGTCTAGTACATAGCAAAGTAGTGTGGTAACTGACACTATGTTGTGTGTCTAGTACACAGCAAAGTAGTGTGGTAACTGACACCATGTTGTATGTCTAGTACACAGCGAAGTAGTGTGGTAACTGACACTATGTTGTATGTCTAGTACATAGCAAAGTAGTGTGGTAACTGACACTATGTTGTATGTCTAGTACACAGCAAAGTAGTGTGGTAATTGACACTATGTTGTATGTCTAGTACACAGCAAAGTAGTGTGGTAACTGACACTATGTTGTATGTCTAATACATAGCAAAGTAGTGTGGTAACTGACACTATGTTGTATGTCTAGTACACAGTAAAGTAGTGTGGTAACTGACACTATGTTGTATGTCTAGTACACAGCAAAGTAGTGTGGTAACTGACACTATGTTGTATGTCTAGTACACAGCAAAGTAGTGTGGTAACTGACACTATGTTGTATGTCTAGAACACAGCAAAGTAGTGTGGTAACTGACACTATGTTGTATGTCTAGAACACAGCAAAGTAGTGTGATAACTGACACTATGTTGTATGTCTAGTACATAGCAAAGTAGTGTGGTAACTGACACTATGTTGTACGTCTAGTACACAGCAAAGAAGTGTGGTAACTAAAACTATGTCATATGTATTAAAATAACCTGCCTTGCAACACTCACATCCAAATTTATATACGTGATACTCCCACAAATATTACAATAATTGCTGAAAAATCTAAAAAAAAGGTCGCAAACAGATACGACACTTTCTGTACAAAAGAGAACATCTTTCTGATGAACAAGGCTGCTAAACAAGAGTCCAACGTAAAAAGAAACCTTAAGCATGATCAGTACAGTGGAGCCAACAAGAAGACATCTACAATATAGTCAAATAGTATCAAGTCGATCGAAAAACCCAAAGAGTTTTCTGAACACTAAATGTATATGTTGCAGTCAGAGCATCAGCCCCTCCAATGGAGGAAAGTAGGTGAATGATAAAAGCACATATGTTCATAACAAATATACCAAACTAAAGAGTTCCAGCCAGCAATAAACCATAGGAGATACTTCTGTTCTTGGATCACAAGTCAGCAAAGAGAAGAGAGTTCGCAAAGAGGACAGTTATGACAAAATGAACGGAGCAGGGGAATGCGAAGCCCTTACCATAGAGAGTGTTGAATCAATGTACAGTGAACTTTCAGGTTATGATCACCCTGATATACGATTTTTTCACCTCACCATATGAATCTTATTTCATCATACAAATTCAACAAAAATTGCGCCGAGTTCAAATTTGGCAGTCGGTGTGCTTATTACGTACGTCAAAATAACAAAGACGCCGAAATGCTGTTTGCCGAAAATATTTTCACCCCGCCTGAAAGAACACATGAATGATTTCTATCAGGTCAGATATTCTCGTGTGTAAAACGGTAATATTTTCCCTTTAAAACCCAGTAGCCAAGTTGGAGTTGCGATCCCTTCAAACAGAAGGTCAGTGGTCAGACAACTTTTCTTAACCAGCTAACAAAAATCCACTTCATTACGAAAACAACATCATTTGAGCTTTCTTGCAGAATTAGGTTGAAAAAAGTTTTAAACAAGTCGGCTAAAAGCTATAATGCAGGAGTTGCCTAACCTTTTTCATTCAACTCCCTCTTATGCCTTTTCATAAATTTAATTCTCCCCACACTTGTAACTCGCATGACTAAAAACAACCGATACAAAATATAATCCCATTTTATTGTACATATCTAAACATATAACAGCATATTATTAATTTTTATACAGCACGGATACAACACCCAACAATACATAACCTTCGGCATGGCGGTGAATTGGTTTATGACTAGGTTAACTTACTATCCAATCAAAATCTGGATGGATGCGTTCACATATATCTGAGTTCTGACTAGTAGCTCATTATTAGCAACTAGTGTCATTGATAAAACTAATATGTTGAATGATGAAACCCAAATCACACTGCAAGACATAAACTAAACATTTAACAAATCAGACACCTCTCTGTTACCCCTTGTATATGCAAAATTCTCCCCTAGGGGAAAATTCCTCCCTGGTTGGGAACCCCTGCTATCCCTGGTTGGGAACCCCTGCTATCCCTGGTTGGGAACCCCTGCTATCCCTGGTTGGGAACCCCTGCTATCCCTGGTTGGGAACCCCTGCTATCCCTGGTTGGGAACCCCTGCTATCCCTGGTTGGGAACCCCTGCTATCCCTGGTTGGGAACCCCTGCTATCCCTGGTTGGGAACCCCTGCTATCCCTGGTTGGGAACCCCTGCTATCCCTGGTTGGGAACCCCTGCTATCCCTGGTTGGGAACCCCTGCTATCCCTGGTTGGGAACCCCTGCTATCCCTGGTTGGGAACCCCTGCTATCCCTGGTTGGGAACCCCTGCTATCCCTGGTTGGGAACCCCTGCTATCCCTGGTTGGGAACCCCTGCTATCCCTGGTTGGGAACCCCTGCTATCCCTGGTTGGGAACCCCTGCTATCCCTGGTTGGGAACCCCTGCTATCCCTGGTTGGGAACCCCTGCTATCCCTGGTTGGGAACCCCTGCTATCCCTGGTTGGGAACCCCTGCTATCCCTGGTTGGGAACCCCTGCTATCCCTGGTTGGGAACCCCTGCTATCCCTGGTTGGGAACCCCTGCTATCCCTGGTTGGGAACCCCTGCTATCCCTGGTTGGGAACCCCTGCTATCCCTGGTTGGGAACCCCTGCTATCCCTGGTTGGGAACCCCTGCTATCCCTGGTTGGGAACCCCTGCTATCCCTGGTTGGGAACCCCTGCTATCCCTGGTTGGGAACCCCTGCTATCCCTGGTTGGGAACCCCTGCTATAGTGAAAGCAAAGACAGAAAATGATCAGTGATAAATTTTAGTGACAAAAATGTTGACATTCAGTAAAATAGTTAAAATACATACTAAAGCTTAGCTTCAAGTGTGTGTTTAGTAAGCTAAATGTATTTGAGGCGAATTTAAAGTTTATGTTACACGTATGTTTGTCTTAAAGGTTAAAACTCCTTACGGTACGTACTGCAATGGTACATTATAATGTTACATTTTATTGCAGATCATAACCACTAAATACAATAAAATTACTGCAAGTAACTATAATTACTAGGGTTAACATACTATTTTGTTACTAATTTTTAATATGTACAGCATTTATAAAAGATTTTGACGATTTTTACCAGGGAATGTTTGCATTATATAATTGCTGTGGTTTCTATACCCGCATATATGATTTTTTCACCATACGATGCCAACCCTAGAACTCAAAATCGTAACCTGAGGATGCACTGTATAGAGGTATTTTAGTTATTTGTACTAAAGAGTATGCAAACAAAGCAGAGAGGTATCTTAGTTATTTGTACTAGAGAATGTGCTAGCAAAGCAGAGAGGTATCTGAACTGCTTGTACAGTCATGCCTCGACATACAAGAGTCCCAACATATGACAAAATCGAGATATGAGCAAAATTTTGAAAAGTTTCTTTCATAAGATACGAGTCTGTTTGAGATATGAGCCGGTTCTCTATGGTCGGTATAACGATACGAGTCTGTTTGAGATATGAGCCAGTTCTCTATGGTCGGTATAACGATACGAGTCTGTTTGAGATATGAGCCGGTTCTCTATGGTCGGTATATCGATACGAGTCTGTTTGAGATATGAGCTGGTTCTCTATGGTCGGTATAACGATACAAGTCTGTTTGAGATATGAGCCGGTTCTCTATGGTTGGTATAACGATACGAGTCTGTTTGAGATATGAGCCGGTTTTCTATGGTCGGTATAACGATACGAGTCTGTTTGAGATATGAGCTGGTTCTCTATGGTCGGTATAACGATACGAGTCTGTTTGAGATATGAGCCGGTTCTCTATGGTCGGTATAACGATACGAGTCTGTTTGAGATATGAGCCGGTTCTCTATGGTTGGTATAATGATACGAGTCTGTTTGAGATATGAGCCGGTTCTCTATGGTCGGTATAACGATACGAGTCTGTTTGAGATATGAGCCGGTTCTCTATGGTCGGTATAACGATACGAGTCTGTTTGAGATATGAGCTGGTTCTCTATGGTCGGTATAAAGCTAAGTATGAAAGAGGCACCTTTCAAGAACAGCATCGTTGGGACTTTCTTCGAGAATTAGTTTAAAAAAGTTTTTAAAAGGTTGCTCAAATTTGTAGTACACACGAGGCAAAGAGCGCAAAATTAGAAACGGATAAGAAAACATTAAGACGACAACATTGAAGTAAATTTAAAAAAATGAAACTTAGCTTTGAGCGTAAGTGTTTAATAAGCTAAATTTATTTCAGTTAAATTCAAAGTGTCTGTTATGTAGCATCACAAAAGTTTAGTGTACCAAACCCGTTGCCGTTAAGTCTCTCAGACTGCTGTTAGTCACTACGTCTGTCCCAAAGGTAAAAACTTACAATAGTGTACATGTTCCATTTTAATGATTTTATTGCGGATTATAACAACAGAATAGGCATTTGTCTCTATGTTAGCGAAGGTACTGAATTACAACAAATAAAGACACGTTTTTCTACATTAATATCCTGTTTTATGTGGTTTTCATAGTATAATAGTAAACTAATTTGTGTTTAGTTATTTTATATAGGAAATAGTGCCTTGAGAGATGAGTAAATTGACATACAAGTTGTTGAGGTATGACTGTACTAGTGAGTATGATACTAAAACATAGAGGTATCTGAGTTATTGGTACAATACTATTTGATACCAAAGCATAGAGGTATCCGAGCTATTGTTACAAGACTATCTGATATCAAAACATAGAGGTATCTGAGCTACTGGTACAAGAGGATCTGATACCAAAGCATAGAGGTATCTGAGCTACTGGTACAAGACTATCCGATACCAAAGCATAGAGGTATCTAAGCTATAGGTACAAGAGTATCTGATACCAAAGCATAGAGGCATCTGAGCTACTGGTACAAGAGTATCTGATATCAAAACAGAGGTATCCGAGCTATTGGTACAAGACTATTTGATACCAAAGCATAGATGTATCTGAGCTACTGGTACAAGACTATCCGATACCAAAGCATAGAGGTATCCGAGCTATTGGTACAAGACTAACTGATATCAAAACATAGAGGTATCTGAGCTACTGGTACAAGACTAACTGATACCAAAGCATAGAAGTATCTGAGCTACTGGCACAAGACTAACTGATACCAAAGCATAGAAGTATCTGAGCTACTGGTACAAGACTATTTGATACAAAAAAGTAGAGGTATTTGAGCTACTGGCACAGGTCTAACTGATACCAAAGCATAAAGGCATCTGAGCTACTGGTACAAGCCTATCTGAAACTGAAGCATAGAAGTATGCAAGTGAATGTAGCCTATGTAATGAATTCAGTATGAGAACCAACCCTTCATGATGAACTCCCTGCTTCTCAACAGAGCATGCTTAGGATGAGGCTCATCCCTGAACTTGTTGCTGATCTACAAACAATGACAAAATCTGGCCATCACCTATCCTTATCTTGAGATCTACGTCTCACCCATCATCACATCTAGTGAAGTGAAGAGCAGGTAACACAGAGTAGGCATAAGTTTATGACATACCAGCTTTCATAGTTTTGTGCAGTTTTATACCTAAAAATATTCCAACTCTATGGCAAGAATTGAGAGTCACCTTAACTGCTGAGTGAGTGTGAGTCTGACTGTAAGTTGAGTGTCACTCTGACAGTAAGTTGAGTGTTACTCTGACAGTAAGTCGAGTTTTACTCTGACAGTAAGTCGAGTGTTACTCTGACAGTAAGTTGAGTGTTACTATGATAGTAAGTTAAGTGTTACTCTGACAGTAAGTTGAGTGTCACTCTGACAGTAAGTTGTGTGCTACTCTGACAGTAAGTTGTGTGTTACTCTGACAGTAAGTTGAGTGTCACTCTGACAGTAAGTTGTGTGCTACTCTGACAGTAAGTTGTGTGTTACTCTGACAGTAAGTTGAGTGTTACTCTGACAGTAAGTTGTGTGCTACTCTGATAGTAAGTTGTGTGTTACTCTGACAGTAAGTTGAGTGTTACTCTGACAGTAAGTTGTGTGTTACTCTGACAGTAAGTTGTGTGTTACTCTGACAGTAAGTTGAGTGTTACTCTGACAGTAAGTTGTGTGCTACTCTGATAGTAAGTTGTGTTACTCTGACAGTAAGTTGAGTGTTACTCTGACAGTAAGTTGTGTGTTACTCTGACAGTAAGTTGTGTGTTACTCTGACAGTAAGTTGTGTGTTACTCTAACAGTAAGTTGAGTGTTACTCTGACAGTAAGTTGTGTGTTACTCTGACAGTAAGTTGTGTGTTACTCTGACAGTAAGTTGAGTGTTACTCTGACAGTAAGTTGTGTGCTACTCTGATAGTAAGTTGTGTGTTACTCTGACAGTAAGTTGAATATCAAATTGTTCCGCGTATTTATTATTTTGACATATAATACATTAACCAGTAATGTTCAAGTATGTTACTGAATAAAAGAAACAAAAATCAAACAAAGGTTTCAGCCATCAGTAAATAGAAACATGTCAGTCATCAGTGAATAGAAACATGTCAGTCATCAGTGAATAGACTATTAATAGTACGCATATGAGTGTTGCATGGACCACGCGCCAAACAACGCTCATGAGAGCTAGGTAACCCATGTACCAATTTACCTGGTAAAGGAGGAGTGGAAGGGATTTGTGGGACAGATTCTGCTTGCTCATCACACTGCAAATTGTCTCTTCATGTGTCTAGAAAAAGTATGAGAGACCAACACATAGTTAACTTTCTAAGCAAAAAGTAGATCACAAAGGAGAGAGAATAACTCGCAAGGGAGGGTGAATAACTCACACGGGAGGATGAATAACTCACACGGGAGAGTGAATGACTTACAAGGGAGGGTAAATAACTTGCACAGGAGGGTGAATAACTCACAATGGAGGGTGAATGACTCACATGGGAGGATGAATAACTCACACGGGAGAGTGAATGACTTACAAGGGAGGGTAAATAACTCGCACAGGAGAGTGAATAACTCACAAGGGAGGTTGAATAACTCACAGAGGGTGAATAACTCACAATGGAGGGTGAATGACTCACATGGGAGGATAAATAACTCACATGGGAGGGTGAATATACTCACAAGGGAGGGTGAATAACTCACAAGGGAGGGTGAATAACTCACAAGGGAAGGTGAATACACAACAGCAACTCTGACCAATCTTAGATAGATACATGACCGAACTTGCCAACTGTTACGAGGCTGAGATGATTGGTGACTCAGCTAATATCCACTGGCATATTACCTGATACCACAAGACATGCTACTTACTACTTCAACGAATGTACCTATAATTACGCAAAAACTATTGGCGTTACCTACAAGAGGTCACATGTCTGGTGCACCTTCATAAGACACATGACCTACAGGTGCGAGTGAAGTCATGTACCTATGATAATAAGTGTCACTTAGATAACATTGATGACTGGTGGGCAGCGCGTTACAGTCACTGTTGCCTACCAGGACACGTGATACTGACTGCTATTACTATCTACTAGTATAGAAATTTGTACATACCGGAGCGAGACACATATCATTATCATTTCTGTCTTTCACTCTGAACAGTTCACTGCCCATATTAGCCCATCTCCCTGTAAAAATGAGACTATAAACTAGTAAAAAGATTGTCAAGCGTCACACAACTTAAGCCACTGAAAACTCTCCCCCTGTCTAACCATGTCTGTGGTGAAGGAATAAAAAGCAGAGGCAGCCCTAGTAGTAAATGAATACTATGCCATATAATAGTTGAGAAAAATTTCTAGAGTTACCCATTAATATTTTGCCGATCCAACTGCCATACTCATAAGTATTGAACGCTCTAAAACTAACTACATCTTGTCCTAAGAAATCGACAGCCTGCCTAATTGAACAAGAGCAGATGATGACAAACCAGTTTGCTCCCAGAGAGGAGCTGGTGATAGAGTGGGCATAAGGAGTCTTTGCGCCCCAATACTTTCCATGTATCTCTCAACCAACCTTTCCAGCTTCTGCACTGCTCGAAACATGTAAGGATTTATGGTATAGGCCCCTGGGTAGCATCTCTCCACCAGTCGTCTCCGGTAGAGCAGCTTAAGATGAAGAAGGCAGCAGTTAAATTAAAAAGAAACAACACAAATGCATTTGCAGTACGAATATCACATATTGCGTTAGACAAATCTAGTTAGTGTCTAAGAATAAGAGAACAAGCTTCGCTACTATTCATAGTATTGTCACGCCTGTTGAATGCGAGGTGAGAAAAGCAATGCTAAATGATGTAAATTAGGAGGGTACAAGGAATATCAGAGCGATAAGAACAACAGGATTTGTACATAGACACAAGTGAGCTAGTGAACCTTAAAATATGGTGGTAATCATCTGATTAGTTCACCATTGCTTCTTGTCAATAATCTCATCCTGATTCAGTCAGCATAATAAATATGTTTCTGTCATGACAACTCTTAAATACCCAAAGTAAAATTCAAATAAAATAAAAGTACAGTATAAAATATTGCCATGCCATGTCCTAATGCCCCAGATTATTGGGAACAACCAATAAACTTTGTGCTAGGTTGGTCCTAACGCCCAACTTATTGGGGCATTAGGACAAACCCAACACAGCTCAAACAAACTCAGATGTACACAAAAAGGGGGATAGTAAATCAATGTGTAAATGTGGCTAAGCCCTTCCGGCCGTTAAAATGATTAAAGTTGTCTTATCCTATGACCAGAGAAAATATCCCTGTTTCTTAAAATCATGGTCATTTATTCGTTGACATCCAAGTAACTAAGATGTCATCTTGCATGGTAAAAGCAGCTACTTACAGAAATAATATGGCTTCGGTAATATGGCAGAAAGAATGGCTAAGCTACTGTTTTTGTTTGTGTTGAAGCAATAGCTTGACCATCATCAAAAACAGCTACTTTCTGATGCATCCCTCAGGGCTTTAGCAGAAGCGTTCGATAGTCAGTTTTTGACCTTCTACATTACAACTAGTGGCGATTTTTTTGAAAATCTGGGCAATGTTTACTGACAATCATTGCCTGTACCAGTAACACAATTCTGAAATAGACACTATTTGTCCATGCCCGCGAAGTTGAGCAAAAACCTAATTGCTAACAAGCTGATACTTCCTGACATCTCTCAGTGCGATGATATGTCATCTACGCGTGTGCAGAGTGCGCATGCATGGCACATTAGCGACATCTCTCAGTGCGATGATATGTCATCTACGTGTGTGCAGAGTGCGCACGCATGGCACAATAGTAAACTCCCTCAATGCTCACAGCATTGGGTAACAATGTTTTCACACTCATTTGGTCTCTTCAATTCACTATGTAGCCTCTAGAATTGATATGGACAGGAATGAGCTTTTCTCTGTTCATCTTTTTGATTATCCAGTGATTCTTTCCAATTCTATTGCTACTCTGAACATAAGACGCTCGAAATTGCAAATATTCTCCATTTATGAGCGCACTCATCAACAATTGCAAACCAATTATCAACATGATATCACATGACCTTCACTTTAGTGAGACTGCGCCTGTATTTATAGGTGAATCATGATAAAACACAATCCACCATTGATAACAGTAACTGCTTGCTATGAGCTGAATAAAATGTAACTTAACTTAATTTTGATTTTGCCAAAGTTTTTGCAATTATAAGGTTTTCAACTTTACCAATATGGTCAACCTGCTGACATATCTCCCACCCTGTCTGTTGAGTCACCATGTATCTGTTGAGCTGGATACAATGTCTATAATTGTATAAACAATGCAAAAAGTGCTGTCCATATACAACACTTGACGCTAGGCTGGTATTCTCTGGGGCAGCTGGCCGGCTGAGCCGCCCCAACGTTTTAGTGATTTTCGGCAGTTAAGTAGTAAGAATTGCAGTCTAAGCTCATTTAACTCGGAATTTCCAACAACTAATTTACTAGCAACTAGCGTTCTATGCGGTGGTCTCGCCAAATGAGTGATCTTGTGAGACTGTTAAGACTTGGAAACTGAACTCTATTGCTTATAGTTGGGATGTGAAAAAACCCCCAAACTTGCATTTTCCTTATCATAATATAACCTAATCAAAACATCGATGAGGAGCACTATGGGGCAGGCTCGTCTAAATAATCTTCTAATATTACACATATATAAAGATGTTGAAATAGATACAGAATCAGTTGTAAAAGATTTCTGCCATGGACACATTGACAGAACAACAGCTATTGCAATAAAAAAGTAATAGCTCTTGTTCTGTCAATGTTTTTTTTACAGAAATCTGTAGTGTCATGTTTTTTATATCATAATTTTATTATTGTTCGTTGAATAAAGAAAAAGTTTTGCCTTCCATGAACCATAAACAATATATTTATGTAGATTTTGATGCTTACAATTGATTGCATTTATGCATAATTTGAGGGTTGTTGATGCTTAACAGGTCCAGAGTTTCGGGGCGCTGCCAATACTCTGTTGGGGGGCTTACACCGCCTCCAAATCCCCGGGTGTTCAGAACTAGTCGCCTAACATTTGCCGCCCCAACTTGCAACTAGGGAATACATTAGCAACGATGTTGCCATCAACTACCAAAATCAAACACATGACTAGAGCGCTAAAATCAATTCATGCAGTTCTGTAGCAGAGTCATTAGGGATCACTTTTGAAAAACCTTGACAATATATTCTCATCAGACACTTGACAGCAACAATGCTGGAATTCCTTCCAGTGTTATTCTATACATTCCTATCCATTTACACAATAACAGCCAGCCTGCTACCTGATAGCGACCGCCTACCGGTCTTGCAGAGAAATCAGCTTTAATTTATTGAAGCTCAAACCCAAATATTAAAACGTGCAGTTCTTCCTGAAGTCTGTAGAAGCTTGCTGAAATTCCTCAGAATGATGCTCAAAAATCAAACTTTTACTGAGGTTTGTCAGCTTTTTCATCTCATACTTAGTGAAGCCTCCAACAGCAATATAACAGCAAATGCGAATATTACAATAGGTTTCAAACCAATACTGAAGGACAATGAAAGAGCCTTTCTAAAGATTGACATTGCAAGTTAACTACTAAAACACAAGTGAAAGCCTAGTTGGATCAAGGTATAATCTTCAGCGTTATAGACCATCAACTAATCAATAGACATCCCTCATCACAACTCAATGAAAATGCGAATTTGCAAATAACTGATTATAGGATACTGAAATCGAACTCATGTTGCAACTGCAATCATCTTATAAGTTTGAACCTCACAACACCCATTCAACACTGGTCTACATGTAACTATCAAGGCACAATGCTGCTCATCAGCTGAAACTAAACAAAAACAGAATGACACCTTTGAAAGGCCAATCCAATGCAACTTTAATTATAATTTAAAGCTACTTTGTAACTAAATGTATTTTAATGCAAATAACCAAGTTACATACTAGTATCTGCTGCTCTAATCAGTAGATGCTGTCAGTTTACAAATTGAGACAGATGGAAGTTTCTTATTACCAGTTGAAATTCATTAGTAATAAGTTTTGTAGTTAACTAAAAAGAGCCTGAAAATGTCTAGTAAGCAACTCCGGTGGTGAGATAGCAATTCTTGGTGTAACAAGTGCTTGAGTTTCAGTGATATCTGACAGTTGCCATAGTTTGGCAAATAGATAAGGATGTGCATCTAAACTAAGAATATATTTGCAACACATGCTTCCACTGGTTCCCACCATACAGCCCATACACCTACGAATTTCGTAGATAACCTTTTTCAAATAATAAAACTAAACCATGACTTATTAATATATATATATATATATATAGCTAGCAGTGTTTACGGTATGTGTGCAAACTGCAGAGTTATCTGACACTGCTGTTTGGGTAAAGTAGAGAGATATACTACTTTAGTATTGCCTACTAAAATATAGATGAAACACTTTGCTGTTGCTTTCCAATACGACTTCACACATGTGTCTTTCCAAATACATGCACAGATGCTCCCAACTTACGAACGAGATATGTTAGGAACGGCCATTCATTAAGCAAATTTGTTCGTAAGTTGATTCAGTTCGTTATTTTGTGCAGAACACATGATTAAGGATTATATAAGTATGTTTAAGGCTTGTATAAGCAACTATATTGGTTTGTGCTGCATTTAAAAACACTAAATAATGATAAAACAATATGCTCTATAAAGATGTGTGCAACTGGAGAGAAACAGTACTACTGTAAAAGAAATGCTACTGCATTTTTGCAAGTGTGGCTGCACGCCGCGAATATGTTAGGTGTGTAATTACTTGGAAAAATTGAACTGTAATCTACTGCTTATATAAAACTGTTTACATAATGATAGTTGCAAACGAGAGAGAAGAATTAAATGGAAAATTAAGAAATAAGGGACAAACGTGAAAACTATAAAAGGGCAATGACTCGTACAATCTAGGCAGAGAAAGCCTGATGCTGGACTCAAGCTCACAGTGCCCAGCGTCAATATCAACATTCGTATTTATCGTATTCTTTATAAACAATTTTGGATATACGCACCACACCATTCGTACCTAACGTTGTTCGTAACACGAAATTTCAAAAATAGGGTAGCGTCTGTATTCCTTTTTGCTTTGTGAACAGATTTTTTAATGCTCTCTTGTTGAGCAAAATCTTACTGATTTTATCATTCTTGTTTTGTAGCTATTAATTATGAATGTATCTCTTTTGCTACAAGTTTTGACATTTCTTTTCAGACTATATGCCCTCTTTTTAGGTTCTTTAGTTAACAACTGAGCCAGCACCCACTTGTATGCTTTCATTAAGACCACCAGTAAAATTGCCTTCAGATGTCATAGATATTGTCAATATCTTACAAGTTATGGTTTCCACATCTTGTAGTTTTATGGCATAATTTCACATAAATTTGCAATTGCTTTCATTTGAGAGAGTAAATTACCAATATGATAGTGTAGTTGTAGACTACAGAGAATGCTAGATTTAGAGTTATTTGAGCATGCTAGGTCAACAGTGTTAATTTAAATGTGGATTCCCTTACTGGTTGTGTCATACCTATTCGATCAAACAAGGCAAAGAAGTCTTGTTTTAGTCTGAGCTTCTGCGCCTGAGGCTTAACGCCAGAGTACGAGTACTACAAGTACGCCAGATTACACCAGATACATCCATATATTTTACCATTACCATATAATCTGCAAAGTTGATAGCTTCGATTTGTGAGGCTATAAAGCATCTGGTGTGGCCTTTAGAAGCAGGCAATAATGATTAACTTATATACTGATATTATAAATTTTCTGCATTCTTAGGGCTTATGAAACCGACCTCTGCGCTTAAACATTTTTCATAAACTATTATCAAGACACTACATTCATGTATATTTCTACCGTTTCGATGTATTACATTAAAATCATAATCAAATATCTGTTGAATTTATGGCTGTATGATATACATACCATTCTAACACCATAGTTCACAGCAAAAAACGCTATCGTTTTTGTTGAGTGATCGGATGATCATATTTTGTTAGGCGTTAACTATGCGGCTGCAATGACCACGTAACCTTACAATGATAACCTTGCTAAAATAGATGAAAAGTTCGTACCAAGATCTGCAATTATAATAATACCATTTGACTGAGACTGTTCAGTTGTTCTATGCCATCTAAAGATGTTGCTGTATTAGGAAAAAGCTTTGACGATAATCGTCGAAACGTACACATTTCGAAGCTACGATTGTCTTGAATTTAGCGGTCTAGTGTATGGCCTCTGCTGCAGAGGTAGGCTGGCAAAAGCTGGCATCAACACGGCATGACGAGCAGATATTTCGTCAAAAACCAGCCAACAACAAAATTATTATTGGCATAAAATTGTCGAAATGGCACTTAAATGCATGGGGCGAAACGGCAATACAGCAGCTCTGTTGCGCGGAAATGCCGAAATAAAGAAAAACACGGTTAATCGTTAATAGTATAGCGTGTGAACCCGACAAAGCTGCTTTATGTGAACGATACACGCAAGAACAAAAAGCTCTGTGTAGCGCCTAATCAACTCTATGAAAGTTTAAAAACTCCCGTAAGAGTAATTCTATGAGCAAGGACAAACTAGATTAAACTTGAAAATCATCTTGGAAATTTGCTAATTAATAGAAGACTTGTACTCCAGGTTATTATCACTCAAACTGCGTATATTTGGAAGATTATGTTTGGGATACTTGTCGCAGGTCGACTGGTATGTGAAAAATTGCTGAACCATGACATTTTTTCTTACTGGAACACATAACCAAAGACCATCTAAGGGCCGTAATTTTTTTTAGCTTGTATTATGCAATAAGACAAGATATTTTACAGATTAATTACCCCATGGGGGGAAATTTGTGAGCAGAGTGGTTGTCCGTACCCGTCTATTAGGATGGCTGTGTAAACCAGCTGATGTCACTCAGTTTTTGATGTGAAGTGTTGCACCGGAGAGTTTTGTACGTGATTCGTTTATTATAAATATATTTATTCATTAATTTTGTACGGGATTTTATTAGATATATTTTTACAATCTAATCTGGATTTAAAACATAGTGTATGACAACCTCATATATCTTATAAATCTTAGACCAGTCTAACTTAATAGTTGACTCTGATGGTGTTCCTGCACAGTTGCAAGGCATTAAAACGTCTAAATCATGTGGTACTGACAATGTCACTGGAGTGCTTCTAAAAACTTTTTCTTTGTGTATTGCTCATACATTAACAGAAATATTTAAATATACTCTTAGTACTGGTGTACTACCAGAAATATGGAAAATGACTCGGGTAAAACCTATTTATAAGAAATGTAGCAGGTGCCAGCCAAATAACTACAGACCTGTTTTTCATACCTGCATAACTTGTAAACTTCTAGAGCATAATTTAGCAAAACATATTCATTCTTTTTTTTATCAAAACAACATCCTAACCAAATCTCAACATGATTTTAGAAGTGATAGGTCATGTGAGACACAACTAGTCAATACATTTAAGGATCTAGCTATAAATCGGGAACACGGATTAATTACAGATTCAATAATTCTGGATTTTCCAAGGCATTTAATTCAGTGAGCCATCGAAAGCTCTTATTTAAATTGGCTTAGATCGGAATAAGCCTTGAAATTGTAAATTGGGAAAAAAATTTCCTTAGTAATCAAAAACAGGCAGTTGTAGTCGATGGCCAGGAGTCATCATGTTGTGAAGTCTTATCAGGGGTACCACAGAGATCTGTGTTAGAACCCTTGTTATTTTGAATTTACATAAACAATCTACCTTCAGGTACTAAATCTAAATGTCAAATATTTGCAGATGATGCTTTGCTTTATAATACCTGAGGTAAAAGTAGCATTTTACAAATTGACCTTGCTAAACTTGAGCTTTGGGCCAAAACATGGCAACTATCTTTTAATGCTAAAAAGTGCTCAGTACTTTCAGTGGGGGAAATAGACTCACAACATTGGTTTTTTCTTAGTGGAGAGCAGCTCCAGAATGTCAATTCCCGTCCCTACTTGGGTATTGAGTTGAGTAATAATCTCAAATTGGAAAAACATTCTTCCAAAGCCTCCAGACTTCTTAGAATGCTTAAAAGAGTTTTAAAAGATGCAGACAACAAAACTAGTAAAGTGGCTTACGGGACCCTTGTTCGACCAATTTTTGATTACAGGTGTCAGGTTTGGGATCCATACCTGAAAAATGTTTTGAAAAATTAGAAAAAATTCAAAATAGAGCTCTTCGTTGTATTTTTGGTTTGAAAAATGTAGTTAGTTTTACTAAGCTGCAAGCAGACACAAATTTTCTTTCATTGTCGAAAAAACGACAAGATAAAAGGTTAAATCTCTTTGTTAAGGTGCAAGCCAGCAATGTCATAGAAGACTCATTTGATATTTTTAAAAACACTTACACAATACAAAACATAAAAGGGCTTGTTTGCCCCAGCTATAAAAACCACTGCATTGTTCAACCCTGGCCAAGAGCAACTAGAGACACTTGCAACAAAACCACGTAGAGCTGTAGATAACTGAGGTACTTGCAGGTGTATTTTATTTATTTTCTGCACTGTCTTACTTTTAATCAAAGCTGCAAAATAATACTAATACAAATACTAATTGATACTAAATTACCAGATGGACAGAAAATATATACATGTATAGTTATGTAGTATGTGTTAAAACACTATTTCAAAAGTATAATTAAAAAAAACATCACTATCACCATGATAGACAAAGTACATTGTTATATACTAAAAATATTGAAAACAAAATATAACCACTAACAAAAATAAAATAGAAACATCGTGCAAAATTTTTTGCAAAGAGTTCCCACGCTGTTGCCTCAATTTTAAGATTTTAGTGGGAAAACCTTTGATCAGATTTTATTGTAACCAGTATAGACTTTTTCTACATTTAACACTGCAAGGTAAATTAGAACCGAACATACTTGACGATGGATTATTGCCCTAAAAAGGCTCAGAGAAGCTGACTAGGCCTTCGACATTCCCATTTCTTTGGCTTCAAAGTGGAGAATGGTAAGGGTCAGGATAATTGAAGCTGATTCTAGTGATCTTTGAAGAGCAGATATTGTTTCTTAGCCTGTGATCCGCAGTAGTCTGTAACTGCATCTCTGGGTTCTTCTGAGAATACTGTGTAACCTCGCTCGTGAAGTCGGTGGCTAGCTCTATAACTAGCTGACCTTGTCAAAGCAGTCCTCAGCAGTTTCTGCAGTAAAAGCTAGTGCAGGTGTGTACCTGTCTCTGGAAAGCGTGCTTCCTAGTGAAAAGCTAGAACATACGTTACAGGGAAAGTGATGACAAACAATGAACGAAAGTTATATCACAGACATGTTTATTACAAAGGCTATAATTCAAATACACCATAGATGTTTGAGCTCACACATGAATTACTTTCAACTCTTTTTGTAAAATTGGAAAAATTTTATTCATTTATTAATTTTCCTCTATTTTAATCCTCTATTTCCGCGAAATCTTTCGATGCAAACTTTACTATAATAAGAGCCATTAGTCCGTCCGGAGCCGCACCAAGAGCGCCACAAAAAAGATTTTCTCATACGGTAATCGAACTCTGATACTTCATTATTCCATTGATAATCCATATATTTTCCAGCCAACTGCACTGCTATCTGTGCCACTCAGCCATTCCACGGCTAAGAATAATTGTACACACAGTTATTACACCTGACAATCTCTCACGGCTCGTGGGACTGTCAGTGTAATAGTTGAGTACTAGTTGAGACTGTTATATTTGGTAATAGTCGTTGTAATATGCTAATTAAAACTTTGTCACACGGCTGAACCACCTTGAAGAATTAAAAAAAAACAATTACAGTTACATGTATCTTGCTTCTTACTCTCGGTAATAACTACAAGAGTGTGTTATGTGCCATTGCAACATGTAATAACTACAAGAGTGTGATATGTGCCATTGTGTGACATGTAATAACTACAAGAGTGCCGATATGAAGGAGATTGCGACGGAGATTTTCAACTAACTGTTTGCAAGCAGTGCAAACACTTTTGGCTACACTTAGATTTTCATCTCCATTAGCAGAAGGATTGTTAGCTGAGAAGTTACCAAGTTGTTTTTTTAATGCAACAGGTGGTTACCAAGGTTACTAGGTGGTTACCAGGTGGTTACCAAGTGGTTACCAGGAGGTTACCAAGGTATGCCAAGCAGATGAAATGACATTAACTCGGTATCCCTTTTCTGAAATGCTCTGTCAGTGTGTTTTGTCAGCTCACTGGTGATACGAAAGTTCCAAACCAGTCATTATGGCAGCGTAAGATGGAACAAGCATTTAATTTATTATAAATGTCCAGAAAAGCAGTTTTCCGCTTAAATCATTGCAATGTTTCTTTGCTTATGCTTTGGAATACTAAATATGACCCGCTGCTAATAGATCCAGCATGTTATTCTGTAGCCGTGATAAACTCGAGCCCCAAGCTTGTTGTAGAAACACAGCCTCCTTTAGCTGGTGCTCCTTCCAGTTGTTTTATGCGCTCAAAACTAAATGTGGCAACATAGAAAGAGCATCCGAAAAACACGCTATTGTTGGTAATATAATCCATGCCCTTTCTATTGATAACGAACATCTATGTTTTAGAAGATGCTTAAAGAATTAAGTAAGAATAACAATGACAACATTAAACTAACACTGTTTATGTTTATGTCAGTGTCTCCTCATCAAGCAAAGCTAAGCCCTGTGATATCTATCACCATGGGTAGGATAACTCCTGAATAAGAAAGTTGAGTTGTAATTTGGAACTTCCAAATATCAAAATTTGTGCATGCTTTCTTTTTAATGAGCTGCATATTTTACTGCCATTAGCTTCTAAACACTGCGATGCAATTTATCTGCTTGCTGTTTGTGCTGGAACATTTATTGTCAATCTAAAGCAATATGCCAGTTTTATACGAGTGTTTTATCGCTGTCAGTGTTTGAGCCTTGCAGATTTTTCATATATTTTAGGTGCAGACGAATCTGCGAGCTGTTACCGAGACTCAATTTGTCACCGAAATAGACAATGCCGACTCCGTTAATCACATAGTAGTTTTCATGACTGGAGTATCAGCATTTCCAGATGGCATGGCAGCTTCAGGTACGTGTACTGATACATCGTACCGTAGACAGACGACCTTATCCATCATAAGCTAACCGATTTCAGCTTGAGTTGATTAACCACGCACTGACCTCCAATAAATCTTGTATTAGACTCATCACCTCAGATGTCTATGGTACCGCAGATATTATTTGCTCACATAATGTCTAAATTGCTCACCTTATGTATCAAAACTGCCGAACCCTACGTTAAAGAATAGAAAAAGCATAATATTATTATTCTTTATTATTTATCTTGAGGTGTTGACTGATGTTCTAAAAAAAGAATCAAGGAGATTGACCAACCAGAAGCTGAGATATAGCCAGCCAAACACAGGTCTACCTAATAACGAATCAGAGGAAAAACCCTTCGAAAATCCCGAGAATTGTGACGTATGAAATCGACTTATTGGACATGTGCCGGAGTTGCGCACCCTTACCGCCATTACGTATACTGATTGTTTTAGGCTACGAGATGTGAAACGCTTCTCGCGATAGTAAAGAATTTAAAAACTAGCTCTGGTTTCTCAGGAAAACCAAGCAAACATTGTGTGGTAAAGGCAGTTGCCCACAACCCCTTGCCATGATTTTTCAAAACATAAGAGCAGATTTTGACTATTGTGCCTCAAATTTTAACTCGATCTTCAAGGATATGCTCCGAAGATCCTCTGCTCAACGAACGGCGCGTGTATAGTCTATATTATACGATATCCGTGATTTGCAGTTTGTTTAGAATAAGAAATAGGAATGTGAATTTTTGTTCATTCATCATCTTTCTACTGTGTACCTACTGCAGCATTCAGTTGATGTGCATGATTATCGTCACTATTAACAGGCTGTAAGTTCACTACAGCCATAATTTTAAAAAGAATAACTTGACCGTGCTGCTCTTGCTGTAAGAAAAGAAAACGATAACTTTTGATTTGATTCTTTTATTTATCTATTATTTTATCTATGATTATTTTTTAAGATTAACATAATAATCATAATGCATATTATACAAAATAATAATATAATTGTGTATAGAATAAATGATGCAACTAATATAATTTGTAGAAAATTCCAAATGATAACCGAGATTGATGATTGATTTAATTGATTCCATTTATTAGCTATAGATAAAAAAAATCTGAACGACGCTAAAGATGAGTCTGAATAGGGAAGCTAAGTGGGAGAACAACAAAACTGAGCTGAACTAGCAAGATAGCGAAATATTGCGAAATAATAGATGCGTGTAATTATTTCATGCTAAAACTAATCTACACGTCAGAGGGACTGGTTCGGAATTCTCAGAGCAATGATTGTTAGGCCCAGTTTGATTGTTCTGTACTACCAGGGATTAAACCAATTAAAACGCCGTGATTGTTATAGGAGAGCGCATTAGTTGGCTTAATTGACCAATGGCACACAAGTCGATTTCATACGTCATATATTGATGATTACCAAAACACTTGTTTTTGGTAGACCTGTGTTTGGCTGGCTATATCTCAGCTTCTGGTTGGTCAATCTCCTTGATTCTTTTTTTAGAACATCAGTCAACACCTCAAGATATATAATAAAGCATAATAATATTATGCTTTCTCTATTCTTTAATGTTGAGCAACGTAATATGCTGATGTAACTCTTATAGTCACTGTAATCTAGAGAACGGGTGATAGGAGTATGTCTATGTATCTGTCAAAAAGACTTTTGGGACCGACAGCAGGAAAAAGGCTTGTTACGGAGGACAGACAAGGGAGACAACACTACATTTAGTTACTACCTCAGAACATATGAAAGTTATTGCTTCTAAATGTTTCAAATCTTCGTATTATTCGCATCTCTCATGCCTAATGAGAGATGCGAGAGTTAAACACAAATAAAACCAATAAGAAGGCCGAGTAGCTCTATTTTGCAGTTATGATGCTCCTGAGATCTTCCACAGCTGACAAGTACTGATGATTGAGTTCCTAGTAGGCTGATCATAAAATTTATTGCTGTTCGTTTCTTCTTGCGTTTTAAAATATATGGTTAAGTTTTTTGGTTTTCCCTTGTTTTAGTTCACTTCTGCTGGCCGGAGACCGGCTGGTCACTCCTTGGTTTCATTACTAATGAGAAACCAAGTGTAATATTCAAGATCTCTGGCCTTAAACCTGGTAAGTAGTGATTTTGTGGGTTTTATGAAAAACGAAAGCGTCAAGTCAGGATAGCTAAAACAATGGCTAAACATGCAGAATTTTTATAAAGACTTGTGGAATAAAGTCTAAAAATTGCTGTTGATAGATACAAAAAAAAATAAGTTGATCTTTCCTTATTTTATATGAGATAGAATGCTGGCAGTTTTGTGTGGCGGGAGAACCATGTATAATAACTACGCGCATAAGTATTCTGTGATGGTGGAAGGCGGCTGAGTGTAGCAGATGCTAGCATGCTTGGCTGGTGAGGTGCAATTCCTTTTCCTGTTGCTCTTAGCGTGGCTTCGGACAGACAGACAGACACGACTCTTATTATAGTAAAGACAAGCTGAATGCCCGGCGTTGCGTATGAATTTGGGTAACTTACCCGGTAAGCTAGTAGTCTAAAACTTTATTGAAACAATAGCGGTGTTTAAAGCCAGCTTAATAATCGTAACGTTATGCGAAATGATCAACTGTGCTAGCTAATAACCCCAAGCGCTTCAAGTGTGAGTATTTTATCTGATATAATGAATGTGATTCTAATCATTCATCGCTATGGTCAGTACAATGATCGTAGTGTAGTGGTTTAGATTGCCTTCCTTCAGACCTGGAGGTTCTGAGATCAAATCCTCTGGGAAGCAGATTTTTCATCGCTAGATTTTAATTACTATAACTGGACAGACAGACACCGATATTTATACACTAAATATAGACTAGCTGTTCTACCCGTCGTTGCTCGGGTAATAAAAAAGTCTTTGGACAGAAAATTTATTTTTGTTCAACAGACTGTATACAACATTTACCATTCTAACTTTTAAACTTCATGTTATGAGAAAATATTTTTAAGCAATTCAAATGAATTAAGAGGAAATAAAAAACAACTGTAAAGGTTTTCAAGCTTTTTCAAACAACTACAACTTTCAAATTTCATATAATGAAAGAAGTGTTTTGTTGAAATAAATTAGGAAGAAAAATGAAACTGTAAATGTGTTTGAATGTCAATGTGAAATCATTAGCAAGTAATGGCTAAATATCATCTGCTTAGTTACGATTAAAATGAAAAATTATTTGGTATATGATTATATGATTTGAGTTTGTTTCAGTGTTGGCATCATAAGATGAAACTCTCGTATAGACGTATAGAGTGGTATAGAAATCCACAGTAACTATCTAATGCAAACCTGCATGTTAAAAATCACCATCATTAAAAATAGTAACGAAACAATATGTTAAATTTAGTAACCATAGTTACCTACAATAACTTTGGTGCATTTTGTGAGTATGATCTGCTAAAGTGCAACATTACAATGTTCTACGTGCAGAGTTCTTACCTTCAAGACAGACGTGTAACATAAACGCTGAATCTAAATTGAATCAACTTAGCTTACTAAAACATACTTGAAAGAAGTTTTCGCATGCTTTTAGTAAACTTTTAACTAAGATTTTATAACTGTTTACCATCTGTTTGCGCACGGTTTTACAACAACGGATGATGCTGAACTGAGATATAATCGTCAAATTTTAATTCGAAAAAAATTAATTTTGATACCTTTTGCGGAAAACAAATTAGCTCCGCAACAGCGAAGACGGAAAAAGCGTCGTGTTTCATAGAGTTAGTAGAATTCATAGAACTTCAATTAACACGTCATTTAGCGTGGAAATACCTCTGTTATTGCGCTATTATCAGAATTAAGAAAACGTAGTGTGCCTGGGAAAAAGTCTGGGAGAAAGATCGGAAATGAATTAGGAGAGCAAATAAATGTTGATGTGAAATTACTAGCAAGTATGTAAACTACGAAACAAATGATTTTGTAATGATATAATTGATACGAAGTGAGAAAACCCAATAAAAATCGTTTTTTCGTGGTAATCAGTACAACAATTGCTAAATTTTAATTTCGAGAGAATGTAGGCCTATTGTTGATATTGTTTTGTCAAAAACAAAGTAGCCCTAATTTAATTTTTTGGTCTCTGGTTAAACGTTGTAATCTTATTTTTTTCTACATAAATTTTTGCGCGAAATCTGTTATGATTGCCAATGGAGCGACCGCCATAACATCGCAGCCAAGCCGCGTAGACGGAAGAGAACAACTCCCTTTCAGTGCAGCTGATGCATCAGGTACAGTACGTCTGTCTTGTGACAAGCTGTTGTGTTGCTCACCCGCTCGACGGGGGACAACTCCGCAAAAACAACAGTTTGTCAAGACATGCTAAATAAGAGCGAGCAATGGGAAAAGCTTTCGTGGTCTCGTGGGTAAAGCGTTGGATTATCAAACTGTGTCTGCCATCTTGGTGAGTTAACGTACGGCCATATGTGGAATTTTAATACCAAAATTTTCATAGCTATAGCTGGACATACCGAATACAGGTGACAGAAAACATAGGACCAACTTTGAGAAATATATATATATATATGTTGAAGGATTTAAACACTAACTATTCCATCAACTGGAGAATACTGGAGCAGTCCATACCGCTGACCAATGGCTTTAAAAACTGTACCTTGTGTCTACAAGAAAAATTTTGATATTATATACAGGCGACACCTTGGTTCATTGAAAAAATGCACTGAACTCGTCAGCGCCTGCAGACATGCTAGCAAGTTTCTACTGTCTAATTTTAAAACTTAATGTTTCTGTGAATCCATAATCTTCCAGCTATGAAGTTTTAGTAATTTTAATAGTTTCAGCGGTATCTAAGTAACAAAAACTGGTGCTAACACTTTATCTGAAGATTGATCTTACCAAGCATGAAACTAATAGTAATAAAGTGTTTTATCTAAAGTTATAGTCTGTTTTTTTGATGTTATATAGCCAATGTATATAGCCAAACTATATCAATGTATATAGCCAGACTATATCAATGTATATAGCCAGACTATATCAATGTATATAGCCAGACTATATCAATGTATATAGCCAGACTATATCAATGTACATAGCCAGACTATATCAATGTATATAGCCAGACTATATCAATGTATATAGCCAGACTATATCAATGTATATAGCCAGACTATATCAATGTACATAGCCAGACTATATCAATGTATATAGCCAGACTATATCAATGTATATAGCCAGCCTATATCAATGTATATAGCCAGACTATATCAATGTACATAGCCAGACTATATCAATGTACATAGCCAGACTATATCAATGTATATAGCCAGACTATATCAATGTACATAGCCAGACTATATCAATGTACATAGCCAGACTATATCAATGTATATAGCCAGACTATCAATGTATATAGCCAGACTATCAATGCATATAGCCAGACTTTTAGGGAGGCTGTCAAGAATATGTTTCATACTGATTAACTTTGGGTATAAAAATACTCTTACCGTATGTTTACCATGTCTCTAAATTTCTTAACTGTCATTTTCAGGTGCTGCCACAAGCAATCCATTTTCTGCACACTCGACTCATGTGGCACAAGTTGGCATCTCCGTCGAAAGTTGTGAGCAACTCTCCCAGCAGACACCTGTCAGCGGCAGCACCCCTTCTACGGCCAACTCATACGCTGAGTTCACACAAAAGATGGCCGAAAACTTCTTTAATTTTGCTGGATCATTTGCAATCAGCCAATCACAGATGAGTCCACAGCCGAACATGACCTTTGTCCCGTTCAATGTTGTTGAACAATGGTATAACAACATGAAACGTAAGCTCGAGGTGAATCCTGAGTGGTGGAAAAAATAACAGCATTTCCTCTCTTCTTTACTATATTAGTGCATTACTAAGGTCGTAGAGCTACTCTCGTTTGCTGACTCTCGTTTGCTGACTCTCGTTTGCTGACCTTCTCTGACAGCTGCCTTGTTTTTTATCTTGTTCTAGGCCTTGTATTTTTTATAACATTATCAAATTATTTCTGGCAGTTGCTATTCTTGACCCTTGACCTTGAGAGTCATAGGAGATACCTGAATATGGGAATCACTCTACTAACTAAGAAACACTTTTCCACTGTACAAATGAATTAACATTTATTATTCCATTTTCAACAAGTTTTGTAGCCACTTGCAAGCAGAAGTGGTATGTTGACATTCATCAATAAATTTTCCAATAGCATACATTTCGAGTAGAAGTGACTGGATGTAGCATAAAGGGAAGACAGGAATATTGTGAATGCTCTTCGCTCTATAAATAAGTACATGAATGGGGGCAGCAGCACGAACACATTGAAATATGAACAGTTGTATACAGTTTGTCATGCAACTTGTGTTAAACTTAAATACTGTCTCAGCTTTAGTGGACTGTCTCATGATACATTTATGCTCTAAGGTCGCTGCTGCTCGTCAAAGCTTTTTCCTATAGCGCTATTTTCGTACCCTATCCATTAAGAAATTACTTTACCTATACAAGTAACTAACGTTTTCCGTTTGGTTTCTTTTGTGGTTCAGTTTATTTATTTGAAAAGAATGATAGTTGCAACGAAACAGAGCTTTCGTGAAACCTTGAAGAACAATTGTTTCAAAACGGGAATGACTTGTCCTTACATTAGAAGCTATTCCAAATATGCAAGAGCTGCAGCATGCCATCTATAGACTAGCAATGATGTGATTGCTTGATGAGGCTCACAACCTGTTAACTTCTTTAAAAGTCGTGTGCTCTTGTTAGCCCTATCTGTTTGTTGGATCTCCGGTAAGTATTATAAAGACATCAGAGATTTTATTAGCAGGACAAATCCAAAAGTTGTTGAGGAAAATAATATGTTTCTTCAATCTTTATAATATGTAATAAAATGCATTTGCTGCTGATATCTATCAAATATGCATAGATCAATCAACTCGTAGAAATTACCTCAATCGTGGTCTATAAAACAAGTGCGATTGTGAACATAGAGAAATTATGTTATGCATTACTCCGAATCCACACACAACATCATTGTTGAATTTACTTTGTCATTTCATTTTATTTTGATTAAATTTAGTTTGTGTACTTTGCTTTGTCATGTGGTACCAGTGAAGGTGTGTAGTAAACTTGAAAATCAAGCGAGATATGCTAAAAAACAAACTCTATGAAAAGATTGGTGGCCCTGAAAAAGGCCGTGGGAGGAATAACTCCGAAAAATTGTCCTATTTGGATGCTATTGGTCCCAAGGACGTCAGGCTCATCCAGACGCACACTCGACACAGAAAAGCATGGTGGACTGATCAAAGGAAAAGGTGACCTGATCGATATACAGTGCACCCTGGGGATTGTTGTATAAAGGTGCGTACTCACATGTGGTTGAAGCAAAGAAGAAGGCCTCCGTCTGAATCTCCCGACGCCTATATACTCGCCTTGACTTCTCGTACCTTCCCGTAACCTCTCGTAACTACCTGTAACTACCATGACCTCGGACATTAGCGTAGCCCGCGGCCCACCAGCTCGATTAAACAACATACCCTTTTTCTTTTTTTGTATGGGCCACTAACCTTCCAGAAATACATTTGAACTCATTCAGCGACTCACCTTGCTGGTGAAGTTTACCTTACTCTTTAACCCAGGTCTTGGTCCATCAACATATCCTGTGTACCATCGCTCTCGAGCAAACCAGGGCTGCCGTCGTACTCGGCTGCACCACTCTCCTCACTCTCCTGATCCCCTCCACCTCCGTTACCACCACCGTGACCTCCGTCACCCCCATCGTGACCTCTGTCACCACCACTGTGACCTCTGTCACCACCACTGTGACCTCTGTCACCACCACCATGACCTCTGTCACCACCCCCGTGACCTCTGTCACCAACAACACTGCCTCCACCACTACCACCACTACTACTCTCAACTGGCCCGGAAACTGGTGGTTGGGCCGGTAACGGCTCCTCAACCTCAGATCCCGTCCCTTCCGTCTTTACCGCGCTCTCCCCAATAAGAGGCAGGCTCGACAGGCTTCCTGTGGGAGGTCTCCACCTGGGCCGTAACCGGCTGCACAGGGGATGGCACCACAGAGCTGGGAGTTGGCACAGGCCCAGACCTACTTAGCTCGACCTCACCTGCAACCAGTGCAGGTCTGCTACCAGCAATTCTCCTCTGAACCTCGGCTAACTTCTGCACCACTACCTTGAATGCCTTGACATTTTCCAACTCCATGACTGCTGTCTCCCGTTTGGCTTTCAGCATAGCCAATTTCTCCTTTGACTTCCTCCGCACCTCCCTTTCCTCTCTTTCAATCTCTGCTACCTTTTTCTCATGACCTTCTCTGTCTAACATTCCATTGCTGGATACCTCAGCTAAAAAAGAGCAAACCTTTTCCATTACAGACACTGGTTCAGCTACTTTCTCAGCACCTTCCCTTATCTCATTGTGACTGTGTCCTCTATCACACCCCATAGACACTTGCACATCTCTGGTGCCTTGGGCTGTCTCCCATTGACTGCCAATTTCTACGTATTCGCTACTCTTCACTCCCTTGGTTTTACAAGTCCACCAATCTTGACCTGTGTGACCTTTCTTAACTTCGCTCTCTCTGTCAGACCTATTTGTCAGGTTTTGCAACTCGACATCATCTGAAACATAACTTGACCCAGCAATAATGGTTCTCGACAAAAACGGCTTAACTGGCTTAATACTTCTACACTCCTTAACAGCCTCAAACTTACTTTCGCATAATGCATTTACAACAGCAAATAATTTAAGCTGCCTCAACTCAGTTATGCCCAAGAAGTTCATTCTCAATCCTTTCACCACATGAACTTCAGCATCCATATGCCGTCTTTACTTTCCAGATGAACTATTACACTTCCAACCACTTTTAACTCACTACCATCAGCGGTTATTAAAACTGTCGACGGTTTCTTTAACCGTAGGTTCAACTTATTGGCTGTTGCCTCGGTTAATATTGACACCTCAGCCCCAGTATCAAACGTAAACTCTACATTTACTCCATTAACTTGTAAATACTGCACAATTCCCTGGCCTAGTCATTGATCTTCACCATATTTATCTCTATAACCAGAGAATCTAACACTTCTGCCCTTACTATTATCCTGGTACCCTTCATCATACCGGCTCGTCTCATGCCTCTCCTTATACTTCTCCCCCTCAAACCTATCCATACTGTTGTCCCTGTACCTGCTAAATGTGTCGCTAATCTCGCGGGGGCTTTCTCAGCCCCTGTACCTCTCCCTACTACTATCCCTGTTGCCATATTGCTCATAGCTATTATCCCGACTACCTCCTGACTTCCTGCTGCTACCTCGTCTGTCATAACCTACATCTCCTCCCTTATCCCTACAATAACGGGATACATGTCCTCGCCTTCCACAAGAAAAACATTTAATGGAGGGACAACTCCTCATCTCATGGCCACTACCTTTGCAATTGTAGCATACTCTATCTTCACTGCCTTCCCTACTGTTTGCTCTATATCTAGAGACATGCCTCTCCCTGCTATTGTCTCTATACTTCCTACTGTCACTGTCCTTGTTATACTCCCGGCCCCTTGTCCCATATCTACTAGTATCATGCTCCTCGCTACCATAATACCTTTTACTACTCCTAGGGCTACCTCTAGGGGAAGATCTACCCACTGACTTATAGCTTCCATCTCTACCATTACTCCGGTACCGCGCACGACTGTCACACTCCGATACTCTTGCTACCTCTTTTTTTATCTCACTTTTTAAATCGCTACCTCTACTATCTGCTTTCACGAACCTGTCTGAATGATTCGCCATCTCACGAGCCCTCAATGCCTCATTCAACATCACCCAGGTCAAATTGGCATTCTTCATCAAGTCTCTACTTACTTCTCTATCTCTCAACCCATTACCTGCCACTATAAGAGCAAACCTTATTCTATCAGCATTGTTCGCTACCTCAGCATATCTGCTTAAACTCTCAACTCGTAGCAAAAACTCCCTATCACTTTCACCAAGTGCCTGTCTAGCTGTCAAGAACTTATGACCCTTCACAAACATGCTCTCCTGTCTACCATAATATTCCTGCAAAATATCCACTGCTTCTTCATAAGTTGAATTTGCACCATCTACATTAAACCCTGCACCCCTCAATACCTCTCTACCGCTGTGTCCAATAACTCTTAATAGTGGCACTAACCTAGCTCTACCTCTCATAATAGGCACTCTGTTGCCATCTTCATCATTTACATAACCTCTCCTCTCGACAGCACTTTCAATACACAAATTCATCTCCTCTATAAATCTCTCCAACGACCCATCACCGTGCTCACCGAACACCAGCTTCGGAAAACCACTCTCCATCCCTGCACAACACAATATATCTCTCCCCACAAATTTACTCTACCTCACTCGTATAACTTTAATGTAATTCTCCGCACACGTAATAAATATTTACCCCTCACCAACACTGATGCTTCACCGCTACAACACCTCACAACACCACCCTACCTCACGTCACCTCACCAGCATGCCCGTGAAAGGGTCTAATCAACCGTTTAAACTTAACCCGTAACCAGAAAAATGTTCGCTAATGATAACACAAAAAGAAAAAAATCAGAGCTTTGTCAACTGCGCCATGTTGTATAAAGGTGCATACTCACATGTGGTTGAAGCAAAGAAGAAGGCCTCCGTCTGAATCTCCCGACGCCTATATACTCGCCTTGACTTCTCATACCTTCTCGTAACCTCTCGTACCTACCTGTAACTACCATGACCTCGGACATTAGCGTAGCCCGCGGCCCACCAGCTCGATTATACAACAGGGATACGATGTTGATCCGTTCCAAGGTTGGCATCGTATGGTGAAAAATTGTATGTAGGGGTATAGAAACCATTGTAATTATACAATGCAAAATAAAAATGGTAAAAATCGTCCAAAATTATTAAAAAAATGCTACACATATTAAAACCTAGTAACAAAATAGTATATTAACTTTAGTACCTATAGATACCTACAGTAGCTGCATTGTATTAAGTGCCCCTAATGATTATGATCTGCAATACTGTAAAATGCAACATCATAATGTGTGTACCAAGTGCAGTATGTACGGTAAAAAGCTCTTACGTTTAAGACGTACGTATAACATAAACTTTCAGTTGACTTCAAATAGGTTAAGCATTTTAAACTCACACTTGAAACTAAGTTTTAGTACGTTTTTCAACTAGTTCACTGAATTTCAACTTTATATCACAAAATTTTAATTCTTCATCAGCTGCTGTCTTTACTTTCACATTTAGCGTGTCTGGTTAAAACCTTTTTCAACCTGATTTAATAAGAAAGGCCGAGCGATGTAGTTATCGAAAGCGGTCTCTCGAACACTGAACCATTTTAATGGCCATCGAAAAGAAAAATGAAATTTTATTTACTATACAGGACGTACATACATTTGGAGTAACGTGACTTGAGCTGGTACATGTGGAGAGTAGAGCAAAGAGGAGACAAAGATGTATCAATGCTAATTTTGTTACTGTACACTTTATACGTAAAGAAATGGAATTTTTTGGCAGGCTAAAAAAGTTGTCTAATACTGTCTAATCTTTTTGACTGGTTTTGAAAAAAAAGTTCAAACCTTCAGGGTCATGAAAAACAGAAATGGCCAGGATGACACAGCTTTCCTGCTGGTGCAGGGAGTGCTCTAAGAAAACAAGCTAACTTGGTAAATGTAGAAGATAGCTTACTTGATCATTCATTGAAGATGATGCTTGCTGGTGCAGTGTAGATGCTGGTGCAATGCAGCAAATTGCTAGCAAGCTAACGCTTGTAAAAGGATCCAGAGAAAGTTGTACAATAGTTTGTCTTGTATGAAAAGTGCACAAGAATCAATGTAACCATACATGCAAAAGTTTGTACTTATTTATACCCTAGAAAGCGGGGCTTTAGCAAGTTCTAGAAAGTAATGTGGATGCGCCAACTATCTTGAGTAGTTAGTTATATATGAGTTGCATAAATAGGATAATTTGTATTTATGTAGAAGAAAACAGGCCTGCCTGCAAAGACATGATTAAACAAAAAAATAAAACATAAAATCCAAATGAAATAAATAAAACAAGAAATAAAACATAAAGTGAATAAAACATGAAAAACACAAAAAAGATATATTAATGATAATTATACACTATACATACATTGTACAGTATCACTTTTATGTACCAGTCCACACCAGAAAATTAAACACTTGAAATTTTTCTGCCGATGTACATGTAGGTTTTTCTGTCTGTTTTACTTCCTTGCCACTACTAAAAGGTTGGTCTACTTGAATGCTCATCTCGTGCATGGCCCAAGTGTTGTGTTTTCGTTCTATGCTTTGTTTCCTGTCTAGTGATGCGAGCATGCGCTCATGTTATGTGTGTTTAATGATCTTCCTGTTAGTAATAAAATGCAAAATCAAGAACGATATAATTCATCCTGTGAATACTAGGGATCTAGTAAAAAACAATTAACATCCATAGTGCTTTGCATAAAATTGGCGACAAGGTTTTCACCTGCGTTTCTTATGTGACAGTAATGGCTGCTGGACTTTCAATACCGAATGTTGAGGAGGGCACAGAAGTTGAATCTTATTTGGAAAGACATGATTGTTACTTTGCCATAGCGGGTACTGAAGACGGTAAGAAAGTGCCTGTACTGCTTATGGGCATTAATGCTGTGCAATATCAGACTCTAAGAGATTTGGTTTCACCTAAAGTGCCCAGGGAAGTTGTGTTTCATGACGTAAAGGCCTACTTGACCAGTCACTACGGCAAACCAAAAAACCAACATTTGGAGGGAACGCAGTTTCGTATGATTACCAGAAAGAATGGAGAGTCCATAGCTGATTTTGAAGTTTGTATTAGGAAAGCAGCCAGATACTGTAATTTTGCTGGAACTTTGGAAGACAATTTATTAGAACAGTTTATTTCTGGAGTTAATTATCCAGCTTTAACATGCAAGTTAGAAGAGAATAGTGATGTCAAGACATTGGCTGTGGCTGTAAAAGTGACTGGTACTGCTGAGCTACTTGATGAAGGAGCTTCGTACACTATGCCTGGTGCTTCTGCTGCTGTAGCTACTGGTGTTATTGCTAGAGTGAGTCATCCTAAACCTACCTATTCATCACCAAATGCCGACCGTGGTAACAATAGAGATAGTAGGATAGTGTGCTTTAGATGTTCTAGGACTGGGCACAAGGCCAATGATGAAAGCTGCCCTGCACATGGAAAAACATGCCAGACATGTCAGCAAGAAGGACATTTTGCTTGAGCCAAGTACTGTCGGAAGAAAAAGCCAGCGTCAAAGACTTATGCTATAAACGAGGAACCTGTTGACACTGATGCTATTGCTCAAGATTCTACTTCTGCTGTTGACAATTATTTGGGACATCAGTTCGCAGTTAGTAACAAACTGTGTGATACTAAGACTCCTAAGTGTAATGGTATTGTCAGAGGTAAGACCGTATTATTTTTACTTGATTCAGGAGAAGTGGACAAGGTCATTGATATACGTACTTACCATGAGCTAGGCAGGGACACTCAATGGGAACCTGCTACTCAGAGACTATATGCATTTGGTCAATTTATTAAATTAGCTTTATTAGGTCAATTTGATACCTTGATTACTGTTAATGGTAACACTACTACTGCTATGTACTTTGTTTTTGATGGCAATGCTTGCAACTTACTGAGCGCTGATACCGCTAGCGAACTTCATGTTTTAAATGTAGGTCATAATGTTTGTTGCTTGATTAACAATGCTGATTTAGAGCCTTTTGTAAAAGCTATGTACCGAGAATGTTTTGTTGGTGTTAGTAATCTGAAAAATGTTCAGGTAAAGCTTCAGATAAATCTTAATTGTGAGCCTGTAGCCCAACCAGTCCTTCATTTGCCCTTTAGTTACAGAGATAAAGTAGAGAAGGCTTTGAATAAGTTGATTGATGAAGATATCATAGAGCCAGTTCAAGGTGTAGCATTGACTTGGATTAGTCCGTTGGTAGCTGTTCCCGAAGAGGATGGTGAAGTTCGCCTTTGCATTGATATGCGTAGGGCTAATACAGCTATAGTTAGGGAGCGTTATCCTGTCCCAACAACACAGGAGATGTTGGCTGAACTGAATGGCGCTCAGGTGTTCTCCAAACTTGATTTGAAGCAAGGTTTCTTTTAGTGTGAGCTTGAGCCAGGATCACGGGACATTACAACATTTGTAAGTCACACAGGTTTGTTTCACATGAAAAGACTTAGGATAGGTGTCTCAGCTGCACCAGAGGCCTTTCAATACACAATTCAAAAGATTTTCAATGGACTAAGTGGTGTTTTGAACATGGCGGACAATATAGTTGTTTTTGGGGAGGACTATGATCAGCATAGAAAGCGTTTTTTGCAAGTCATGGCACATTTATCGAAATGTGGGCTAACATTGAATGATTCCAAATGCAGCTTTGGTTTGAGTCCTATAAAGTTTATAGGTCACATCTTGTCTAAGGATGGTGTCTCCCTAGACCCATCTAAGATAAAGTCGATTAAGGCTGCTAGAATGCCAGAAACAGTGACCAAGTTGAGAAGTTTTTTAGGTTTGGTTCAATTTGTAGGCCGATACGTTTGTGACCTTGCTACAGTTGCTGCTCTTCTTTAGGAGCTGACTAAAAAATCTGTAACATTTAGATGGTCAAAAGTACACCAGGACTTATTTGATAAAGTCAAAAGGCTTATGGGTGCTTCTCACATTCTTGCGTATTATAATAAAGATGCCCCAACGGTAGTCGTAGCAGATGCTAGTCCTGTTGGGTTAGAGTGTGTGCTGTATCAGACTCAAAATGGAGTGTCTAGAGTTGTTGCCTATAGACACAGACGCCTTTCAGACGTAGTGTCTAGATACTCTTAAATAGAATGTGAGGTTCTGGGCCTCATGTGGGCTTGTGAACACTTTAGGATGTACCTGCTTGGTATTAAGTTTCACTTAGTCACAGATCACAAACCTCTAGTTAGTATTTTCGGTAATCCGAACTCAAAACCAACTACCTGATTTGAACACTGGAGTTTTAGATTGCAAGCTTTTGACTTTGTACTTGAATATAGACCAGGCTGCAATAATATTGCCGATTCTCTTTCACGTCTAAGTGTGTCTAAAGATGACGTAGTTAAATCTCTGTGTGATGATTCATATATCTGCTCTGTGGCTGAGGCTGCTATTCCATATGCTATGAATTGGTCTGACATTCAAGAAGCGGCAAACTGTTGCTAGGAGACGCAAATGATACATCAGGCTCTCAAGTCTGGAGATTGGAGCCTGTGTTCTGCTGTAGTTAAGTCTCTGAGGAATGAGTTTAGTAGCTGTGATGGTGTCGTACTACGATGAGATCGTATTTTTGTTCCTGCTAACCTTAGAGAGAGGATTTTGGGTTTAGCCCATGAGGAAAATCAGGGCATAGTCAAAACCAAAAAGAGATTACGTCTGAAGGTTTGGTGGCCTGAAATTGGCAAGAAGGCTGAGGTTTTGTGTCGCAAGTGTTTTTCATGTCAGATAGTTTGTAATAGTAATCCTCCTACTATTATCCCAACCAAGTTGCCCTGGGGTCCTCAGAAATTCTCCAGCGTAGATATTTTGGGTTTTTTGCCTGATGGAAGATCTGTACTGGTGATTATTGATTATTATAGTAGGCTATTTGAAGTTTGTTTTCTGAAAAGCACTAAGTCTGAAAAAGTTATATTCTTTCTTGAAAGAATGTTTGCCATATGGCTACCCAGAAATGTTAAGGTCTGATAATGGACCACAATTTATCTCTCAATAAGTTGACTCTTTCCTTGCTCAGTGCGATATTAAGTGGATTTCTACCACACCTATCTGGTCGCAAGTAAATGGTGAGGTGGAGAGGGCGAACCGCACTATTCTGAAAGGTTGACTTGCAACAAAATTCACATTACAATTATTTGATATCAAAAGATTCACCATGTCTTACTCTGTTGCGTTGTAGGTGCAAAATATGTGGGAATGTGATTACAAGCTCTTAAAAGCTCAAAACGAACAGTTAATCGCAGCCACAAGAGACCGCCGCAGTCTCGTGCGGCTGCGATTAACCGACGGATTCTCTTTCCAAAACGGCTCAAATGTGACGTAGTTGTGGTGGATGGTTTCTGTTTACACTTTCATGCAACCTTATTCGTCGAAATATTTTCACAAATAGACTTCATGCATTCAATAAAACCATGTCTATTGTTTTTACGCGGCTGTTTTATCATCATTGTAATGCTGTCACTTTTAGCACTGATATCTTAAAACTTACTGTAGAAATTCATTAAACTTTTTAACCTTAGCTCTAAGGAGTGCATATCATTGTCTGATAATCATGACGAGCCTGTTGGTCACCTGTGATAATCGAAAAGTGCTGCAAAAATTATTTTCGAAGTATTGGGTCACATGATCAGATTACGACTTGACGATTAATTCAAGCCGAAACAAAACTGTAAAGTAGCGAGCATCTATATTTGATACGGGGTCTTTGGTAGAACCCGAAATGTCATAAACTAGTGCTACGATAAGTTTATATTGAGCTTTTTATTGGCCGTTCAATTCATGTGAGAACATCACGTGACAAGACAATAACCAAACTATCATGACTACGTCAGAGAAATAAAGAGATTCCAATCTACCAAGAGATTCCAAGCTTTTCGTTTTTGAGCTTTTAAGAGCTTGTAATCACATTTCCACATATTTGGCACCTACAACACAACAGAGTAAGACATGATGAATTTTTTGATACCAAATAACTTTAATGAGAATTTTGTTGCAAGTAAACCTTTGAATTCAAGGTTTTTAGGATTGCAAAGTTAGAAGGAAAAGACTTGGAAAGGGCTATGATGGAGTTTTGTATGGCTTATAAGGTTACACTACATGTGGCGACAAGTAGAACCCCCCTATTCTCTGATGTTTGGCAAGGAAATAAAG
Source organism: Watersipora subatra (assembly GCF_963576615.1). Lineage (NCBI taxonomy): Eukaryota > Metazoa > Bryozoa > Gymnolaemata > Cheilostomatida > Watersiporidae > Watersipora > Watersipora subatra. Next base: position 66,010,702 of record NC_088711.1, read on the forward strand.
ACCAAACATCCTATGGTGGCTGATTGTGTAAAAAGCACGGATGAAGAGGTATCTGACTCCGATGCTCTGTATTAGTACAAGATAAAAGAGTCTGCAGATAGAGGTACGAGAGATCACTCCATATCTCAGGGTGATACGGTACTTGTGAGGCAGGATAATAGAGGCAAGCTAGACACTGCTTATAGTCCAGAGCCATTCCAGATAGTCGATGTTCAAGGATCAGACATGGTATGTGCTAGTTCTTCTGGTAAGGTGTTGGGACGTCATGTGTCAGTAGCTAAGAAGTTGAACTCTGGTTTTGAGAAGTCTGGAGAGTTTCAGTCTGATTGCTACCCTAGCCCTAGTTCACGTGAATGTAAATTACCAGTTCGATTTAAAGACTTTGTGATGAATTGAAGAATTTAATACATTCATTCTGGGTATCTTGATTTTGGTAGTTGTACAGTAGTCTAGCTGACTTATTGTGCTAACTTTCTTTTGTTTAGTTCCGCTTATTGCATAATATAGAAGTTTCAATTAGTACTCAAGTTTTGCATACTCTGTGTTTGTATTGCTTACCATTATTTTATTTGGCTTCACACTTTATTCTTCATACTGTGGTGTTTGTTAATATTTTTAGAGCTAGTCTTGTAGGGATGTTGTGTTTACATTCTATGCTTTGTTTTCTGTCTAGTGATGCGCTCATGCGCTCATGTTATGTGTGTTAAATGCTCTTCATGTTAGTAATAAACTGCGAAATCAAGAACAATATAATTCATCCAGTGAATACTAGTGGATCTAGTGAACAACAATTAAAACCCATAGTGCTGTACATAAAACTAAGCTCCTTCTTGTGTTTGCTTTAACCAATGATATACAGCTCCAACAAGGATAGGTGACGGGAATCATGGGGGGGGGCTTAATGATTGAGCTCTGTTGGGATGAACCCGAACACGGTACCCGAACAAACAAATATGCTGAATAAAGCCCCTTATAATTTTACAAATATAATGAACAATAATGGTTATTTTACTGACCTGTTGGTTTCATTTTGTTGTCAAATAAATATAGTTGTCCAATATTGTCACCGTTATGATCAGTCAGTTGCCATTCACAAGCATTCGCGATATTAATAGTCGCAATCGTAAATTAGCCTAAAATCGGTTTTATATTTAGACTTTGAGTATGAAAACTACACTCCACAGCCTTGCCTGTTGTCCCATCTTATTGGCCAAGTAAAATAATGTGACAACGATAAAATACTTTGTCATTTTATATTAGGGGTGGCAAAACATTAATCAAAAACTAAGGAAAAAAGGCCAATGTTCGGGTGATTTTGGGTAAATTATGTTTACATGTAACTACGACACCTACCAATTTCAAAATTAGTAAAAATAGATAATTTGAAATGTTTTATTTTCCATGGATTTATTTTTTTTTGTTAGGTGTTACCGCTACATTGTAGAAATTCAAGGTTTGCTATTGCGAACCGCGCACGCCTACTGACTGAATGAGGGAAGGGTTACAAATGGAGCGCCTTTGCATTCAAAAGAGGTTTTACGATTTGTTGTTAGGCCTGAGGCTAAAAACTTTAGGCAGCAGGTTATGACTCATACCCGTAGATGAACTAAAGCTTTATATTGAAGTATAAAATAGTAAGCCCTTCATAGTAGGAGAAGACACACTTGCTGCCGTGGCAAAACAACTATTTTAATAGTCGCAACAGAAGGCATCTGTAGTCAGTGATTGGCAGATTTACAGGATAATTATAATATTATTTTAACGGTAGTATGAGTGGTCATTCATAAATAGCAATAAATGATAATAATTTGTGATAATAGGTGATAAACTCGACATTGAACAGCAACAAACAATACTAATATTGAGTTCATACATTATCGTGATTAAAACAACATTCTGCAAAACCTTGTCTCCGTCAGTCTAGAACTTTTTATATAGATAAAAACTACATAAATAATGATAATGCCGCTCAGTCTACGGATATCAGTAAAAGTTACTTTGGCTTTTGTTCGAATGTTTTTAATTTGCAAACTTTTGGTGCAGTTAGTACATAATAATTTAGTCAAGTGTTTGTTGCTGCCGTCTCCACAGCGGCGGCCTTCCCTTCTATTTGTCATTGTAATTCACTTATCCTTAAAGTCTATCAAGTAAGAGGATAGAGAGTAGCACTAGACGAACTTTGATTGCTTCCTACTCAGTCTTATGAAAAGCTGAATCTTTTTGAGGAAGTGATGGTGATAAGTCAGTCAGCCAGACCAAAGTTAAACATCAAGAATACTTGAACTGTAGTGATCTGGAGGTCAGATTGATGCTGAGATTACTCACTTCTCATGCTATTGATATTGTGCATTTAATTTTATGTGTACCTGACATTCCACATGCGGTCTGGCTTTAAAACCAATAATTGTAACACTTGTTACTTTAAGAGGACTTTTGTGTTCCTCAGTAGGTTATGGCAACAGTTTTAATAATTGTTTGAATGATCAAAGTAAACTTTACAACAACAACCTTTCACCTTATCCAGCTCACACTCTCAATGAGTATTTTGGTATTCGCAAACCTACCTGTGAAGTGGTAATGGCGGTCATGGCCATATAATTTGAACAAGCTTAGATTATTTATGTTGTTGAATTTAATATTGTGGAGTATATAGAATGCTACATAATTAGTATTGCTGCTTGACAGCAGTATACTTAATTACATATTAGATGCTTTTAAAGTAAGTAAAAAGACAAGTTTTTGCAGGGTTAGCGGTCCAAATACAAACCCTGTTACGTTTTCAGATTTCTAAAAAGAAGTAAACTTTTTATTACGAATCGATTATTAAAGTGATTTGAACATTTTTCTTTAAAGACTGATTATATGTTACATTAAATAGTAAATTCTACACTTTATCAACTTAAGATGTGCAGATGATGGGTCTGTCACATAAGAAAAATAAAGATAGAATTAATAGAAATAATACATTTAATTTATATAAATATTTAAAATAATGTATTTATAAATAAATAGGGCGGTACAAAGCTAAAGCTTTGTCACCTTATAACAATAAATAATAAAATATTTTATGATATACTATATCCAAAATATTACATTAAGAATTATTTAAACTATAATTGATGCTTAAAATATAATAAAAAGGAAGTCTTAAAAAAATCATTGTGTTTTTGTATGGATTTTAGTTGCTTTAGTCTTGTCACGTGACAAAATCTAAAATAAGATAGAATATTTAAATTATATAAATATTTGATATAATACTTTTAAATAAATAGTGCGGTACGAAGTTAAAGCTTTGTCATGTGGAGTTTCTGTAGAGCTTTGTGTAGAGCATGTACAGCTTTGTGAATTCATGTAGTTTTTCTAGTGACAAAACTAAAGTTTTGTTACTAGAGAAAAATTGGTAATATTTTATAAACATAAAAAGAATTATTTAAACTATACATTAATGTTTAAATTATAATAAAATGTAACTTATAAAAATTCAAGCGTGCTTTTTGTATGGTTCTATATAATGCTGTATAACGTAGCACACTTGACTAATTTTCTCACATAACAAATTTTCTCTTCTTGTCAGGCAAAAAAAATTCTCTATATCAATCAACTTTCAAATCAATCCTGCAAATTGTGTGTGATCCGTTATATACACTATTTATAATTCTGACACAAGTTGTCTTCTCCTGAATGTTTGTATACTTATCTCTCAGTAGTTGTCTTGCCTCGCTTGGGCACCAATATTTGTTCCTTTGTAGTATGAGTGTTAGCCACTGTTCTAATACCAGTATATAGCCTCTCTCGGCATCAATTTCAAATGCTGTATGCAAACTCGAATGTCGTCGTTGTACCAATAATAGATTGGCCTATCTCAGGCTTCGACATATTATCAGGCTTATTATTTATCAACAATAAGCTTCACTTTTGTAAGGCATTGACTAATACAACCGGATGTCAGGAGCCGTATATACACGATTAAACATTCGCCATTATGAATGCGTCTTGTACAGTTGATCTGATTGGCTCTTCAATCTACTAAAGGTATATAAACATTTACTGTAACCTTACATGGTGTCAGAAGTAAAACTACATGCCAGTAACTGAACGATAAAGACAATATTGTGATATTACTGTAGGCTTGAGACTTGTGTGGGGATATGCATATGGATTGAGTGAGGATTTAGAAGAATCTTATTCTATATTACTACTACTATTAACAACACAGCAAGCGTATGTAATTAAGTATTTGTCAGGGATAAGTTCGATAATAAGTATAAAAAATAACAAATTCAGTGTGACTGGTCTGTTTGTAAAGGTTTGGACCAATCCTGTATTAACACAGGTACATACTACTACAGGAGCATAACCAGTTTAGTGATGGCGAAATCAAAATTCCATAAAGAGGATAGTTTTGTGCAACGTTTTGGTTTTAAAGATGAAAACTTGGCGGTCAGTTGGCATACATTTAAAAGACTGTTCAATATACTGAAAGTAACTAAAAAATATGGGAAAATAGAGGATAAGGAACATATCACAAAACTTTTGATGCTGATGAGCCTGAAAGTGTGCCCATCTATGACCAATTTCTGTTTCACGCTACTGAGGAAGAAAGGACAAGGATTTTGAACAATGTGATAAGGATGTGTGATGCGCACTTTGAGCCAGTGCAAAATATAATTTATGTACGAGTTAAATTTAATAATCTAAGGCAAGGTAGCATGTCAATTCATCATATTATAACACAAGTACATACTCAAGCTGACAACTGTGACTACGGTAACATGAGGGATCAGCTGATAAGAAACAGAATTGTTGTTGGAGTCAGTGACAATAAGTTGAGGGAGCAACTGATTAATATTGAAGACTTAAATTTAGCCGCATGCATTAGAAAAACTAAACAATACGTTTCTCATCATGCCCAAGCATCAAAATTATTTGGGGAACAACCTGATGACAACTTGGATTACGTAAGGCAGTCAAGTTCGGCAAAGGATTGGAGAAAGGATCAACGACAACAAAGAACAAAGGAAAAATGTTACTTTTGCAACAAGGAGCCTCATCCAAAGAAGAGATGTCCTACTAAAGGATCAACATGTTATGTGTGTAAAAATAGAGGACATTGGGCTAGGGCCAAAGCATGCAAAGAAAAAAAGTTGAACAAACAAAACTGATGAAGTCATACCAGAATCGGAAGACTTGGGGAGTCTTTACTTGGTTTCTGAATTGGAATGACTAAGATGAGTAACCGTAGAAAACATCACTGAAACTCAAAAAGCTTAGATGGTGGTAGACCTAAAATTAAACTCGGAATCAATAAAGTATAAAATTGATACGGGCGCTGCCGTAGCAGCTGTTCCTTCAAGTATGAGTGGACTGGTTAAAAATATTACGCAAACTAAGAAAATTTTAAGGGGGGGGGAGGGGTGGGTAATCACAAGTTAATTGTGACAGGTCAAGCCGAGGCGACATTGAGCTCCTCAAATTCTCAAGTGCAAGAAACTATATATCTTGTTAAAAAGCTGGTGACACCCTTGTTAGGTAAACCAGCAATTGCAAAGTTAAGTCTAATTAATTTTACGGACAGCGATGAGACTGATGTGAAGAAAGAGTGGATCAAGAGGTATCCCAAATTATCTACAGGTCTAGGTTCGATGGATGCAAAAGTAAAAATCACAATAGATGATCAAGTTACTCTGTTTGTACAATCGGTTCTTAGAAGGATAGCGGCAGCTAGGAAACAGCTGTTGCTAGAGCAAATTCTATGGGCATTCTATCTGAACAGAAGATAGATGTAAAGAGCCTCAGGAAGGAAATTTGAGGAAGATCAAAGACATAAACAGGCTACATGTTATAACAGTAACCATGCTGCTCGAACCAGATGCCCCATCGGTATTCAACAACAGGTGGTCATTCGAGAGAAAGGCAAATCTCCAACGCAGGTGAATGTTATTGGAACTCGAGGAAGAGAAATAGTGGCTGTTGGATCTTCAAGAAACTTCCTGCGCAGAAACAGAGCTAATGTATTTAGACAACTTATGTAGAAAGACGTAGAAGTTAGCTCAGGTCTACTATACTTGGAATCACTAAGTAGTCCTAGAATAGATATGAGGACTTACAGAGCAAGCAAAGAGTAATGAGAGTGTAACTTAAGACGAAGCTAAATCTGTGCCCAGGACTCCTCCACTTCAAAGTCTAGTCGTAGCGAAACCCGCGGAGCACAACAGGCTTAGTAATAATAACAGACCACCGAAAGCTCCAGAAAGGAAGACCCGATAAGGGAGACAAAAAACCCAACAGGTTGAACTTATAACTTTGTCTTTTATTTTTAGGTACATATTTTGTTTGTTTCTTTTGTATTCCAGATATGAAGACTATAGTATCGGGCAATTTAATTGTAAGGGAGTTGAACGACCTCTTATGAAAGATGGTATTTATCTCGGTAGTAAACTGGGTGCATTTGTTACGACATATATCTAGCAACTTAGGTGTTGTAGGTATTCAATCACATACATACATATCGGTCCTGATAGATTTACAATAATTGATGAGGACAGAAAATGTGTTCCTTTAGAATCTCCTTATGGCAATCCACAGGAAATATTAAAGTCGTGGAGAAGGATGGTACAAGCAAATAACATTGTTGTAATATTATGCATTACTTATTCAGTCTGCTTAAACACTTATAACAATAATACCACCATTAAATGTAAAAAAGACACTGAGCTTATAAGAAGCCTGGTTGTGGTACCAAACCTAAGGATTCTAAATCTGAATATGTCAGGAGGTTGGGCAACCCCTTATATGCTTAAAAGAGTATATACGAAGAGACATTACTCTTATGCTTCCAGAACTAATTTTCTTAGAGATGGACTACATCTTAGTCTTTTGATAACTAAAGACTGGAAAGAGAAATTCAATGTGTCAATATAATTAATAGTAGAAAAGTGACAAGTAAATAAAATAAAAAAAGTAAAAGAAAAGCAAAAAATGTATATACATTTTTTATGATGTTACTGGCTTGTATATAGATATATAACTACTAACGACTAACATTAGCACTAATGCAGTTTGATTCAGTTCAAAGAGGAGGTTGCAGTAAGGGTGTGTGGCATACTAGTTGACTGATCAACTATCAACCTAGTTGACAAACTTTGTGTAGTAATACTTCAACTCACGAGTGCCCCAACGTACTAGAAACTTGAGATACGAGCCAGCTTTGAAGCATGTTTTAGCACTAACATACAAGCCATGTTTGAGATACGAGCACGTGAGTCAGTTGCCTAGTATGTAGGAGGTGTTTTATGAGAACAACATCACTCGGTATTTTTCAACTGCTCAGGTTATACTTTTGTACCACGTTCTTTGTGCGCGATTTTCAGTGCAGAATTATGTGAATTAAAAGTACTGTGCGTAGACCAAAAGTTTGCCAGTAAAATGAAAGATAATGCAAAGAAAAAGCGAATGATAACAGTTGATATTAAATGTAAAATTATTGAAAAATATGCGAAATGTGTATGCGTGGTTGAGCTAGCTCAGCAATATGACCGAAGTATATCCAGAGTTATCAAACAGAAGGATTATATTCAGGGCATTTAGTTTGAAAAAGGATTAACCATAGTTTCTAAACGGCGCAGCGATCTTCAAGACCGCTGATGGAGAGACTGCTCAGGCTTTGAATAAAAGACAAACAATTGGCCGGTGACAGCGTAACTGAAACGATGATATGTGAAAAGGCCAGTGCTATCTATCACGACTATAAAAGTATAGACATTCGGACAAGTTGGCAAGTGGTCGTGCATTAACCCTTTGTGACGACGGGGTACTACTGTCCTTTGCACTAATAATTATGTATTTTAACAACTCTTATAAAATACAACCAAATTCTTCATGTGAACCGCATGTAGAATTTTTATCTTTGTTTATGGTACATAAGTGAGACAAGACACTAAAATACTACCAGCCTAGATACTTTTTCTACTCTCAGAAATGATACAAAATTGAAGTCCGCAGTGCCGCAGTCCGCAGTCTGCAGTCCGCAGTCCGCAGTCCGCAGTGTGGTTTATTTGATTTTTCACGAGGTGACACAGTATACATTAAAAAAGTGGTAAGAAATTATTATTATTAAACTATTATTCTTAATTAAACAATTATTAAATGATAATTATTATCTACCAAAAACAATTTAATGTACATAAAACTAGACAGGCTTGATTTTCTATAATTATTTAAAATTACAATAAGAATCATTTACAGACAGAGTGAATATTAACAACATGATAAAGACATAATAGTTTTGATGGGAGTTGTCCCTTTTTTAAATATATCTTTGCAGGTGCAAGATGCTGAACAATGGTATCACTTTTTTAAGTTGTAAGTGTTTACATTTACTAGGTCAGACCTTTACAAGAAAAACTGGCTGTGAGGCCTTTCATTTTAGTTTTTTCATTGTTATCCAATTCACTTATTGCAAAGATGAAGCTGCCTGTTCTTGGTGTGGTTATAGTTTTATAAAATTACTTTTATAATTTTACTAAAAAACTTGTACTGTACCTAATCAAAATGCCTCAGATTTTATACTTTGATAGCGTGATGCATAAACCTGAAGTTTTTTACTAGAAAGACTTGACAAGCCTTAAATAAGCTAAGCCCTCATGTCTAACTACAGTCATACTTCGACTTACGAGCTTAATGCGTTCCGAGACTGAGCTCGTATGTCAATTTACTCGCAAGTTGGTGCAATTTATTTATATATAGAACAATTAAATATATATTGATAGGTTTTCATACTCTGAAAATGCAAATAAAACACTCAAAACAATATATTGTAACAGAAAGAACATGTTGGTTAATGTCCTAACTTACCACATGCTTTCAAAAACAACAAATAAAAAATAATGCAAGGAAATGTGACAAATTAAAATGTAAAATTAAATACATACAATAGCAGCTAACGCTAGTATTTGCCAGAGAGGGAGATTTAAGTTATCCTTCATTACAACAGTTGACTTTGATAAATATGGATTTTATCAAAGTCTCAAAAGACAAACTTAGACGCAAATCTAAAAGCAAACTTTCATTTTTAACTTAAGCGTAATTAAAATTTCTTCGGCGTTCATTGTTTGAAGTTTCTCGCTAGTTAGCTAATTTTTTCTTTGTTTCGCTTTCACGACTAGCCGGCCGTTTTAAGATGAACCTATCTAAGGACGTTTGCCTTTGTCGCCCTTGCAACATGTTGTGATTAGGATGAACACTGGTGTCGTCACAAAGGTTTAATGCACGACCACTAACCAACTTGTCCGAATGTCTATGTTTATAGTTTTGATACATAGCACCGGCCTTTTCAAATAGCGTCGTTTCAGTTACGCTGTCATCGGCCCATTGTTTATCTTTTATCCAATGCCTGAGCGGTCTCTCCATCAGCGGTCGTGAAGATCGCTACACTGTTTAGAAACTACGGTTAGTCCTTTTGCGAGCTAAATGCCCTGAATAAAATCCTTCTGTTTGATAATTGTGGATGTATTTCTGTCATATCGCTGAGCTAGCTCAATCACGCATATTTTTCAATAATTTTTCGTTTAATATCAATTGTTATCATTTGCTTTTTCTTTGCCTTATTTTTCATTTTACTGGCAAACTTTTGGTCTACGCACAGTACTATTAATTCACATAATTTTGCACTGAAAAGCGCGCACAAAAACACTATACAAAAGTATAACCTGAGCAGTTGAAAAATACAGATTTGTGCTGTTGTCATAAAACACCTCTGGCATACTTTGTAACTGACTCACGTGCTCATATCTCAAACATGGCTAGTATGTTAGTGCTAAAACTCGCTTGAAAGCTGACTCGTATCTCAAGTTTCTCGTACGTTGGAGCACTCGTAGGTTGAAGTATCACTGTAGTCATAATTAGCTTGATAAAAATATCGTATGAAGGGAGTTGTCTGCTTTGTTTAACTTGGAGTTGTCCTGTCTGCTAGATTAAGCAAAAATAAGCTCCGCCTTGAAGTCGTAACGATCCAAACAATCGCACATGCGATGTGTGAGCGTAGGCACACGTGCGTTTCAACGCAGAATAGTTTAGTACAAGATTTTTTGGTAAGTTAAAGTAAAAGAGCTATTTCGCAAAAATTTGGAACACTAACTTTTCATTTCTCTTTTGATTATGTCAAATAGCTTAAATATGTTTTACTAGCATAAGGTAGGTGGAATTGTTTGTGCATTACTCATAAATATTGACATCTCATTTACATTTTTTGCCTTTAGTGACGCTTTGTATAGGCCTATATATAACACGATAATACAAAGTTTTTGCCGGAACCTCAAAAAGTTTCTTGTTTGCTTTTGTGAAAAGAATTGGTTTGTTGGCAGTATAACTCGTTTTATTGTTTTGATTTGTGTCGAAATGAAGTTTATATTTACGTCTTTTGGTCGGCCTTAAATAATAATGAAACTGTTGCCTAATTTATGTGCAGATTACGCGTGTTAGCGTTTCATCCATTACATAACTGTGCATGTATCAGAAATCTGAAAATATGGTCTATTGTTGTGTTGTATTGCAGCAGTAATAGTCTCTGCACGCACTGTTTTTGTATTTTAGGCAGATTTTACAACAAGACTAACAAAATCGCGTAGTATTAGGGTCTATCCATAATCACCATTGTTACAATTAGAGCAGAAATTTAATTATAAAATATTGGTATTGCATTTAAGATGATTTTAAATCAGATATTCTCTTAGAGCTCAACAAGCTCTTTCGAATGATGTAAAACATGTCACACTAAAGTGAATTTTTACTGAGAAATTTTGTAGTTGGTGTGTCACTAGCGTTACATCAGAGAAATATGCATTTTGAAGAGCTAGTTGCTTATCCTTAAAACTCTGATTTGGTGGGAAGCACAATTATAAAAACTTATTTGTCTTATTTTAAAGAAGCTTGCTGACATATGCACTAAAATTTATCCAGATATTAGATGGTAGTTGTGAACTACATGCTTGTAAACATGTCACCGCTGTTACATTCGATTGTCACCATTGTTACGCCTCTTATATTTACGCTTAACTTACAAGTATTTAAATTCACTGTAATGAGATCAATAATGGTATTGAAGCTAATGATTACAATATATATAGACAAGCCTTAACTTGAAATGTTTTTTATTTGTTTCAAAGTATGAAAAACAATAATATGATAGTATTATAGCAGTATAATAATATAATAGTTATAATACATGACAAACATGATTAAGCTTAAAGAACGTAAGATGAAGAAATGAATATTGATCATGTAATTGTGAGAATGTTCTAACAAAGTGTTTTAAATTCTGCATGCTCTAAATCGTTTGTAAAACATTACTGACCTCTTTTAGAAAGAGTAGGACTAGACAGTGACTTGGCTATGTGATCAAATTCTACCCATGCTATATTTTTTGTATTAACAACTGAAGTGTTTTTTGGCTTCACTCTTTAAAAACCTGCACTTTAGCTTTGAGGGCGTCTACAATGTTTACCACTCCTACATAATGCCTAGAAGTTTTTTTCCAAGCAGCAATGTTGGCACAAAATCATCTTCTTTCAATGTGCTTGCTAGTTGTTTGATGGGTTCGGAATTGCACTCACTTTCTGGATCACTAATTGCATAGTCATCAGGATCTATGTAAAAGTTAAAACTTTCCAATGGTATACTTTTACTTTTCTATTTCTTTGTTTTATTTTATCTTTTCTCATCTCTAATGCCATCTTCCGGCAATGATAGTCCAACTGTCATTGCCAGCTTATGGACGGTCTGGCGACCTTTGCTTGGGCTGTTTAGAAGTGCTCGATCAATCTTTTTACAGCTTTATCTTCAGATTGTGGGTTGCCAAATTGGGAAGTGGTTGCTACAAAAAATGAATATAAACTTTAATAACATTTTTTTTTACAAAATACTTGAAACACTAACTTAAAACATCCATAATGTACGCATATGCAGTAAAGCATTAGGTTTTTTGAAGAAAAAAAAATGAATGTACATACCTGGTAATTTTACTTTCAAAAGTTTTTTCCCGATCTATGTATTGCTTAACTCTAATTCTTGTTTTTTCTCAAGTTTCCTCCGAATGACATTCTGTAAGTTGAGCTCTTTATTTTGTTCTACTCTTTTGATTCTGACTAGTTTGGGCAGTCAAATATTGAGTCTATTGTTTTGAATATTGACATATTTTTTACGATATTTACGCATCTGCTCTGCAGATGTTGTTTTACCCATGTTGAAAACAGAAATGACCAGCAGACTTTCCACCTAACAATATTCTTTTTCAAGCACTTGTTACAAGTTACTCCCATGAGCAGATTTGATTAAATTTTGAACAATTCTCAGTATCGGAGTCACAAGTCTTAGTAATACATTTGTAAGGTAGCAACCGTTTGCTAACTTGCTAGAAGCTTGGTAAGTTCCCACAATGGCTTAAATTTACAATTTAAATGAGTAACTCGTACATGAGGACATCAACATCACCACAAATTACTGTTAAATGTGAAATTCACTCAAATTAATCCTATAGTTAGATGAGTTGAGGGGTGTAAATTTTGGAAATATGTGCAACTTTGAGCAAAACTGAAATTAGTTAAAGGTACAGCATAAAGTATAAAGTATAAAGTTAGCGTTGAAAACAAATTACTACTAATTTTGAACTAATAATACAAGTGTAGTAGAAACTTATTGATGTCTCCTGTCACCATTGTTACTCAAAACATGCCAACTTATAAAAGAGCCCCACACCAATAGATCAGTGCATGCAATACCAATTTATGGATTAACGGGCAGCAAAGCCATTGTGAAATCCATTACAATTAGATATTTGTGTTCAGAGTAATATGTATACCATGTACAAGCATCTCTATCTTGTCATTATGTACATAAAGTATTTTGTGCGTATACACTAACTTTAGCCAACTATTAAAACATGATAAAGGAGCACTACCCCCACAATTATTTTCTATTTTAGGGTTTGGTATGTATACTTCATATGTGAAGCATTATTTTAATGAAATTACTGTTTTGAAATTTTGCCAAAAAATCCATTTATTTATGGATAGACCCATTTAATATTGTTTTAGTTTCTGAATGGCACAAAAACTCTTATCTTAATTGGCAGTAGCTCATCATTGACTTTGTTTTTACAAAAAGTTTTAAAACGGTAGGTACAGTGACAATACTCACCAATTTGTTGGTTGCAAGTTAATATCGATGACATAATTTGGGCTATTTCTATCGAAGTTCAACAAAATCTCCAGACATAGAAAATTGTGAGGATGTACTAATGCCATGAACATAGTAGCAAGTTTTATAGATAGCTCAGCTTATAGTTAATTAGATAATTAAAACGCTACAGATATGCATTTGTGATCGAGCACCACTAGTGTGCATGTGCCTTCATGAGCATGATAAACATGAGTGAACTACCTCAAATGAAAACAATTTTTTCTATCAATGTTTGTAAAAGAATTTTGTTTACTGCTATTACGCCTTCCTTTAGATGAGTTTACAAGTAGCAGCACTAGAGTTCCTTCACAAGTATAGCAACATGCGTAAATTAATCCAAATCGAAAGAGTTTTTTTATAATATTTTAAAGAAACTCAAAAGTTAAATGCTTTTATTATTATAAATAAAAATCAAATATGTATAATTTGATACTAGGTAATATTTTGGGACTGACTATAAAAGTATCAATAATTTGTTTAATGCTAAACATTTCACGCTAAATAAAAAGTGAAGGATTTTATAATTAAACTCCTAAAACAGCCTATTGTCCTGTTGTTTCGAGTTCGTGGTCAGTCTGAGAGTATTCATGGACTTCACTTGCTGATGACCAGTGTTAACATGACCTAGACTCAAAATCACTGAATTCAAGCATTATACATGGATGGATAAAACTTGAGCTACATTTCCATCTATATACAGTGGATATAAATTTAATGCTTATTTGTCATTGGTTGATCCGTCGTCCAAATGTTCAATTATAGCGCTCAAGTTTTAAGAATGAAAAAACTGCTTTGCACGGGAATTGAACTCGAAAACTCCAGTTCTACTGACAGGTGTTCTATCCACTACGCACAGCTTACTTACCATACTATAGAATAGTTGTGCACATAATTGTTACATTTACTAATCTTTAATAGCATGTAGTTAAAGTGAAAGTAAACACATAATTTTAACATTGTTTTATATAATTGGTAATGCATCATACTATGTTAATTGAATGAGAAAATAAAATTTTAGCAGATATTTCTACTAGTTTAGCAAGTTCAAAGTTGAAAATATATTTTGGTGCATTTACGTCGGACATCATTGAATCCTAATAAAGCCGTTTTCGGTAAATATTTCTTTACTTATTCATTAGTAATTCAACGCATTTTATTTTCTTTTAACCGCAGTCAGATAATTACGATGGGTAGATGTCTCTTTGCTAGTTGTGAATCTGACACTAGAAGTCGTAGCATAACCTTTTTTAGAGTTCCTGTCTCTCAGTCGCCAAATTTAGCAAAACTATGGCTGTCTAAGGCAAAGCGTGCTGGCTTAACTTTTCGCTAGTGCGGTCGTGTGCATTAGGCACTTCCATAAGAGCCAGCTTTATTCGGAGCAATTTGGGACAACTACAAGATTAAGAGTGGGAGAGGTTCCATTCCCTAATGGTGTTGTACCATACAGCAAGAGAGCATCGTCAACCAGGAAAATCTCAACCGTAAGTAATTCATGAAGAATTTTAAATAAATATTAATAACAAATATAGTTATTTTACAATATAAATTAATAAATACAGTAAGTCAAAATATGTAGTACTGTACATTAGTACAAAGAAATGATTTGATATGACTGGGTGGCAATGAGACTCAGACTGAGTTGCACCGGCTACGTTTGATGTTAACCTGATTCACTTGAATTAACTTGGTTAACCGAGTAAAAGTTAATAAGGGAATTTAAATTTTCTGTTCGGTCTGAATTGTCGGAAATGCTCTAATTGTTCATAAAATATATGATTAATATTATCACAAAATTTGGCTTCCATTATTATTTATGATTCATGCTACCATTACTAATATAGGCTTCACAGATCACTTGAAGCGATTAGCCCGCATGATTATATTTGTAGTATTTGCGTTGTTTTGTAACGTTGTTTCATCAAAAGAAAACCTAATTTTTACAATCTAATTTTATAATAATAAATTGCAGATTTAAATTAGGCCTCAGTTTGTTATTGTTTGTGTTGGCATTTATTTTTTCCTCTATACTTTTAGCAATCATCAAGTATACAAACCATGTCGCTAATATTCACTGGAGCTTTCCAGGACACAAGTTCATCCAGTGCTTTCATGAACCAATTGCTCCGTGAGTGATGAAAAAATATATTATTTATACCCAATGTTGGCATGAAAGCTGTATGCTGAATCTAATAATATATTCAGAAATATCAAAGCACAGGGAGATGTGTAATATAATATTTTATATATCATTTAGAATGCCTTTGGTTTGTGATATAAGAATATGTAGTCATTTGTTGCATAATAGTAAACAAAAATTGTACAAATGGTTAAATATTCTGCAGCTGATTGACATTTGAATAAACAAAAACTTTGCAGATTTATAATATCTTGAGAAATAACAACGAATAATTTGATGTTTACAGAGAAATGGAAAGAAAGGTGAAATGGTTAATTCCAGGAAGTGTAGGGCACAAAGTCCTTTGTGATGCGTTAGGACAAGCGAGACTGCTAAACACATTGCGTCTGTTGAACCATGGTCTACACACGGGGGCTTTAGAAAACCTCCACAGCCTCATTAGAAAACCTCCACAGCCTGTGCAACATTCTGAAATTACTATGATGGTGTAATATACAAATATTTGAATTGCAGGGCAGAGCAGCTCCACTTTTAAAAAATCTTATAAAACCAGATGGTAACACTGCGAAAGAAATGCAAAGGTCAAGATTTACCTAAAAGTTAAATTCAATCCCTAGTTTTATGTGAAATATTTTCTGATAAAGTTAATATAACAGGCTATTCAAATTATAAATATTATGCAGTTCTTTGTATAACGCGATTTAGACTTATGTAACGTAAGCTGTTAATGTGGTGTTTTGATGTCATGGCGCAAGTCAAATGATTGAAATATAATTATTTCTCAAACCATACATTCACTTATTCACTGTACAAGTCATGAAGATCAGCTAAGTAATGTTGCTGTCAGATTCAGTTAAAAGATTTATAATAACCATATTTTGCTCAACTCAACTGAAATTACATTAATTTCCTTCATCCATAATAAAAAGATCGACTTCATCTGCATCATTCTGATCTTCATCTTCCGATTCCACATTTTTGAAGCCTACATAACTCCCATTTGGATCAGGCCACATTGTGCGAATGTAGGCAACAACGCATGAAAAAATAACTTTCCGGTTTCTTCTTCCAAGGTATCCAAGGTACCCGTAGACGAAATCTATATAGTTTCTATAAGCATGGTGTCTGTAGTTTAAATTAGTCATGTTAGTAAACAGAAAAGCATCCCCTCTGAAGCCAAGATACATTTGATGCTTAAACCATGAGAGTTGTATGGCAACTTTCCTCAACATCTGATGTATTAGTAAATTAGACCGCAAGATGCAGCTATTTACACCGGGAATATACTGATCATTCTGAAAGTTTGTATTAGCCAAATTTTCAGTGTAGCAATATACTTTTTCAATAACTGTCGGCAAGTCAGAACAATTGCCACACCTGCAAAATTTATCTGGAGTTGGTAAGACATCAGTGGAGGTAGTTGTAGGCGAAGCAATTGTAGTTGAAGCAGTGGTAGTAATAGTAGTGCTCGTGGTCGTTGCTATACTAATCGTTGTTGAACATGTCGATGATGAATCTGACTGTCTGTTTCGCTTGCGTTCATTGAATAGTTCACCACTGATATATTTATATATTTGCCCATCTTCAACTTCGTCATTAAAAAATAGAGAAAGCATAATATTATTATGCTTTATTAGTTATCTTGAGGTGTTGACTGATGTTCTAAAAAAAGAATCAAGGAGATTGACCCACTAGAAGCTGAGATATAGCCAGCCAAACACAGGTCTACCTAATAAAGAATCAGAGGAAAACCTTTCGAAAATCCCGAAAACTGACGTATAAAATCGACTTAATGTTCATGTGTCGGAGTTGTGCACCCTTACCACCGTTACGTATAATGATTGTTTTGGCTACGAAATGTGAAAAGCTTCTCGCGATAGTAAATAATTTACAGACTAGCTCTGGTTTCTCAGGAAAATCAAGCAAACATTGTGTGGTAAAGGCATTTGCCCACAACCCCTCGTCGTGGTTTGTCAAAACAGAAGAGCATATTTTGACTATTGTGCTTCAAATTTTAACTCGATCTCCACGGATATGCTCCGAAGATCCTCTGTTCAACGAACGGCGCGTGTATAGTCTATATGCGACATCCGCGATTGCAAGTCGTTTAGAATAAGAAATGAGAATGTTAATTTTTGTTCATTCATCATTCATCATTTTTCTATTGTGTATCTACTGCAGCATTTAGTTGATTTTCATGTTTATCGTCACTATTAACAGACTGTAAGTTCACTACAGCCATAATCTTAAAAAGAATAACTTGACCGTGCTGCTCTTGCTGTAAAAAAGAAAACGATAACTTTTGATTTGATTTTTCTATTGATCTATTATTTTATATATGATTATTTTTTATGATTAATATTATAATCATAATGCACGTTATACAAAATAATAATATAACTGCGTATAGAATAAATGATGTAACTAATATAATTTGTAGAAAGTGATAGCAGAATGTTGCGAAATAATAGATGCGTGTAATTATTTTATTCTAAAACTAATCTACACGTCAGAGGGACTGGTTCGGAGTTCTCAGAGCAATGATTGTTAGGCCCAATTTGGTTGTTCTATACTTCTAGGGATTAAACCAATTAAAACGCTGTGATTGTTATAGGAGAGCGCATTAGTTGGCTTAATTGACCAACAGCACACAAGTCGATTTCATACGTCATATATTGATGACTACCAAAACACTTATGTTTTTTGGTAGACCTGTGTTTGGCTGGCTATATCTCAGCTTCTGGTTGGTCAATCTCCTTGATTCTTTTTTTAGAACATCAGTCAACACCTCAAGATAAATAATAAAGCATAAAAATATTATGCTTTCTCTATTCTTCAATTGGGTAGCTTCCATAAGGAGTGGTTGTTTTAGCTGTGAGTCGTTTAGCCATTGTATTGGGAATGTAATATAACAGTGATAGAAATAAATTTAAGTTGAAATTTTTTAGTGATACGTGTATTAGCAACGATGGTCAAAGACGTGTTCTAAATGTGCACTTGTTTCCGGATTGTCACAATTGCGAGAGACGTGCGATGTCCCTTACATTAGATCAAGATTCAAATCAAACACTACGTGTCTCGTGATTGGATGAATGATTAAGATTCAGCGTTCCCAGTGGCGAGTCCGTTTCACACTCATTTTCGCAATGGCGTTATCTATCCGATTTTTGCAAAACATGCGATTGAAAAAAGACTCTGTACTCAGTTATATGTGAATGCATGGGCATTTTTTGTTTTTAAAATATTATTCTGAATATTTATCTGCTGTAAGAAATAATTTATATTTTGCTAAACGTAGTTAATCACACAAAACAAATAGGGTAAATGTTGGCCTTCATCGGTAAATTGTGTTTACTTTCCCTTTAAAATACTCATGCTTCAGCTAACACACTTCAACTACTGCAAGAAAAATATGTTCCCAGACTTCCCAAAAGTGCTATAGGTATAGATATATGTCTAATACTAAACCTAATTAAACTTATAACACACAGAAATAGTAAAGCACCTACATTTCAAATGAACATAATAAATGTTGTATATGTTGATTGAAAATATTTTGTTGTTGTTGCTATACAATGTCGGAAATGCAGCTAGTTTTATTATATACTTGAATATCCAACAACTTGAGATCTCGTACTTAAATTGCCAACAGTTTGATAAAAACAGCATTATCAATGTCTGTCTTACAATAACAAAACAAAAATGGAATATTATTAAACCTAAACTAGGAATATTGAAACTATGGTTCTATCCTGATTACCTATTTGCCTGCCTAACTTGAAAGTACTCTATCAGGTATTGCTAACAAGACTGGATTCATACATACAAGTGATACACATTGAAAACAATGTTCTGGTGTAAACTGGTTACATGTATATAAACTAATGTATAGTAGAGGTTAGCATCTAAGGTAATCATGGTGATTTCTTGTACTAAGTCTAGAGCATCCATGTTCACAGCATTTAACATATACGCCACATTTGCACTGATCTCAAGTCAGGCCGATCCTTCTGCAGTGGTTGTACTACGCCTGTTTACTGCCAGGTCCAAAAGTTAATTTCTCTTATTGTATTTATATTTCAAAACCTGCAATTCTGAATCAATCCATTTGGTTGTTGAGCCATTTTATAGCTTACATCTCTTGACAAATTCTATAATGCTGTACGCATTGTTTATCACATACTGTAACAGATTTATCACTATTACACCATTATAAAGTAGTTATAGCACAAAAAAAAGAAGGTCAGTATAAGCCAAAAAGACCGGGAACTGTAATACTAAAAGTATAAAACACTGAAGCTGCCATGGTATATCAAAACATAAAAAAGTTATTGTGTCACTCCGTGTGATAGCGTATTTAAAAGGTTGACTTTTACCAATCACCGTCACTGATCCTCAAATCAATATACTGTACAACCTCCAATTGAAAGCCACGGCACACTATTTTTCAGCCCTTCCTCTATAGTGGTGGCCAATTGAAGGCAGTGTTCAAATAGAGGCTGGCAGTATATTTTTTAAATGGCTCATCAGACCTTTCGAAAGATGCATTTTGCCATATTACGGGCGAAGCAAGTATCCCGTATGTTTTGCTCACCTTTTCTGGTGGAGTGATATTAAACCTTTTGGATGCAATAAATCTGCTAACTTACCTCTCATTTGTCAAAGATCTCTTAATTAATATGCATCGAGAAACCAAGAAATATCACTACTAGTGGATATCTATTGCTTGCGATTGACCTGCGATGATATTATAGCTTGTGTCCTTGATCCATTGTGAACCATGTTAGGATAGCTGCATAGGATGCTATTAAATAACATGCTATAAATCTGCATATTTGTAAGCTATATAATGATACTCTATCAAAAGATACAAATATATATTCATGAACAAGTGACATAGACAAACCACACTTATATTTAGAGCTGCAAAATGATTGCGTTAATTAACTCATTCGCACCCGACGCGAGTTAACTCGCGTATTTATAACATTGCTAGGCACCTGACATGAGTTAAATTGGCCTCTGAAATTTACCTACTCCTTGTATCATTATTTTCGAATCATAAAAGGAATTTTTTGATTAGTTAGAAAGGAAAATTTCTGGCCAATCCGACAAAAGTACAAATATGCTTCAATGATGTCTCTGGCAAAAGTTATAACCAAAATGTTACACCCATATTGACATCTACCTAAACCGGAAATCATCATAATGACTTGAAATTTTATCGCTCGCGATCAAATTTTTTCCACTCCAAAAGTAAATATGCAGATTCAGAAGTGGTAAGACAGTGAAAGTCTGCATGAATCGAATCAAAAAATTATGTTTAATGTTTCAAAGTTTTTATTAACTTTAAATTTTGCCAATTTGAATCGTTATACTCAAATAAAAATGCACTTTTTAGGCTGTCAGCTTTAGTCAGACGAAATTTATCATTCAATTTCGATAGGATCATCTTGATTCTTAAAGCAGTATATAAAGTCTGAAAAGTCAAGAACAGAGTTATTGAACATAATTTTATTATTTGAAACATGTTTGTGACGGTTTATTGGAGTTATATTGCCATGTAGATTTGCTATGCTTTGGTTTAAAGGATGATACTCATGAGGTAAAGTTCGAAATTCGAGCTTCATGATTTTCATGTTCATGACCAACTGTATATGTATAAATTATGTTCATAACTGTGTATTGTATGTAATAAAAAAGTAGTTTTACACAAACTTTGTATATTTTGCAGTTTTTCTGGTGCAAGTCTAACTTTGTTTCAGCAAATAACAATTTTTTTCCAAATCGGAATATTTATGAAACTCCCTTTTTCGATACACAACTCTATATGAATGGATATGAGTTGTTAATATGAATGGAATATCATTTGAAAGAGGAGACTTGGCTGGTTTTTGTGAAACTTGAATGAGTAAATTATAACGAGTCTTTCTTTTGTAGTAGTAACTTGAATTATGGCAACTTTCTGAAAAATGAGCGGTATTTGGGGCTAATCGCCTGGAAATTTGTTGCGATTGAGTTAAACGATTAACGCGATCAATACAAATACACGATTAACTGAGTTGAGCCAATTAATTTTCAAATAAAATGCAACCGAGGTGATGATCATGATGTGATTCCTTTGTAATTGTTTAATCCCACGACCAAACACGAGCGGAGCGATTGTTTGAGAGTTTTATGATAAATGCATGTGCACACAACTCACGAAAATTATTCATCAACATTGTCGCAAACCCTTGTACCGAAATCTCATCAGCAAATTTAATCATTTTTCAATGGAGTCGTTTAAGTATAATAACGATATAAAACACATAAAAAACTCATTCAAATATGTTACCAAGTCTTTGTAAATTGACGACAATATCTTATAATTTACCCATCTGATTGGATTATACTCAAATAGACAGATTAATTTGGCCGGAAATCATTTTCAAAACTTGCCAAGCTTTAATTTTATCAAAATTAAGATCGGCAAATGAAACGCCGAGCGACAGAGAATAGAACCATTAAGTCATGCGCATTTCACGGAAAAATAACGTGCACATTTCACCAGTCTATAGCATTGTCGAATTGCCGAAAGTTTCTGTAATTAATGTAGAAGTACTGAAATATAATCGTTTCTCTTTTGCCGATTTCAAATTAACTGACATTTTGGACACTTAGGAGTACTTTGGTATTCTAACTGATGTCCAAAGCAGTGAAAGTAAAGGAAATGACGATGATATTGTTCCTAACGATTCTTGAATGAGTAAATTATAACGAAACTACATGCGAAACTACTAGCGAGTCTTCATGAAAGCAGAAAAATGTCCACCGTACTAGATAGGGCATTTTCATATGTTATTGGAAGCATAACAAGAACGTGAAGTGCAATATATGCCAGAAAGATTTTGCCTACCACCACAGCACATCATCGTTAAACCATAACTGTCACTTAAAACTTTTATCGTATATTTTAGGTAAATCAGACACGCTGATTCCGATTTTGTACTCAAAATAAAGATTGATCCACTAACCTTCAAACTCATGAAGGATTTTTTAAAGTGTTTCAATATTCGTCTCGAAACCAACACAATTGGCATAACAAGCTTCCCCCATAAATATGTGATGAAGCCTAGCTTTTTAGGAACGGAACTTAGGGATGTTTAGTCCGATTTAGAATTATACAGATGGGTGTCTTAACACCCATTATTATCTAATTTCATCCTGTCAAATAATCTCAGTATTTTATGAACGGTAGATAAACTATTTAAAATTGCTCATAGCTTATACCATGATGTTTAATAGGTGAATGCCGAGAAAAATGAGCTCAAAAAAGTGCGATTTTATCACAAGCTAGCGTTGTTATCATGCTTTTTTGAGCTCATTTTTAAATTTGCAATGTTAAATAGCTTATCTACCTTTCAGAAAAAACTGAGATTATTTTGAAGGCGGAATTTAGATAATAATAGGTTTTACGACACCCATTTCTATCATTCTAAATCGGACTAAACATCCCTAACTTCGATTCCTAAAAAGCCAGGTTACGTCACGTATTTATGAGCAGAGCTTGCTGTGCTGATCGTGTTGTTTTCGAGACCAATAATAAAAAAGCTGTAAAAAAGCCTTCATTAATCTGAAAGTGAGTGGACCAATTTTCATTTTGAGTACAAAAGAGGAATCAGCGTTTCTGATTTACCTAGCAAATACAATAAAAGTTGTACGTGACAGTTATGGTTTGATACATCATTTAACTAATTCTCATCCTATCGCTCAGAACTCATCACCAGCTGTCGCAGACGACTACTACTACTGTATGTAGGAAGAGGGCATCGCCTCATTCAGATAATGTGAATAAACTGTGGTGCCTCAATTTTTGGCTGGTATAATTATAGACATTCATAGACTATTTTCATACTCCTAATAGTTATTACATTGTAACTTATGTACATTGTACTTAACATGTAATCCTGTTACCAATAATTGTCTCAAATATAATTAATTTATATATAGCTGTATTATTCGTTTTTGAATGAGCAGGTTTGTCTTAGATTAATTCTAAGATTAATCAAAGATTAACTGGTTCAAACCAGTTATTAATTGTGATTAATTTTTATAATCGTTGTGCAGCTTTACTTATATTACACCCATAAAAAAAAATTAATGTTTTTAAAACAAAATTTTTTCCATCATTTGCTCGGATAGCTGCGTTCTAATTGTTGCTTTTGATGGATCAAACATCTTCTAGTTGTCTAATACCTTCCACAATATCTTCTGGCCTCAACTTTTTTCTGCGCTTTTAATAAATTTACATAAAATTTACGAAAAATACTTTCCACAACTTAAGCGAAAGCACAACTGCTCATTAGATGTCGGTGGCACTGAGAAGGGTTGGAGAAAAGACTGGAGCCAAGGCTAAAACTACACTAGCGAGTCAATCAGGGCTTGTTTATCTAACTAACGACTTCAAATTCCATGTAATAAATATGATTCTATGAAATAAATGTAAGCTAAAATGCGCTCGCTTTAGGAATTATAAGGCACCCGCTACTTTGGACTTACTAGCAGAAAATCTTCTGAACTTCAAGAAACTTGTTCTTTGTTTTACTATTTACTCTTTTCCCATTTTAAATAATGTATTACAAAAATGTAGCAAAATTTTTATATTATGTATTTACCTGTAAATAGTGTTTGTTTTTTTTTTTCGAAAAGTAACAGCCGTTTTGACCTACAAATTTCAACTACTTGTAACCATCAATCATATGTTGTATTTGCTTCCGCTTGCTTATATAAACAGTTGTTTTTGCATTTGAAGAGCAGTCAAGACTTGGTTAGTATGTTGGGGCATGCTGTGATATCACAATAAATTTATTCAAGTACAACACATCTCTTTTGTAACTTGGGTCGCTTGGCTTGCTAGTCTATACACGGTCGGCTATCTGCTGTCATAGAGTCTGATTTATCGGCTCTTGTTGGGGTCGCGCTGGTATATATACGGTCTGCGATCGGCTGTATTTAGATTCTGCATTTGTTGGCTCTTGTTGGAGTTGCGCTGGTATATATACAGTCTGCTATCGGCTGTGATATATAGAGTCTGTATTATCGGCTCTTATGCTGGGATTGCACTGGTATATACACAGTCTGCTATCGGCTGTTATACAGAGTCTGATTTATTAGCTCTTGTGGGATTGCGTTGGTATATCCACAGTCCGCTATCGGCTGTGTAATAGTGAGTCGGTATTAATGGCTTTTACACTGGCAGTGGTGGAAGTATAGTTAAATTGGAGGTGCCTAAGCTTCTATAACCAAGCATCAGTTCCTGCTTGGCCTAGTTCGGGGTTTGCCCTGATTTTACTGCACACTGCTTCATTCTTTCGCTGCCACAAGCTGATGTCTCGGCTCAGGTTATCTCATCTTTGTGGCCGGAAGCCGATACATCGGCTTTTATGCAGTGCGTTGGTTTATTTATAATTACTTAGCTTTCATTTCTGATGGACCAATAAAATTTGGTCTCTATGGAAAAAAGCTTGTTGCTAACGATATAAACCGATCAGCAGCTTTCTCACTACCGGCTCACTGATTATCTAACAGAAAGTTTACCGCAGAAAAATCACAAACATAAATAATTCCGCACTCGTTTACAGCTGTACAAGCTTGTAGCATTCTTAGCTATTGGGTCTCCAGTAACTATATATCGAGTGATTTTAACTCTTTTAGTGCATGTATTTCATGTGAAGAACTTTAATAGTGGGCAAAGATTATGGGGCCACTCAAAATATGACTATCACAATTGCTGGCAAAATATTTTACGCTAAACTTTTACGCATTGCATTTACCTTTGCCCCAAAACTTGCAAACTGTTTTTCTTGCATGTTCTTTGAAGTATTAAGACCATGTTAAACCATAAACTACTATTAGCCTGAGACAGTTATTATTTCTATGGCTCTGCTTTGATTGTTCATCTATTATCGTAAATTTAAACCGTTTTGTATATACGTAGGCTTCCTTGAAGTATACAGACCGTGTTAAACAGGGAACTACTATCAGCTTGAGACAGATATTAATATATTATTATTTCTATGGTGTTGCTTTCAAAGTTTTAACAAAAGAGCGAAAAGCTCTGGGGTTAGACATAAATTATTGGAAGGTATTGAGCAGCCAGGTGATGTTTGTGTCATCGTATGGAACAATCAGAACGCAGTTACCTGAGCAAATAATGCAAATATTTTAGTTTCGAAATTGTTAATTTTAGTTTCTACATGTATTATAAATATGGCTCGTTTTTTTCACTTGCTCTTAATTATATATTTATAGCATATGATAGATTAATATTATTATGCAACTTATAAATTTGCAGATTTATTGCGAATTATTTGATAGGATTTCTTCACTAGCCTTAAAGATGTGGTTGCGTCAAATTTAAGTTGATCTTAAAAAAAGCATGTTTTTTCTCTATCAGTTGATATGTTGTTTGTTGTGTTACGCGATCGCATTGCCAAGATATTTGAAGATTAAAACCGAAAAAATCTGATCGCCGTAAAAACGCTCAGGCCACAAAAACGTGCCCAGACTTGCCCAAAATGATGTCACGCGTTAGACAACCTGTCTCTATCTCTCGTATTCACATCGGCTATTTGCGATAAAAGTCTAGTCTTACACGGCTCTATTGGCATATATCTTATTTTGTATTTGCTCATGTTGGTTAGAATAAAATTTTAAATCCTGCTACAGATGCATTATTATGAATGTTTCAAAGGCCTCGAATAGCGAAAATTGAAAATTTGTTCTACTCACTTTCTCCAAATGTTGTGTAAACATTTGGGTACCGACTACCAATTCTACCGGTCTACGGTAATTCTGTCAAGTCAACTATGTAGAACGCGGGCTTTGTATCAGCACAGTTCTCCAGCTACCCATACTAACGATATACAGCCTCGCATAAGCCCCGCCCACATTATGTCTGTCGCCTTTCCTTGGGGCGGGGCTGTATATCATTGCCCACACCGTCCATGTACTAGTTTCTTACTAGTAGTATTCTTACCGAATACTACCGAAGTGAAATAAGCAAGCCACGTCTTTGAAAAGAATATAGATAGGGATAGAGTTTTAAGGATGAGAAGTCTGCTGCGAACTGGATTTGAACTCACATTCTCCAGTTCTGCGGACATCCATAAACCATATCCAATTCACTACAATATTCTGCAAATCATGTTTTGCATTATCTTCAACAATATTATTTTATTATGTAATTTTTACAAGCAAAAATATTTTCATCTCGGCCTAAAGCTTTTATTAAAAATATTCATCAAGTCGTGGCCACTCAGATAGTATTAGCTGATACAATAAGACAAATTCATCTACTGCAACAAACTCAAACAAAACATCATGGCTTATGCAGCACACATTCAAGTCTCTCTTTCCCCTTTATGGCAGTTTCCACACTGACAAAGCTTCTTCTGCTGGTGGGACGACATAAACATTCTGTAATCAGTAAAACAAATGCAATAAATATATGTCATTCATAGATATGTCATTCTAAAGCGTATCTATTGACAGCTTCCAAATTGGGAGTTAAATAGATTGCGAGTGTAATTTTAAAAACGAATAAACATTTAATAAAGGCACAAGCACGCCAAGCCAACGATTCGAAGCTTTGGTTCTGGAAATTAAAGATTTGCAATGATCAATCGATTTTACCCACTTCCTACGAGTGAAAATAATTGTAATCATGACAAATTTACCAAAGAAAATTCGAAAAAAATATTAAAGCTAGGTAAAATGGCAGATAAGCTATAAAAAGATGATTGGAGATAGCAAAGAATTATCATTTTATTAATTAGTATATGTATTTATGACTATAAAAATATTACATTCACCTAAGTATAGAAGACTCTAAGTTAATTTACCTCCATTCTGTCTTCCTCTGCAGCAAAACGCTGCTGACGCCTGTCAGCTTTGACCATAGGCTGTCTAATCCAATATTTTACTAAAAGTTGCTCAGATAACTCTGAGTCGCAGTCGCTCGAACCTGAAGCCATTTTAAAACTATGTATAACTTAGTACTGTAATTGTTGAAACGCGTTGAATCAGTAATGATGAGAATTCTCTAACGATGAGAATCTTCGAGATCATAGACAACCCGTTTTACGAGTGATAACATTTATTACGGCCTATATAGAAATTTCGCGCTCATGATTGGCTAACGAAGCGACCTCATATTTATCGCTCGTGGTTTCGTTTCAGATATCTTGCTTGTGACGTCACGAAAGAAGCACCCGCTAGAACGTGAGCTTTTTAAAAGAGGGCCTCATTCAAACGCATATATCTCTGGACAGGGTTGGTCTACAAAGACAAAAATGGCATCAAATTGTAGCTGATGTTTTAGCCTTTTATGGGTTTTAATTTCATTAAATTGAATTTTTTGACGCAACCACATCTTTAACCTTTTAACTTTTTCACTCGGCTTGCTATGAAGGGACCTTTTATATCACTCATAAAAAGCCAGTTTTGGCTGCAAGCTGTAACAAACTTATCAATGAGTGCAATGACCTTTTATGCAACATTGTTAACTATAGTTCTAAAATGAAAAATGTACCTTCAAATTTGGAATGAAATGAAAAATTTTAAGCTCTAACAATTGCAAAGCATCGCACAGGCTATAATATCATCCAGTTTCTCCCAAAAAGTTCAAAATGTAGACAACATTTGCCATCCCCGCAACTGGGTTAAATTTACCTTCCCAAATGCTGATGAGCTATTTGAAGAATACAAAGCCAGCCTCTATTTGAATACCACCTCTATTTGACAACTTTTAGTGGGAGAGGGTTGAAAAATAGAGCGCCATGGCGTTAAAATATAGGTTCTCGGCAATTGCTTGCATGGAAACACGTATATTACCTAATCTATTCTTACACTTTCTTATTTAGATAAACTGATCTCTCCATATAATGCCTGCCATGAAAACTTTGTTAGTAAAACCGAAGAAAGAAGCAGATGATTTTAGTGACAGTCTCTATCCAACCGGTTAGTTAGATGATTCTACTAAACTATGTATATTATAAAGATTATTGTCCTTGAGAATTTTTGCAATACCCTACAGGATGAATTTATTCGCGGAGTTACATTTCGCGAAAATTGTCTTTTCATGCATATTCGCGGATGAATTTATTCGCGGCTGAAAACTGCCGCTCTCTAGGAAAGAAAAGTTAACTCTATTGCGGCTAGAAATTGTTATTACTACGCATGCCCATACCGCGTGTTCCGGTTTATATTTAGCTTACGACTGCGAGGCGATCATGCTATCTACGGAAAACAATTTTTGCTGCGTCCAGAGGTTTTCACGAATATTCATCGCTTTGGAGGCCTTTGATAAGCCAACAACTTGCGGTAAGTAATGAGTTTTTACATTTACTAAATTAGTTGAATTTTACTTTGGTTCTTCGGTAAAACGCAATACTACCGTGTTTTTTCCATCCCTACTGCTTCATTATTTGTTTTAGTCTGAGAGAGAGATTTTTTATTATACACCGAAGAACAATGATTGCAAGGGTGGTAGATGTCATTCTTAGAAGAGCACCAATCATTCAGGGAGGTCTGGAAATTGAGGTTGAAGTGAACCGCAGCTACTTACGAGAAGAATATATGTTTTTAAAAAGGAATAAAAACGCTTTTACGAGCACAAATCTTTGGCCAACCGGCAGAACTTTGCAATAGTAAGCCACAAGGAGAGTTCTGATGATAACTTCTTTACCAGCCATGTAGTAGTGAGAGAATCGCATTCAACACCTACCCAAGACAGTGACAGATCTGCTATTAGTAAAATAACTAGTCAGAAAGCACCATTACACGCTATTATTCACATATCAAGAGTACCAGTTTAATTTTATTGCTAGACAAGCGCCATATGGACTAAACTGTTTATATTTACTCCATTCATCGTTTGTAAACTTTTATTTGTATTTGAAATATTTTATTTGTACACTCAAGTTTGTAATAAATTATAATATATCTATACATGAAATAAAATATATAATTTAATCATGTTTGCTGCAGCGATATCAAGGAGTTGTTGTCGATGAAGAGGTCTAGGTTGACTGGTTGCCTCTCTACCAATACTCCTGCCTTGATGAATATTACTACTTGTCTCTAGTTTTCGTAATCGGAGTAGGTTGTTTCATTCTCAATCTGCAGTAAACACAAAAAAGAAAAAATATTAGCGAGTGTTGAGGAAGTACAAAAACAATAGCCTAAGTATTTGATGAAAGCGATCAGTTTTTAAACAAAATAATTAACTAATGCAGTTGATTATGGAAAAACGTATCTGCACTGCAAATCAAATACATACCATAATGTCCTGATCATGATCGTCCTTGACTTCGGTATTAGAGATTGATGAAGTTGATTCTAATGTAGAAAGACTAGGAAGGCTTTTTTGCTATGCTGAAGCCATGCCGAATAACTTGTAAAAACTTTGAATAATTTTGTAAAGTTTGACGCAATGGCAATAAAGCTCGAAGCCTGGCGATGATTTTAAAGAAGTTTTGGAACTCGGCTACGTTTAGTACTTCTGCCTCGCGGCTATTTTTGCGATGACGCCATTTTGCATATCTTGTGACAACCTCAAATAATTTTGTAAATAAATGTGATACATTGCCAATGGTGTTAGCTCAAAGCTCAGACAATGATTTTAAAAATGTTTTGGAACTCAATTACGTTTAGTATTTACATTAAAGACTAGGCTAGCGACTAGTTTTCAATTTGACGCAGTAGTTATTCTCTCTTGTGATTAAAAATGGAACTAATTATTCACTGAATTTAATAATTCGCGGGATTGACTGTTCGCGAAATCGCGAATTTTTATGACCAACGAATATTTTCATCCTGTAGGGTATATATTCATCTTTTTCATACCCATTTCTTCTTTAGGCATTTCTTCTATAGCCATGTTATATGTACCAATTTTCTATTGATCAATGTTCTCTGTAGCCATACTTACTTGTTCATTTTCTCTATTTCTATTTCCTTTATAGCCCTGTTCTCTATAAGCCTGACCGCTATTGCTATTGTTGTGGCTAGTATAGCTATGTTTTCGGTAGACATAATAACATAACACTTTTAATTGAACGCCAACCTCTATTGGAATGCTACCTTTATTTGAACTGCACCTCCATTTGGCCGCCACTATAGGAGAACAGTTGAAAAATCAAGCACCACCCCTAAATTCACTGCCGCCCCTATTTGACCATCACTTTGACATTATTTGATCTCTATGTATCCATAATAGCAAGTGATCAGTAGAAAAGCGTCATCAAAGTCGTACTAATAATGACTTGGTAACATCGATAACAACTACCGGTAATTCTTTTGTTGGTTCTGTTCATATCGAAGTCCGTTTTTTTAACTCTAGAGGTTTTCGTTCTTTCTTTTATTAACACTTTGAAAGCAACATCATAGAAATAGTTAATATCTGTATCAGGCTAATAGTGGTTGCTTGTTTAATGGGGTTCTGATACTTCGATGTATGTGAAAAATGGTTTACATTTATGATGGTATATGAACGACTAGTTTTAGGCTAAAACTTGCGCTTTGCGATGCTGCTAAAAGTTTATCGCTTGTGTGAAATGCAACGCGTAAATGTTTTGCTCTGTTAAAAAAATTGTTTGGACGCTAGTCAATTGTTCATTGGTATATATTTGTAGCGTTTGAAAAATTATTATGATACAACTTAAAAATTCAAGCCAGTGTAGTGTAACTACACACACTTTTCTATTGTGATGGTTTAACCAGCCAGCCTAAAGTACTGTTTACGCTGGTCCTTTTGTGTAGCTCCACTAAACCAATGTTTGTAGGTAGCAAATTATAAATACATTATATTGTAGATATCGAGGTTGAAGTGGAACCTGATGATTCATCAGTAGACACAGACAGTGATGAAGGTAATTCTATTGAAGAATTCGTTTCATGAAATTTATGACATTTTATTATATTTGTGAAAACTTCTCCTTATCATTCTCTATAGATGAACTTTCATAAATATTGCAGTAGTTGCAGAGATAAAAACAGAACCAAGATATGATGGTGGTCCTGATAACTTCTACCCAACTGGTTAGTTTAAGATTAATTAAATTGTAGTGATAACTGGTGATAAGCTTTGACAGGTGCTTGTGAATTGAATGGTTAAACTAGTTTATTGTACTAAAGGTGGTATACAGTTGTACTTTGTTTGTTGGACTAACACAGACTAGTCGTGTCCGTATATTGATAATTGTGCACATTAAACAGATATAATTGTCTCATACATACCACTAGTGCACAATATGCGTACAGTACGCATATACAGTATACATGAGTGAGTACAAAATGATTGTATCCACAATCTATCCTAGTATATTCATAGAACTATTAACTATACTTGTAGTTAATATAGTATAACATAGTATAGGTAATAAGTGTATGAGTATGATATTGACCTTTTGAAGGGCGTAGCGTGATTTATGTTACTTATATTTTGCACTCTCCCACAGCGAGAGTGACCAATAAAGACCAATAAAAGGTTCGATATAAAACGTTGCACTAGATTATGAGAAATACTTTGGGTTCTACCGGAAAGCCTGTATCAACTATAAATGCTCGCTACTTCACAGTATCGTTTCAACCTGGTCTAATCATTTAATCGTAATCTGATCATGTGACCTATACTTTCTGACAAGTCGCGTGAACAGTTTCTGCAGCGTTTCTCGACTATCGCAGGTGACCAACCGGTTCAGCATGTTTATCAGAGGATGATATGCACTTCTTCGAGCTAAGGTTGAAAACGTAAAACGAGTTTATACGGTAAGGCTTGAGATATCAGTGCTCAAATGACAGCTTTAAAATTATGATGAAATAGACGCGCAAGGACCATAAACATGGTTTTATTGAATGCGTGAAGTATATTTGTGAAAATGTTTTGACGAATGAGACTGCATGAAAGTGTAAACAGAAGCCTTCTTGTTCAACTACGTCCCATTTGAGTCGTTTTGGAAATGGATTCTAATCTACGGCAGTTTCGTGATGGCTGCGCTTAACCATTCGTTTTTGGGGTTTTAAGAGCTTTTAATCATATTTCCACATATTTTGCACCTTCAACACAGCACAGTAAGACATGGTGAATCTGTTGCTATTAAATAATTGTAATGTGAGTTTTGTTGCAAGTCAACCTTTAATGACCGATGAATGAGCATAATATGTGAACAAAATATCTACAAACCTGATATATTCGCAGTAGAATTATATTTAGGTTTTCTATGAATATGTTTTAGACAGTTAGGATGAATATTTAATTAGTAGTAGTAAAATAAATGAGTTTAGGCAAAATAGCATGCATCAATTGCGATGTAGCAAATGCTTTTTAAATGTTTATCATCACTTTCAAAGCTTCGTGGCAACTTCCTTAACCTGAATTCCGACACACTATAAACCTCTATTCATCTATTAAATATTAACATGAAATGCTGTCCTTTGTTTTATCGTGATGTAATTTTATCGTTGTCAGCCATTTTTATAAACAATTTTATTGTTAAAAACACGAAGCTTTTGCAATAAATGTTTGAAAACGATGCTTTTGTTTGCAACTTTTTTATTACAGTATCAAAACAACACCAAAAAGTACTATTAAATAAAAGAACAACGATCGTTTTTTTACAAATATGACGGCTTTTTCGTTAACAAGCGCATGTGCAAACAGCTTGATGATGTCAAAAAAATCGATGGATATCGCTTTATAGTAGCTTTTCTCACCAATGAAAAGCTTGATGTTTTACAAAGGTCAATGATGCGAAACCGTTTGTTTATATAAACAAGACTTACGTTTTGGTTTGGTGTTTTATATCTAACGTTCTTACATTGCATTTTAGGTTAAACTCCAAACTTTTTTGCGGGGCACTTGTATTTAATTTTAGGAAGTTTATGCTATTGATAATCATATTTTGAATGATACAAATTTATTTGTAAGTCGATCTTACATTTTTCGGAGCTCAACTTTCGTTTCGTTTTATATTCCGATGTGTTATAAAACTGTAGTTGTTTATTCTTTTCTCCGTTTTACCTGTTTTTGCCTTCTTGTTTTGGCCGACTCGCTTTCACCTTCACTATCAAACGTAAGCCACTTTTTTAGCTGCCGTTTTCAAACTTTTTACACTGATCTGATGAGAAAACTCGAGCGGTGCTGTTCTTGAAAGTGGCCTAGCTGTTAAGCTATGCCAATTAGCTGCCGCATCAGGAGCCATCTCATAGTTCAAAATTGTCTCTTATCTCAAAGCAAAATTTTGCTTGGGGAGGAAGAGAAGAGGAGGAAAAACCTCCAAAAATAAATTGGTTTTCTACAGTAATATTAGTAGTTTAGTGGCCACAGATAGTTTTGTGTCAACGGGTGGCAACGGATGGGGTCTCTGGTAGCTTAATATTTTCAGCATGTTTCCAATCTAGTCAGTATTAATCTGGTCTCCTACTACGGCTATTATAGTTGATACACTAGTAGTAATTGGCCATTAAAAGGTGAGCGGTAATAGAAAAATAAAATATTTGTTACGCCGTGTGCAATCAGTCGAATCAGCTAGTGAGAGTCATAGATTTACATTTTCATCATATTGTAGTTAGGGGTCTTAAATGACGCCGATGGCAATTAGGTTTGTAGTCTGTTTCCGGTCTCACCCAGCGGATTGTCAGCGTCGGTAGCAGCAGTCGAAAATTTTAATTTACTCTTTATACTAATTTCCAAAGATAGCTATCATGGATTGCGTAATTCATTATAATTGATCACCACATTTTAGTGAGCTAATAAGTCTTAGCGATAGCACAAAACCAATAATCAAGCGTTTTTGCGAGCTGTGGAGCACCATCTACAAAGCGCCTGAACGATCCATACCAAAAATATTTAAGTCATTCTAACAGCTCGCGCAGCTCGACTCGTGAAAATACCGCGCTGGATGTTGGATGAGGTTTGCTAGCGAACCAAAGTATCAGAGAGCTTTTCAAGTTGCAAATAATCTCAAGCCTCCTGAGGATATTAAGGTGAGAAAATAGCAAACTAATTTTACTTTGGCCATATAATAAATAATCAAATGCTTATCAATCAACGGGTGGATGTGTTCCTCTATTGAAGCATAATACATTCTCTTCACTTAATAATTTATTTTTCAAAGGAATGCAGCTTATTTTTAGACTATCATTTGTTGGTGTCACCCGTATCAATGAGTGGTAACTGCGGATATTATACTTCAATAAGTGATTGTCAAAAGTTGATTGTCCTATCTCCACATCTTACATCTAAGTAGCCACAACAAGCTACTGTTTCTTTTTTATTAAATATCATTGCCATATAGTCTATATTTTTGCAACTACAGATTTCTGTTGAATCTGGCATACCTCCCCTCGTAATCTCAACGCCTACCAAGTTTCTTCGATCTTCCAGTCTGAACCCTCAATGCACGGCTGTTCTTCCCAAAATGTGTGTTGTATGCAAATCAGGAACAAAGCTAGTTGAAGATACTGTCACACACAAACGTGGTAATGACATTCTATGTATGATTGATTGGAAAGATGATGCTGGTAAGTTGAAACAGTTATCAAAGTCAGTGTCATAGATCACTTTGTACATGAGCATGACTTAATAATGTGTTTGGCCTCAAAGTTCTTTTATGCATGATAGTATGATTTGTTGTCTTATGTTTTGCTTGGTTATTGCAAATATGAAAGTTCAAGAGCATTTCTTTTGGGATGTGATCTCTACAGAAAGGTTGCTAGAAGCAGCCATGTTAAGAAATGATACAGACGTGCTAATGCTACTGCAAGAAAGTTGTATAGCTAAAGAGGTCCGCTACCATTATTCCTGCAGAAGGAAATATTGTCTAATAGTGTATGCGGAAACAGCTTCCGCCACAAATGAAAATCAGTGAGTGTAGCTCACAATATTTGATGAACTGCATAGAGCCCAACTGAATCTTCTGAAAACAGTTTATAGTATGGCATATTATCAAATTATTTCCGCCATCAATCCCATTGGACATTCAGTTAGCTATGACTCTCTAGGCTTCAGAGACTTCACTGGCCAATCAGCAAAGAGGTCAAAAACATTTGGCATTGCTGATACATTTCCTAGGAACAATATTACCGCGCTTGTCTATGACAATATTGATTTTTCCGAGCAAACCGTAAGTGATGCTGGAACTACCCGAGTCACCAATGATATCGCATTTCAGTCAATATCATGCCCATTACAGACTGTTTACCCTTGTCAACATGAAATAGTTTGCCCCAGCACTAAGAAGATCAGCAAAATATTAAGGAAATTTCAAGAAACCCCCGCAAATTTAGAGCCAATTGTTTTTGCTGCCAAAAAGGTCCTGCATTGACAACTGCAGAAATCGTCAGCGCTCATGATGCTCCAACAGAAAGCTCCAACACAAAGCTCTACATACTCAATTACCAAAGAAACTGCTGTACCTCATTGCCAAACTTTACAGCCCACCTGGTTTCTTTCCAGGTTGGACAGGATTCAATATCCAGCTTTCATCTCCACTGCCAACATTTCAGCTATCCTATCTCCCAGTGATCAGGGCCTCACCTACAGAGTTATCAAAAGTAAAATGCATTTTGGTCAATGCTATTCAGATTGCAGACCTTCTTGATCCTGAAAACATATTTGATGTATTTGATAAAGCAAACTATGCTAAGGCACAGCAGATTCGCTGGTAAGACCGAGAATTCAGCAAACTTCTTGTAATAAGGATAGGAGAATTTCACACTGCAATGACTTTTTAGGAGTGCTTGGCAAGCAATTTTTCATGTTTGGACTTTAGGATATCCTTGTAGGATCCAATGTCCGTGCAAGTGACTCAGTGAGCAGTGTGTTATCTGGTCGCATGTACAACAGAAGCGTACCATGTCATAAATTCTATACAAATTTTTGGCACGCATCCAGCTTTTCGAGTTTCTTTCATCACAAGAAAAAACCGAGATATTTCTGATAGACTTGCCAGTCTCTTAAATGGTATGCTCCAAAATCCAAATACAATATTAGAGCTAGAAGACTTTGAAGAAGAGTTTTCTTTATCATGTTAGAATGTGGTGTGCTGAAAGCCCCACTTACAGATTTTGGAATGGGTACTTAGAGCTGCTACTGCTCACTTTTTTCCGACCTACTTGAGAGAGCGATTGGCAGGAGCACTCCGTACAGTACGACTAATGTTGAAATATTTCTTTGCCTACGACAGGGTGAACTATGCCAGGTTATTATGATGGACCAGTTGAATGAATTTACAAAAAATCATGCGGTGTACACACCAACATAGAGATGTGCATTGTTTATTGTGCATTCATTCACATTGTACATTGTACCTACAGGTATGCCAATGTATACTGGCTTGAGATGAATAACATAGAAAACCTCCATCCATGGCTGGCATCTCAGCTCCGGAAGGCACCTGGCTCATGGACTGTACGCCAACACTCCAACCATGGGCTTAACTCGGTGGCCGCTGACCAAGTAATCGAACAAACTATAAATCGTGAATCGAAGGCTAGCAGGTGCATTGAAAGCATAGTGCTTACTGAAAGCAAGTTACAATTAACCATCAGAACTTAATTGAACCTCCGCTAATCCCTGCTATTATTATTATTTTGTGCATGACAGCTTCTATTTTATTTGCACTCATGAGTGGTTAATTATGACTGACTTTCTGTCTTTAGGGTTGATCAAATGATGGTTCTTGCTCATCGTGGTAAAGCAGCCGTAACACAATGCTGTGAAGTTCTAGCTGAAGTCAGTAGTGGGTTGCAGTTTACAAAGAATTAGATGATTCACGGTATGCTTCTTTTGTATCTTATCCATACATTGGCCATTTACCAAATGAATGCGTCTGCGTACTCAAGCTGCAAGTACAATACAGTCAAACATGGATAACTCGAACTTCACGGGACTGAGCGGAAGTGTTCGAATTATCAGAGCGTTCAAGTTGTCAGAGCACTGTCACAAGTCCATGTATTTACTTATTTATTAGTAGATACATGTGCATCTACAAACTATAATATAAATCAAAAGCACAAATGGCTTGTTTCAAATTAAATGCTTCTAATGTAAAGTTTAAAACGTTTTTATCAAAAAGTATAGATATTTTCCTATCACTTGAGATTGGTTTGTTGCTTGAGGTGATGTTATTGCCAGGACGTTTTTTAGATTGACATTGGCAAAACTTGATCGTTGTTGAAATGCTCAAAAAAAGACATCTTTTCCTTTTGAGCGTTTTACCCATGATCAATTTTGCCGACTTTTCTTGAAGTTTATGCAAATATTACCTCACTTTACCTTGCTTCTGAAGGGCGATTGCTAAGCGGATGTTTGGTATAAATTAAATTTTACCAAACTTAAGAAAATTCGTTGACAAAAATATTTTGCCGATGGTGGTAATAACGACGCTTATGAATTACGAAAAGTTGAGTTTTACCTCTGTGGCTTGGAATAAAGTGATTTTCTAAAGCGATAGCAACCCTTTCTGTAGCCGTTGGGCAAGAAACAGTTCGAGTTAACAGTGTTGAGTTCGAGTTATCTATAGCAATTTATCATTACGTGGGAACGGACCAAATAAACCGTTTGAGTTAACCATGTGTTCGAGCTATCCGTGGGCGAGTTATCCATGTTTGACTGTAATTAGTTTACAGTAAATACAGTGCATCTTACATAGAATTCTCATTTGTATAGTATGGCTTGCATAACTTCTGTCATGATTTTCACTCAATTGCATTTTCAGAGTCAAAGAAGATGAAAATGCTCGCAACAATCATATTGATACTGTTGAGTCAATGATCAACCACTGGACACATCAAGACACTCTCGTTTCACTCAGCTCCGGTGCTACAGCCAATGAAACTCAACAGCAGTCTTCAGTCAGCTGATATGATAACCGAAACTCAAGTTCAGAAATATCTGAAAAAGCGTTTGCAAGATGAGCAAGGTTGTATATTCAGTACAATGAAGAAAAACAGACTTCAAACTTTTGCAACAGCTCTTAAGATCCCAGCCAACAAAGATTGTCAAAAGAAAAGCACCATCGCCAATCGCAATATATTCAGTTGATAGCTTGTGGTCAGCATGCAGCGACATATAGACATGAGGAAAATCCTTGGCCGCTTACTGTCGTCTACACCACTAGCCCTTTCATCACATGATGAAGCTGGGCTTGGCAAATGTGTGAAAGCTCATCTTCTTCGTGGAATTGAAAGCCACTGCAAATAAAACTCGCTTGTCGAAGCTGTGCCTGAAGACTGTTCTCTGATTGTAGACTGTATGGCATTCATTTATGCCTTACCCAGAAGCAATCTTCCTAACACTGTTGTAGAGCTAGCCCAAAAAGTATTGTATCAGCTCGGCTGCTTGGCCAAAGCCTACAAAACAAGAAGAGTAGATTTGATTTGTGATTGATATGTGAAGAACTCTATCAAAAATTTTAAACGATCTCACCGTGTGACTAGCAAACAGCCTGAGGTTATAACACTTTATGGGGCTTAGCAGAAAATATCGAAGCAATGGCCGAAATTTTTAGCGAGTAGCCGCAACGAGTCAGCTTTGTAAGACATTTTACTATCACACTTTAAGCATTGCAAGCTCCAAGATAGTTTTTTGCTATATATCGGGATTGCTGATAGTTGAGAGCGACTTTCATTTAGTAAAAACAGCTTTCCTGTTAGACCCTCCCTTCAGCCATACCTAGTCTCTCATCATGAAGAGGCAGATACTCGAATGCTGTTACATGTCACTCACTTGGATGCAGAGAACATCGGCCCGGCGGTCATATGGTCACATGACACTGACGTGGCCATTCTCTGCATCCAGTTGGCTACTGAGCTAAAAAGAAGTTTATATTTTTCAACTGGCACTAGAAATAGGTGCCGCATTCTCAACTGCCCTAAGATCAGCTAGACACTGAGTAGTGACATTTAATTATGTCTACTGGGGCTTCATGCTTTTTCCGGTTGTGACACAACTAGCTCATTTTCAGGAAAAGGCAAGACCACTCATTTCAAGCTACTTCTATCAAATGAAAAATATAGGTCGCCATTCCTTAACCTAGGAAAATATTGAGACTTTGATGATGAGTTGTTTAACGCACTGACTCGCTCAACACTGCATCTTTATGGCGAGCCTGATTTTACAAATTTAGCCGATGCCAGATACAGGCTGTTCTCATCAAGGGCATCTTATGAGAAAACCCATCCAACAAGTGAGGCTTCTCTCCGTCAGCATTTAATGAGGGACAATTATGAAGCAGCAATATGGCAGCGAGCGATTCAAATATTAATCATGCCACCTGATCCCACAAATCATGGCTGGAGTAAAGAAGATGATGGCATTTCTGTGCAGGTGTTTCCTGATGGACACGGAGCTATTTTCAGGCAGTTTGTCCAATGTACTAGTTGCTCATGCAAAAAAGAGTAGATGTAAAAGCCGATGCTCTTGCAAAACTGCATCTTTAGTTTGCACAAGTCTATGTAGTTGTGTAGACTGCAGCAATGAAAGAGCGACGAGATTGAGAATGGTAATCATACAGACAGTGAGGATGAGCTTCAAGATTAAATGCAATGGTTTTATTAAATGCTTCGTAATATGCTTTCTAAAATCGATTGAAAGTTCTCAATGTATTATATTATAAGATATTATAATGTATGTATTATAAACAGACTGTGTACCTTGGTGAACATGCTGTATAATATAATCATCATACAATGTACATTACTAAGATACACATACAAAGTCCTATGATATTCATTAATAATCCAAAAACTTAATCGTCATTGAACATACTGCACCATTGTTGTTTTAACACGCTACCAGTACGGTAAATCTAAAATGAAGCAAGAAACTTTGCATATAAATGCCAGGTAAATAAAAAATAAATAACATGTACCAACAGAAAGTACTAAAAGAAGCATAATAAATGCTACTAATAATAAAAATAACTATAACACATACAAAAATACTAATAACGTAATAAAAACCCATATATAAAATATGATCAGTTGAAAAGTGTTTGCACAATGTTACTAATGATGACTCAGTTACATCAATAAAAATTGATTTTGTTGTTGTTGCTATAGTGGTTGCAATTGCTTTAGCAAAGGTGTACCTGAGAGCATGAGAATATCAATCGATACAATCATCAGAACTACACTCCGCGTCAAAGTCGCTAAGGTCCAAATTTCACACACTGTTTTCAGATTTATTCATACTGCGGTTTGCAATGTTATCTGAAGACATTCAAGTGTTTTGATGAACAATGAGAGTACTCTTCAGGAACATCGTACAACAAAGTAGCAACTATTGTTATGGCGTATTCGATGACGTTTTCTACCTCCGAAGCTTTACCGTTTTGTATTTAAAAGTTTGAAAGAGGCACCAGAGAAATAATTAATAACTGTATTTGGCTAATGCTTTTTACACAAAGTAGTTGCAGCTTTAACATGTCAGACACTTCAAAGTATATGAATAAAGGTCCAGCAAAAATGGTGAGGCCCACGGCATCGATGTCGCTCCACCCAAAGAAGATTGCAAAACATAAGCAACATTTGCTTTGCTCATCAAAGGGTTATATTTATCTTTTCAAAATGCTGACGAGTTAATCGAAAAATACAGCATCACTTTCTATTTAAGCGCCTCATTCAAATGCATTTATATCTGGACACGTTTAGTCTACAAAGACAAAAATGACATCAAACTGTAGCTGATGTTATAGCCTTTTATTGGTCTTAATTTTATTAAATCAAACCTGTTGACGCAACCACATCTTTAAGTGTCACCTTTAATAAAATGCCATTATTAGGGAAGCGTTGAAAATACATCGCTATGGCATTCAAATAGAGGTTTTATGGTATATATATGATAAAGATTAACTATCACTTATGGTTATGTTTTTGTATCTTCCGTACACATGCTTTTTATTAGTCATGCCATCTACCGCATATTATTTTGTCATCATGCTTTTACCAGTCGGTTTGGAGCATTTTAGAACATTTTCTAGGCTGATCCTCATATCTAGTTGAACTATAACTCTGCTTGTAGTTAGTAATTTATGGATATTTTCTATTGTAGATGCTGAGGTTGAAGTAGAACCTGGTGATTCATCAATCAACAATGACAGTGATGAAGGCAATTGATTATGTTACAATTATATTTTCATGGAAATCATCTCAACTTGGTAAATATATGAGACAATTCTCATTATTTTCTCTAGTTGGCCTCTCATATTTATTGTAGGAGTTGATGAAGTGATAACAAAACCAGGATCTGATGGTTGTGCTGATAGTCTCTACCCAACTGGTTAGTTGAAGATTTATTAGATAATAGTGCTAACTGCTGTTGATTAGCTCAGATGTCCAGTGCCTCTTAGCTCAGTAAAAATAATAATTACCTTCCTCTATTGTCTGACAAACTGGTTTATTAGTAAAACTAAAATACTAAACCTGACTATAATTTATTGTGTCATTCTCTATTAAGCCACAGACTTTTTTTATAGATGTTCTTTTTAGTACTAGTTGTCAAAGGAATGCAGCTTTTTATTGCCAGGCCTGTTGTCATGGTTGCTATATTAACATGTGCACTGCTGGTCTTCACACTCATATATTGGTACAACATCTCAACACTTTGTCAAT
Source organism: Watersipora subatra (assembly GCF_963576615.1). NCBI lineage: Eukaryota > Metazoa > Bryozoa > Gymnolaemata > Cheilostomatida > Watersiporidae > Watersipora > Watersipora subatra. Next base: position 66,052,730 of record NC_088711.1, read on the forward strand.
GCAACATTTGCAGTGCTTGTGGTGATTTTAAATGTATTTGATAATTATTAAGCTGAACAATCATATATTTTGTTTTGTATTTGTTTGAAAGAGTTTAGCATTTTGTGAAGGGTTTTGGGAAATCTTTGACAAAAAATATAGGGGCAGGCCTCTAATGATGTTTATAAGCTGAGTTTGTCTGTTGGACACGTTTGGTTCATCGTCTTCGTAAACACATGACCAGAGCATTGACGACCAGATCATGGCTCAAGCTGAAAATTAACTATTGGTATTCATAGAAATGTAAAACGTGTCAGTTTGTCACATGGTAGCACTTTCTTTCAAGTTAGCTTTTTACCGCAGTCAAACTAAATTTGGATAAAGCGCTTTATGAGCTTGATTTTTTCATACGTTTAAACTCACTTTAGAAACTTTTTTTAGTCTTTATATTAGAATTCACTCAGTACATGCCTACAAACCTATTAGGTTTGCTTTATTAACAATCTGTACCAGCTGATTCCAAGCCGGTACATTTCTGATTAAACTGCTGATTATCGTAAAACCTCTAATTGAACACTACCTCTATTTGAACGACACCTCTATTTGACCGCCACTATGAGAGAAATGTTGAGCAATAGAGCACTACCCTTTTTTTTGTACGCCACCTCCATTTGACCGTCGCTTTGACAATTGTTCGTCTCTATGAACCAATATTATTAAATGATCAGTAGAAAGGTGGCCACGAAGTTGTATTAAAAATGAATCGTTTATATCAATAGTAATCAATTCTCTTGTTGTCCCATTCAAAAGCTTTTCACTTTTTTCCTTTAAACTTTGAAGCAGCATCATAGAAATAATTAATAACTGTTTCAGGCAAATAGTACGTCTTTGTCCTTTTAAACACGGTCTTGATACTTTGAAGTACGCATATATAAAAGGCGGTTTACATATATGATGGTAGATGAATGACTGGTTTTAGGTCAATGGTTACATTCAGCGAGCGAAACTGTTACGCTTTGCACTTGCGCTAAATGCCACGCCACGCGTAAAAGTTTCGCTGTGCCAAAAATGTTTCAGGCGAATAATATTTCGCTAACTGCAACGTGTAAAGTTTCGCTGTGCTTTTTTGGACGAAAATATCGACTAGTTCAGCAGTGCAAAAGAAGAGTTGAATTCAGAGGACATTGTGGAAGGTATTATACACGGAAGCACAATTACTGCAAGGGTAGATGTCATTCTTAGAAGATCACCAATCATTCAGGGAGGTCGTGAAATTGAGATAGAAGTGACCGCAGCTGCTAAGAAGGAGAATATATCTGTTTTAAAAAGGGAACAAAAACGCCTTTACAAGCTCAAACTTTTGGCCAACCGGCAAAACTTTGCAATAGTAAGTCACGAGGAGAGTTCTGATGATAACTTCTTTACCAGCTATGTAGTAGCGAGAGAATCGCTTTCAACATCTACCCAAGACAGTAACAGAGATATAGAGCTGCTACTACTAAAATAACGAGTCAGAGAGCATCATTACACGCTAGTATTCACTTATCAAGAATACCAGTTTAATTTTATTGCTAGACAACCGCAATATAGACTAAACTGTTTATATTTACTCCATTCATCGTTTGCGAAATTTTATTTGTATTTGAATTATTTTATTTGTACACTCAATTTAGTAATAAATTATTATACATGTATGTCTATACATGAAATGAAATATATAATATAATCATGTTTGCCGCAGCGATATCAAGGAGTTGTTGTTGATGAAAGGTTCTAGGCTGACTAGTTGCTTCTCTGCTAATATTCCTGCCTTGATGAATATTACTACTTTGTCTCTAGTTTTCGTAATCATAATACGTTATATTTCATTCTCAATCTGCAGTAAACGCAAAAAGGAAAAAATATTAATAAATGTTAAGGAAGTACAAAAACAATAGCTGAAGTATTTAATGAAAGCGATCAGTTTTTAAACAAAAAAATTACCTAATGCAGGTAATTATAGCAAAAAGTATGTGCACTGCAAATCAATACATACCATGTCCAGATCAGAATCATTATCGTCCTCAACTACGGTATTAGTTGGAGATTGATGGAGTTGATTTCAATGTCAAAAGACTGTAGGAGAGATTTTTGCGATGACGAAGCCATGCCGAATAATTTGTGAACACCTTGAATAATTTTGTAAAGAAGTTCGATGCAATGGCAATAAAACTCGAAGCCCCGCCGATGATTTTGAAGAAGTTTTGGAACTTGGCTACATTTCGTACTTCGGCCTAGCAGATATTGTTGCGATGACGCCATTCTGCATATCTTGCGACAACCTTGAATAATTTTGTAAAGAAATGTGATGCATTAGCAATGGGGTTAACTCAAAGTCCCAGCAATGATTTTAAAAAGGTTTTGGAAATCAACTACGTTTAGTACGTATGCCTAGCTGCTAGTTTTTAATTTTGAGGCAGTAGTTATTCTCCCATGTAATTAAAAGTAAAACTACTTTTTTTGCGGAATTAAAAAAGTCGCGGAATTGACTCATCGCGAATTTTTATAATCATCGATTATTTTCATCTTGTAGGGTATAACTTTGAATATTGGTAGCATATTATTTGATAACATCATTGCAGTAATCTGATTTTACAAATAATCGACGCTCGTAACTCCTCTTCCATTGGTTGCAAACTGTAGCAAACATACCAATAAGTGCAATGAGCTTTTATGAAACATTGGTAAATACAGATATAAAACAAAAATATGACTTCATATTTAGAATGAAATAAAACTTGAATTTCTAAAAATCCTTTCATCATATATGCTTTACATCTGATGGTTGGTCCATGACCTTATACCGTGTGTTTGAATTGTTACACGTGATATATTATTCATATTTGCAATCAAAACTGTTAAAGAATCTTTTCATATTACTTATAGGATTTAAATGACATTTTTATGATATAAAATTTTTTGAGTGTATATCATACTACTGAGTTTGTGGGCCAAAACTGTAAACTTGTATTATAGGTAAAAATTGTGGACAGAATTCCTTTTCAAGAGATCAAAATGATATATCTGGAAGATTGGTATGCACTACCGCTGTAAAGACAAAGATAAAAGGTCTCACTGCAAGGAAGCCTCTTCAGCGTGAGATATTCAGTGCTAGCTTTGCTCGCCGCAGTCATCTAGCAACAGACATGAGAACACACACTGGAGGAAAACCATTCCAGTGCAATATATGCAGTAGTGGCTTTAATCATCATCCTAGTTTAACCAGACACATGAAGACTCATACTGGAGAGAAGCCATTTCAGTGTAAGATATGCAGTAGTCGGTTTGCTCAATGCTGTAATCTCACAAATCATATGAGGACTCACACTGGAGAAAAGCCATTTCAGTGTAAGATTTGCAGTAGTCGGTTTGCTGAACGCTCTAAAATAACAAGACACATGAGGAATCATACTGGGGAGAAGCCATTTCAGTGTAAGATTTGCAGTATTCGGTTTGCTCATCGCCATCATTTAACAAGACACATGAAGACTCATACTGGAGAGAAGCCATTTCAATGTAAGATTTGCAGTAGTCGGTTTACTCGATGTAGTTCTCTAACGAATCATATGAGGACTCACACTGGAGAGAAGCCATTTCAATGTAAGATTTGCAGTAGCCAGTTTGCTCATCGCCATCGTTTAACAACACACATGAGGACTCATAGTGGAGAGAAGCCTTTTCAATGTAAGATTTGCAGTAGTCGTTTTGCTCAATCTGGTACTCTAAGAAAACATATGAGGACTCACACTGGAAAAAAACCATTCCTTTGCCATATATGCAGTAGTAAATTTGCTGATCGCGGTAATCTAACAAGTCATATGAGGATTCACACTTGAGAGAAGCTGTTTCAGTGTAAGATTTGCAAGAGTTGGTTTGCTCAACTTGGTACTCTAACGGAACATATGAAGACTCACACTGGAGAAAAAACATTCGGGTGCAAGATATGCAATAGTAAATTTGCAGAACGCCGTAGTTTAATGAGACGCATGAAAACTTATACCCGAAAGAAGCCATTCCAGTGCAAGATTTGCAATAGTCGGTTTTCTCAACGCGTAATTTAACAAGACACATGAAGACTCATACTGGAGAGAAGCCATTTCATCATAGGACACACAACTGTACATGTTCAAATGTACTCGGATACACTAATATACTCCTATTTGGTTGTGTAAAACTTGTATAGGGATTGTCCTTTTTTTTGATGTGTATTTGCATCTGTGGTATATATATTGAGTTATTATTTACTTATCTAGTTGTTGTAAAATATATGGAGCTTTGTAGTCAAAAATAAATTGCTTGCATGTCTTCTATTGAATGATAAGCCTTGGTTCAGTTTGGTTGAACCGATATGAACATGACTAACAACTGCAACATTTTTGGAGATGGGTACATTGGCTGATCCTCCTGACCAAACCTATTGACAGCGAAAATATCAAATCAATTACTGTAGTAATTAAAAACTTGTAGCAAAGCTTTAATTTTTATAGTGCATGAAATTTCTTACATATCTGCTGAGCAATAATTCACATAACAGTTAAGGTTTCTTGTTGTGTTTATTATTAGCTTTTGTAGTTGAATTCCAGCCTCATTGTGTATCTTGCTGGCCAGCTTAAAAGTTAAAAAACACAATTTTATGGTATTAACAACTGAAGATAACTATAAAGATTCTGTTTTCCATACTTTTTTAATTATGGAAACTTTTGTGTATAAGCTGACAACATATATAGGCTATTTCCGAGCTTTAAAGACTGTTTTTCCATTACAAGTATACGGAGTGTATAAGCTGGACCCACTGTTTTTCCATTTGTTTAACACATCGTAAAACCTCTATTTGAATGCCACTTACATATGAGCGTCTCTTCGACATTCTTTGATCTTTGCGAACCAATAATAGCAATTGATCAGTCGAAAAGTGTCCACAAAATGGTTGTAATAATGACTTAGTTACATCGATAAAAATTGATTCTTCTATTGTTTATGTTCATATCGAAGTTCGTTTTCCAATTCTGAAAGTGTTCAATTTTTCGTCAAATTTTTGAATTCAACACCGTAGACATCATCAGTAACTGTATCAGACTAATAGTAATTTCCTGACGCGAACTTGATACTTTGGCGTACACGTCTGTGACATAACAGTACATGTATGTGAAAAACAGTTTATATTCATGATGGTATATGAACCGCTACTTTTAGGCTAAAAGTTGTGCTTAGCAATGCAGCAAAAGTTCATCATTTGTGCAAAAGATTGTTTGGACACTAATATCGACTAGTCCCGCAGTGCAGAAGATTTGATGTCGAAACACGATGTGGAAGGTGTTGAGTGCACAGACACCAGATAGAAGCCACGATAGTCAGAAGATGTCTGTACCATCGAAAGCAACAAGCATAATGCAACTGGCAGAACAAACGATGCAAATACCCTTGTTTCAAAATTGGTAATTTTTATTTTTGATTGTATTATAGTAGTATTATAAGTATGGTTTGTTTATGTAACTTGTTTTTGAATGTAAATCTGCAGCATTTGATAGATTACCATTATACAACATAAAATTCGCAGGTGAATAGCGTATTATTTGTTTGTTTATTTTCATCTATAATATAACTACAAAAAATAATATGAAGAGTGCTTCTTACAGTATACAAAAACAAGAAAAATAGAAAAAAAGTCACTCCAGGGAAGGTGATGATGAGGTCCTTGTGTGCAATAGCAAGGCTAATCAAGGCGCAGAACCTGAAAGTAGAGTCAGCAGAAGTCTGTCTAGTTAGTTTAGTCCAGTCTAGTCTGGTTGTCTGAGGTAGCGCTTCAGTTCATTTTTGAAAGAATTGGCATTTAAAATTTTACACAGTGTAACCGGTAGCAGATTCCATAGCAATGACTCTTGCTAATCCAAACGACATTGACCAGCTTTTGATTTAAACAATGGTATTTTTAGGTTAATGTGTGTTTGACGAGTGGTTAAATGTGTTATTGTCCTGTTTTGGTTTGTTTCATAAAATGTGTTGTGTGTTTTTATCAGTACTTAATATTGGTATAACGTTTTAACAGTTAAAATTCTATTTAGGTTCAATAGCGGATTAGCAGAAAAATAATAAGTTTTCTTGCTAATTATTCTGAGTAAACGGTTTTGAAAAACTTTAATTTTGTTTAAGTAGCAGTCTGGAGCATTTCTCCATGCTTCAACACAATACGAGTGTTTGGAATTGATGAAGGAATTGTACAAAATTAGCAAAACATCCTTAGAGAGGAACTGAGACAATCGAAAAAACAACCCAGCATAAGGTCTAAAGTCTTTTAACAGTTTGGATATATGATTGCTCCAATTCAGCTGAGGGTCAATAAGTACTCCTAAAAATTTTATATTGTCAAATTTATTTATTGGATAACCATTAATTAGTAGCGATTGTTCATTAAAGTGGTACGAGTTCCGTGGGTTTTTTTTAAATAAAATGAAGCAATTTTTGTTGCAATTAATTGTTAGTTTATTTTAGTTGCACCAACTTTGAAGGATCTTTCGGTCTTTATTTATCAAATTTATTTGCTTGTGAAGGTCTTAGGATTCAAAAAAAGATTAATATCGTCTGCATATAAGATTGGTGAAAGTACATCTAATTGACATGCTAAGTCATTAATGTATGTTAAAAGCAAAGTTGAACCCGATACAGATCCTTGAAGAACACCACATTTTATAGCTTGTGGTGCTGACAGGGTAGTATTTATTTTTATTCTTTAACTTCGATCTTTTAAATAGTTTTCTATCCCTTTAATAGATGTTGTTTTGAAACCAATGGACTTTAATTTTAATAACAATATACCTTGATCAATGGTATCAAATGCTTTGCTGAAATCTATAAATATACCAAGAACACAATTTCCCTTGTTAAAAGCTTGGAATGTTTTGTTTGTAAAGGAATTAATTGCATCTCTTGTTTCAATACCTTTTCTAAAACCAAATTGATTAGAGTCTAGAATGCTATTGCGTTCAAGATAGTCCATGATGCGGAAATTTATAAGTTTTTCTGTAATTCTGCTAAATATCGGAAGAATTGAGATAGGCCTACAGTTTTCACATTTAATTATGTTCCCTTTTTTATACAGAGGGTTAATTCTTGCAATTTACATATCATCTGGAATAATTTAGGTAGGTGTGCTTTTGTTTATGATGCGGGTGAGTATACAACTTAAAGAAGTAGCATAGCGTTTAATAACATTGCTTGTAATACCATCTAAGCCAGCAGCTTTCTTTTCGCTTAAAGAATTTATTGTGTCCATAATCTCTTGGCTGGTAACTGGATGTAATTTAAAGCTTAGATTGTAATCGGATAGTCTGTTGCTCAAAATTTCTGTTGGAAGGTTTTTTGCTAGCGAGGGTCCAACGTTAGTAAAATATGTATTTAATTCATTAGCTGTTTCTATATCTGAACATATTAAATTGGAAGTGTTGGAAATAGCTTCAAGTTGGGCACTCTGCAAATCTTTGTTGTCGATTTGTTCAATATTTGTGTGTTAATTACTTTCCAAGTTTCTGAAGCATTGGAGCAATTGTTAAAACTGTCCTTGAAATAAGAAAATTTTGCATGCTTCAATTCAGTTGACAATCGATTTTTAAATTTTTTGTATTTTAAATTTAAATTTTGTATTAAGAGGAGATTTAGATAACTGGCGGTAAATATTGTATTTCTTTTTAATTTTATTCAGCAGAGCATTGGTCAGCCAAGGTTTGGTATATTTGAATCTCTTGTTTCCGAAGGACCCAGACCTCTCAAGAATGCATTTTGCTATCAGATTTTGAAGCGTTTTATTAAAAAAAGCATAATTTGTGTTGAGACATTCAGGAATGAAGATATTATCCCAATTTGTATTTGTTATTTTTTGTGCTAATCTATCGTAATGAATATATCGTTTATTTATGGTAGAAAAGTTACTGATTTAATCGTTAAAATTAGAGTTTTTCGTACTTATGTAAAAAGTAGGTAGATGATCACTTTAATCACATTTAATAGTTCCTGAAAATATGTTGTTTTCCATGGTGTTTGTTAAAATATGATCTAAACAGAACTGCTTTTGTTTTGATAGTCTTGTTGGAATTGTAATAGCGTTTTCAAAATTATGTAAGTAAATTATGTTTTTATAGTTTTCACTTGCATTGTTATCTAGATAATCAATATTGAAATCACCTAAAATGAGGTACTTAGAATCTGAGGTTGTTACAGGAAATTTAGGTCATTTAGAAATAAATCGAGGTCGATTGATAGAATCTTTGCGGGTTTGATTGATAGAATTTGAATAAAATATTTGATAGAATGCTTGCGGTTACCTTAACACGGCTTACAATTGATCGACGCTCATAACTCTTCTTCTACTGTATATAAAAATTTAGTTTTAGCTGTAAACTGTAACCAACATGTAAATGAGTGCATTAAAGATGTGGTTGTGTCAGAATATGCATGAAATGGCAATTTTTGCGAAATTATAACTCCGCGAATAAAATCATCCTGTAAGGTATATATCGAGTGATTCTAACTCATTTAGTGCATGTATTTCATGTGAAGAACTTTAATAGTAGCCAAAGATAATAGGGCCACTCAAATATGACTATCAAAATTGCTGGTGAAATATTTTACGCTAAACTTTTACGCCATGCATTTACCTTTGCCCAAAACTTTCAAACTGTTTTTTATGCTTTTTCTTCGAAGTATTAAAGATGTGGTCGCATCAAAAAATTTGATTTAATGAAATTAGGACCAATAAAAGGCTAAAACACCAGCTACAATTTGATGTCATTTTTGTCTTTGTAGACCAATCCTGTCCAGAGATATATGCGTTTGAATGAGGCCATCTTTTGAAAAGCTCACTTTCCAGCGGGTGCTTCATTCGTGACGTAACTAGTGATACATCTGGGGGTCCTACCACACAAAGCTGTCGTCAGAATAGTCACTTTAAAAATCACTGTCGTCACTTTTAAAATCACTGTCGTCACTTTTAAAATCACTGTCACCTTTTTCAAATTGGTAACCAAAACAACCTCTTTCTTCACATTCGTTATTTTAATACAAATATCTATACTGGTGGCACTGGGTTGCGTTAAAAATCTGAAACTCGCTAGGTTTAAACTTCTGCTAACCAAAAGCATGGCTCAACCAGCGACCTTCACAAACATATTAGTGATGTTTGGGAGCGTTGCTGATTACTCCGCGAAGAGTGACAGCCGTCTTAGGTTTTTAGAGCTATATTTCTTGTACTGAAAATAGACCGAGATTGCCTTTAATAATCACTGTCAGTCACAGACTTGGAAACGGATTTGCTGTCAATGTCGTGGCATTTCATTGCTTTAATTATTTGGCAGTCTATAAATGCTGGGCCAGATGCTTCAAACCAAAACTAGTGAAGTTTCGGTTGACCGTGGTGATTTATGAACAAATAATAAGTTAGTAACGGTACGGCAACACGTAACAAAATTTCCGTTGGTTCTAACCAAAATCACGAAATGATTGAAACACACAGAATTATTCTGCGCTGCTAGAATCGTGCTAGCGAGCACGATCTCAGCAGCTTTTGCAATTAGTATAGTCCAAGAGACGTATAATGACACACAATAGTAAAAGTATAAGTGCAAATCAACATAGTACACACGATGCAACTGCTTAGATTGCGTTATTGAATGCATTTATTGTTTGGACGCTATAGCTACAATTTGTTTATTTTTTAATTATATTTCCTTTTTAGCAGCAAAAGTTTTGCGGTAGAGAATGTCGACATCTCTAGCGCAAACAAGTCAGTTGCATCGTATTTACTATGATAACTTTCTGTAATAATTTTCTTGTGTGTCGCATTATGTTTTCGGACTACATATATCTTAAAATTTGCTCAAGTCGTGTTCGCTAACTAAAAATAGCGCGACTTAGACAGTTTTATCGTGTGTTCTATGTTGAAATGCTTTCGTATTTTTATTGTGTGTCACGGTACATGTCTTGGACTATACTAATTGCTAAAGCCACTAGAATCGTGCTCGCTAATAATTTGTTTAATCTGTTAAAAGCGTTCGTCGACGAACTTGGTGGGCATGCACAGCTCAAATAATTCTGTGAATTTTGACCGATTAATTCTGCGTTTTTCGTGATTTCGGCCAGAACTCCGAACCAACGAAAAATTCGTTACGTGCAGCCGTACCTTTAGTAATCCTATTTACGCAATCCTCGTCACCTACATTGGTAAATGGTCGTCTCGTCTGTCACTTTTTAAATATCCCTGTCGTCGGGTCGTCAGAATCGTCACAAAACATGGGAGGACCCCCACATCTAAAAAGAGTCCACGAGCGATAAATATAAGATCGCTTCATTAGCCAGTCATCAGCACAAAATTTTTATATAGGTCGTAATAAATGTTATCACTCGTAAAACGCGTTGTCTGTGATCTAAAATTTAGGGATTTTACTCTATTATTATATCTCATGGACATCGATATTTACTGAAGTAATCAACATCGTTACTTTAACGGATTATTCGATTGATACGTTTTATTGAAGAACAACAGAATTGTAAAAATTGCTGTAAAGTTACTGCGAAGGTGACTCCTGAGTTTTCTGGACATCATGTGATTAAAGTGCTACGGAGGGAAATAGGGAAATGGAGGTAAATCTATCTTTTACTTTGAGTCTCCTGTAGATATACTGTTGAGTTTACATTCAGATTATATTTCCCTGTTCAAGGTTATAATGTAATTTCCTGCGCGTTCGAGATACGTATGTACAGTGAGTTCTTGACGGCTTCTTTATAATCCATAGCATCTAGAAATACAATGGCTTAGATTGATGAATATCCTAAAGGTAATATTTTAGTACTCAATAATACATGTACTAATTAATAAAATTAACACTTTTTGCTATCACTATTCATCATTTTATAATTTTTTCTCGGTTCACCTAACTATATTTGCTTCAAATTTTCTGGGCAGTTTTATCTAGTAATTTAGATATATGGTTTGACTTTAGATGTTCACTTCTCACTTGTAGAAAGTGAAGAAAATCGATTGATCAATGTAAATCTTTAACTTCCAGAACCAAAGCTTCGAGTCGTTGGCTTGGCGTACTTATGCTTTCGTTACACATTTATTCATTGTTAAAATTACACTTGCAATCTATCTAACTCCCAATTTGAAAGATTTCAGTAGATACGCGTTAGAATGACATATCTATGAATGACATATATTTATTGCATTTGTTTTACTGATTACATGATGTTTACGTGGTCCCACCAGCCGAAGCAGCTTTGTCAGTATGGAAACTGTCATAAATGGAAAAAATAGACTTGAATGTGTGCTGCATAAACCATGATGTTTTGTTTGAGTTTACTGCAGTATATGAATTTGTCTTATTGTATCACCTACAACTATGTGAGTAGCCACGACTTGATGAATATTTTAAATAAAAGCTTTATGCTGACATGAAATTTTTTTTGCTCGTGAAAATTATATAAAAAAATAATATTGTTGAAAATAATGCAAAACATGATTTGCAGAACATTGAATATATCATAGCCTCGTTGACACCTGTGTTGAAATCTTTTCTGATAGATGGATTTATGAAGTGCATTCAGAGCTGCATGGACAGGTACTTTTGCATAGCTCGACCATTTGTTTAGTACTTGAATCAACAAATCAAATGTGACCAGTGAATTTTTTCTACACATTGATACCAATGTTGAGTCAATAACGTTGATAGTCGACTATACATACAATGTACATGACTTTTAGGGATGTAGTTGGCTTCGCCACCTATTCTTTTCAAAGACGAAGCTTGCTTATTTTACTTACGGTAGTAAGAAACTAGTCTTTGGTGTGGGCAATGATATACAGCCCCGCCTCCAGGATAGGCGACGGGCATAATGTGGGCGGGGTTTTTGGGAGGCTGTATACCGCTAGTGTGGGTAGCGACGGAACTGTGCCGATACAAAGACCTTATTCTACATAGTTTGCTTGACAGAATTACCGTAGACCGGTAAAATTGGTAGTCGATACTAAGATGTTTACACAGCATTTAGAAGAAGCTAATATGACAAATTTTTAACTTTCCTTGTTTGAGGCCTTTGAGACATTGGTAGTAATGTAACTGTAGCTGGATTTAAAATTTTATTCTAGCCAACACGAGCAAATACAAGATTAAATATATACCAATAGAGCCGCGTAGGACTAAACTTTTATCGCAATAGCCGATGTGAACACGAGAGATAGAGACAGGTTGTATCACGCGTTACATCATTTTGGACAAGTCTGGGCATATTTTTTTGGCCTGAGCGTTTTTACCGCGACCGAATTTTTTCGATTTTAATCTTCAAATATCTTTGTAATGAGATCACTTAATGCAACAAACAACATATCAACTGATAGACAAAGAAAAATATTTTTTTTAAAAATCAACTCAAATTTGACGCAACCACATCTTTCAGCGACATCGTTAAACATAGCTATAAAATGAAAATGCACCTTAAAATTTAAATTGAAAGCATCAACAAATTGCTAAGCACGGCACAAGGCCTTAGGCTATAATATCATCACATGTTTGTTGCAAGCAATATATATCAACTGGTAGAGATATATCTCGGCTCGCCAATGCATATTTATCAAGATATTTGACGAGTTAGCAGATTTATTGCATCAAAAAGGATTAACGTAGCTCCGCCCAAAGGAGATTGCTAAATATAGGCGACATTCGCTTTGCCTGTAAAAGGGTTAAATTGACCTTCTCAGAAAACTGACAAGTTTTTAAAAAACACAACTATTTAAAAAATGCAACGCCAGCCTCTATTTGAACGTCACCTCCATTTGACCACCACCTCCATTTGCCTGCCACTATAGGAAAGGTTAAAAATGGAGCGCCATTGCATTCAAAAAGAAGTTTTACGATTTGTTGTTAGGCCTGAGGCTAAAAACTTGACATACTAGACATACTTGCTGCCGTGGTTAAACAACTATTTTAATAGTCGCAACAGAAGGCATCTGTAGTCAGTGATTGGCAGATTTACAGGATAATTATATTATTATTTTAACGGTAGTATGAGTCGTCATTCATAAATAGCAATAAATGGTAATAATTTGTGATAATAGGTGATACACTCGACATTGAACAGCAACAAACAATGCTAATATTGAGTTCATACATCATAGTGATTAAAAAACATTCTGCAACAACTTGTCTGCGTCAGTCTAGAAATTTTTATATACAGTAGATGAAAACAACATAAATTATGATAATGCCGATAAGTCTACGAATATCAGTAAAAGTCACTTTGGCTTCTGTTCGAGTGTTTTTAGTTTATAAACTTTTGGTGCAGTTCGTACATAATAATTTAGTCAAGTGTTTGTTGCTGCCGTCTCCACAGCGACTGCCTTCCCTTCTATTTTTCATTCTAATTCACTTATCCTTAAAGTCTATCAAGTAAGAGGGTGGAGCGTAGCACTAGACGGACTTTGATTGCTTCCTACTCAGTCTTATGAAAAGCTGAATCTTTTTGAGGAAGTGATGGTGATAAGTCAGTCAGCCAGACCAAAGTTAAACATTAAGAAGACTTGAACTGTAGTGAACCGGAGGTCAGATTGATGCTGAGATTACTCACTTCTCATGCTAATGATATTGTGCATTTAATTTTATGTGTACCTGACATTCCACATGTGGTCTGGCTTTAAAACCAATAATTGTAACACTTGTTATTTTAAGAGGACATTTGTGTTTCTCAGTAGGTTATGGCAACAGTTTTAATAATTGTTTGAATGATCAAAGTGAACTTTACAACAACAACCTTTCACCTTATCCAGCTCACACTCTGAGGGAGTACTTTGGTATTCGCTAACCTGCCTGTGAAGTGGCAATAGCAGTCATGGCTATGTAATTTGAACAAGTTTTGATTATTTATGTTGTTAAACTTAATATTGTGGAGCATATAGAATGATATATAATAAGTATTGCTGTTTTTCAGCATTATATTTAATTACATAGTAGATGCTTTTAAAATAAGTAGAACGACAAGTTTTTTTTCAGGGTTAGCGGTCCAAATACAAATCCTGTTACGCTTTCAGATTTCTAAAAAGAAGTAAACTTTTTATTACGAATTGATTATTAAAGTGATTTAAACTTATTTCTTTGAAGGCTGATTATATGTTACATTAAACCATAACTGCCACGATCAGTGTTTTTGTTTTTTTCATATGTAAATCAGACATGCTGATTCCGATTTTGTAATCAAAATAAAAATTGGTCCACTAGTTTTCAAAGTCATTTTTGTTTTTGAAGGCTTTTTACAGCGATTCAATATCGGGGTCGAAAACGACACTTCAAGCCCCGCCCATAAACATGTGACGTAACCTAGCTTTTTATGGACGCAAGTCGGAGATGTTTAGTCGACTGAGAAACAAATAGCTCTGCGAGCTTACCAGTGAAAATCGACGTTGCAGATGTCAAATCTCCAAAGGTCAAGGTCAAGTTTACATAATTTTTCATAAATTCTTATCGAGACGCTCGGAAATCGCTTTATACAGATAACGCTCTCAATGGCAGGAACCCAAGTACCCATGGATGAAGGTATGCATGGTTTTGTGGCTGAACCTCTTGTTAGGATGGAAGTAAATTCTACACTTTATCAACTTAAGATGTGCAGATGATGTGCAGATGATGTGCAGCGACTGCCTTCCCTTCTTTTTGTCATTCTAATTCACTTATCCTTAAAGTCTATCAAGTAAGAGGGTGGAGCGTAGCACTAGACGGACTTTGATTGCTTCTTACTCCGTCTTATGAAAAACTGAATCTTTTTGGTTGTTTTTTAATAATTTTAATAATTGTTTGAATGATCAAAGTGAACTTTAAAACAACAACCTTTCATCTTATCCAGCTCACACTCTCAATGAGCATTTTGGTATTCGCTAACCTACCTGTGAAGTGGCAATAGCGGTCATGGCTATGTAATTTGAACAAGCTTTGATTATTTATGTTGTTAAACTTAATATTGTGGAACATGTAGAATGCTATATAATAAGTATTGCTGTTTTTCAGCAGTATATTTAATTACATATTAGATACTTTTAAAGTAAGAAGCACGACAAGTTTTTTTTAGGGTTAGCGGTCCAAATACAAATCCTGTTACGCTTTCAGATTTCTAAAAAGAAGTAGACTTTTTATTGCGAATCGATTATTAAAGTGATTTAAACTTTTTTATTTAAAGACCGATTATATGTTACGTTAAATAGTAAATTCTACACTTTATCATCTGAAGATGTGCAGATGATGGATCTGTCACATAAGAAAAATAAAAATAGAATTAATAAAAATAATCCCGCGACCCAACACGAGCGAAGCGATTGTTTGGGAGATTTATGATAAATGCATATGTGCACACAACTCACCAAAATTATTCATCAACAGCCATTGCTAACCCTTGTACCTAAATTTCATCAACAAATTTAATTATTTTTTAATGGAGTTGTTTAAGTATAATAATGATACAAAACACATATAAACCTATTTAAATATTTTACCAAGTCTTTATTATTTGCAGACAATTTACTAAACCTTGCTCATCTGATCGGATTATAAATGAATAGGCAGATTCTTTCGGCCCAAAATCGTTATTAAAACTTGACAAGCCTTTTTTTTATCAAAATTAAGACGGGTAAACAAAACGCCGAGCAACAGTGAGTAGAACCATTAAGTTGTGCACATTTCACACAAAAAAAAATGTGCACATTTCGTCGGTCTATAGCATTGTCGAATTGCCGAAGATTTCTGTAATTAACGTAGAAGTACTGAAAAGTAATCCTTTCTTTTTTGCCGATTTCAAAGTAACTGACATTTTGGACACTTATGAGTACTTTGGTATTCCAACTGATGTCCAAAGCAGTGAAAGTAAAGGAAATGACGATGATATTTTTTTAACGATTCCTATGAGATTATTACAGTACTTAATTATAAGAATAATTATTCGATTTTATAAGATTTAGTTATCAAAATAATTATTCAATTTTATAAGATTTAATTATAAAAATAGGCATTCGAATTTACAAGATCGAAGTATATAGTGACTGATGTTGGGCAATAGGTTACTGTTATTATTTTTCCCAAGTAATTTTGTTAAATAAAATTTCTAAAAATCTATATAAATATCACAACTTCTTGATATTGTTTGCTATGACGTTTTAAAATGTAAACAAAACTGTACATTGGTTTTCTCTTATTACTGTATTACTACATGTATGTTCATAATATTGGTTATTCTAATAATATCTGTGCATTTTACTTCTAATATTGCATTTCTCCTATTGCTGTGGAGAGATGTAAACATATAATCTTTTCCTT
This sequence comes from Watersipora subatra, assembly GCF_963576615.1. Classification (NCBI taxonomy): domain Eukaryota; kingdom Metazoa; phylum Bryozoa; class Gymnolaemata; order Cheilostomatida; family Watersiporidae; genus Watersipora; species Watersipora subatra. Next base: position 66,069,085 of record NC_088711.1, read on the forward strand.
TCATTATTGCAGTTTGCTGTATACATATAACACCCAGTACATTACAGCTACCATTGCAGTTATCCTATTGCACTGCAGTGCCATTTGACTGCTAATATTGCGTTTGTCAACCATCAGTGCCCTTTTTTTCCAATATTACTTTGGTCGTGGGCTGTATGACAGTGGAGTTTCTAGTATATTTAATTGTCATAAATATTTAAAGCATTGTATTTATAAATAAATAGGGCGGTACAAAGCAAAAGCTTTGTCACGTTAGAACTGTAAATAATAAAACATTTTATGATATACTATATCCAAAATACTACATTAAGAATTATTTAAACTATAAATTGATGTTTAAAATATAATAAAATGTAACTTATAAAAAAGCAATCATGTTTTTGTATGGTTTTTAGTTGTTTTGGTCTTGTCATGTGACAAAACTTTAAAATAAGATAAAGTACTTAAGTTAGATAAATATTTGATATAATATTTTTAAATAAATAGTGCGGTGCGAAGTTAAAGCTTTGTCATGTGAAGTTTCTGTAGAGCTTTGTGTAGAGCGTGTAAAACTTTGTCATTTCATCTAGCTTTCTCTAGTGACAAAACTAAAGCTTTGTTACTAGAGAAAATTTGGTAATATTTTATAAATATATGAAGAAATATTTAAACTATAAATTAATGTTTAAATATAATAAAATGTAACTTATAAAAATTCAATCGTGTTTTGTATGGTTCTATATAATGTTGTATAAGGTAGCACATCTGACTGATTTTATCTTGTAACAAATAATTTTTACGAACTGACGAACTGGCTCTTCCTGTCAAGCAAAAAGTATATTCTCTATATCAATCAACTATCAAATCAATTCTGCGAATTGGTGTATGATCTGTTATATACACTATTTATAATTCTGACACAAGTTGTTTTCTGAATGTTTGTATACTTATCTCTCAGTAAGTGTTTTGCCTCGCTTGGGCACCAATGTTACTTCCTTTGTAGTATGAGGGTCAGCCACTGTTCTACTACCAGTATAAGCCTCTCTCGGGATCAATTTTAAATGCTCTATGCAAACTTGAATGCCATCATTGTATTAATAATAATTTATGTTGGCCTCAAGCTTAAATATATTATCCGGCTTATTATTTATCAATAATAAGCTTCACTTGTGTAAGGCATTGTTATTGACTAATACAATCAGATATCAGGAGCCGGATATACACGATTGTACATTCGCAATCTTGAATGCATATTGTACAGTTGATCTGATTGGCTCCTCATTCTACTCAAGGTATATAAAAATTTACTGTAACGTTACATGGTCTCAGAACTAAAACTACATGCCAGTAACTGAACGATATAGACAATATTGTGATATTGCTGTAGGCTTGAGACTTGCGTGGGGGTATACATATAGAGTGGGTGAGGATTTGGAAGAATCCCATTCTATACCACTACTACTATTAACAATACAACAAGGGCGTAAGTAATTAAGTATTAGTGAGGGTATAAGTTTGTTAATAAAAATAGAAAAAGACAAGTTCAGTGTGACTGGTCTGTTTGTGAGGGTTTGGATGAATCCTGTATTAACAAAGGTACATACTACTTCAGGAGCATAACCAGATTAGCGATGGCAAATAAAAATGCCATAAAAAGGAGAGTTTTGCGCAATGTTTCGCTTTTACAGACGAAAACTTGGCGGTCAGTTGACAAACATGTAAAAGACGGTTCAATATACTAAGAATAGCCAAGAAATATGGGGAAATGGAGGATGAGGAACATATCGCAAATCTTTTGATTTGAATTTTTTGAATCTTTGGAATTTGTGTTTGAGGTTAGTGACAATAAGTTGAAGGAGCAGCTGATTGATATTGAAGACTTAAATTTGGTCGCATTCATTAGAACAACCAAACAATAGGTTTCTCATCATGCCCAAGCACCGAAATTAGTTGGGGAACAACCTGATGACAGCATGGATTACGTAAGGCAGTCAGGTTCAGCAAAATATTAGAGAAAGGATCAAGGACAACAAAGAACAAAGGAGAAATGTTACATTTGTAACAAGGAGCATCATTCAAAGGAGAGATGTCGTGCTAAAGGATCAACATGTTACATGTATGTGTTCAAAGAGAGAAGGTATTAGGCTGGGGCTACAGTATGCAAAGAAAAAAAGTTGAGCAAACAAAACAAAACTGATGAAGTTATACCAGGATCGGAAGACTTGGCGTGTCTTTACTTAGTTTTTGAATGTGAATGACTAGGAGAGGTAACTGTAAAAAAACATAACTGAGACTCAAAAGGCCTGAATGGTAGACATAAAATTACACTCAGAATCGATAAAGTATAAAATTGATACGGGCGTTGCTCTAGCAGCTGTTCCTTCAAGTATGAGTGGACTGGTTAAAAATATTACGCAACTTAAGATAATTTTAAGGGGGGCGAGTAATCATAAGTTAAATGTGACAGGTCAAGCCGAGGCGACATTGAGTTCCTCAAATTCTCAAGTGCAAAAAACTATATATCTTGTTAAAAATCTAGTGACAATCCTGTGAGCTAAACCGGCAATTGCAAAGTTACGTCTAATTAATTTTACGAACAGCGATGAGACTGATGTGAAGAAAGAGTGGATCAAGAGGTATCCCAAATTATTTACATGTCTAAGTTCGATGGATGCAGAAGTGAAAATCACAGTAGATGATAAAGTTACTCTGTTGTACTATCGGTTCTTAGAAGGAAAGCGGCAGCTAGGAAACAACCGTTGCTGGAGGGAATTGTATGGGCATTCTATCTGAACAGAAGATAGATGTAAAGAGCCTCAGGAAGGAAATTTAAGTAGATCAAAGACACAAACAGGCTGCATGTTATAACAGTAGGCATGCAGCTCGAACCAGACGCCCCATCGGTATTCAACAACAGGTGGTCATTCTAGAGAAAGGCAAATCTCCAACGCAGGTGAATGTTATTGGAACTCGAAGAAGAGAAATAGTGGCAGTTCGATCTTCAAGGAACTTGCTGTGCAGAAACAGAGCTAATGTATTGTAAAGGATCTGACTCCGGTAGCTGAGTCAGCTTTACTTCCTAACAAGGGAGTCGCAACCTGGGCTACTGGCCGGCCTTGTCCGAGGCCTGATTGACCTGCCCGTGGCGGTCAAGTCAGTCCAAGACAAGAACCTAGTAGTCAGGCTTGCTCCGAAACCAAACCGCCGGCCTGCCTCTGGATCTCTACCTCAGGCTAGTCTGGATCCACTAATGGCTGGTCTTAAGACTGGATCTCTTGTGCCATGGCACACCCGATCGAGTCTAGACAAGGCCGTGGATCGCCTCCTAGCCTTCTTAGAGTCACCCTGGCAGTTCCGTCTGTTGGTTGCACTGAGCCTGCTTGTACAATCGGTGAGCCAACCAGGCAGGCGTCAATAGAATCAGTTCGTATGAGTATATAGCAATTTATTAATGATATCTTCAATACAAGTATGCACAGGTATGAGTGGAATCAAGCACCCCTGCCTGTCTACCGCGCTGGCTTATATAGCCAGAGCCTATCGTTTAACTCCGCCTACTGATCTATTTATATCACAAAGGATATGCCAGATATAACAGGATGGTTATGTAACAAAAAGGCAGTTCAGTAATACAGTTATATAATAAAAAGGCAGTTCAGTAATACAGTTATATAATAAAAAGGCAGTTCAGTAATACAGTTATATAATAATAAAAAGGCAGTTCAAGTATGCAATAAAGGAAGTTCGAGAGGTTCGGTTAAATGATAGTGTGGATATATATATGAGTGCAGTAAATAGTACACAGGTATGTCCCGGTCCTCCACACTCTCCCCCCCAATTGTTTGGCCAGGGGTGAACAATTAAGGGAGTGTTTTCAGTGGAAACGTCGCGCTTGTGTTCTCAACCTCTGAGCTTCTATACGGCATTCCTCGGCCATCCGGATGTAACGTTGGTATCGGTCCTGGTCGTAGTGGAGTATACAATTGGTGCCTCTGGCTAGTCTCTAGCGGAGGGCCACCCTGGAGTGGTTTACCTCCGCTCCTGACTTGGAAACTCTGGCCCTCAGAATTTTGCCTGGCCTGTTTTGGCTTGGCTTTGCCCTGGGACGTCCTGTTCCCTATCATTTGCACCATCCTGGTAATGGTTATCGCCGGTTCTACCGGCCTCGCTCCCTTATAGGCAATGGGTGCGATATTTTTCTTGGCTACGTTATTCCCAGGTAGTTTTACCTGATCGACGTCTTGGTTTCCTGTCGTTATCTCGGTTTCTTCCAGGGTCTCATCTAATTCTGTCAATAATTCCTGCAGTTCTGGATCCTCGATGACTTTGGTTTCATCTGAAGTTGGTCTCATATTCGTAATATAGGTTTGTGGAGAGAGCTGGTTATTCGTTAGCGCGCAACGGTTGAAGTGACTGGAGGCTGTCTCAGTTTCAGAAGATGGCCGCTTTTCGGTCCTGCCGTGCTCTTGTTCCTGAATTGTTCTGCCGTTCGGAGTCTGCTGTCGAAGGCCTTCATTGCCGGATGGTTCCTCTCCTGCTTGGTTTTCTTCGTCTGCCTCCGTCTCTGCCCCCTTTTCCGGGATATTTCGGTCAGGTATGATTGTATCTGGTTGCTCTCCTTCGTGGCGGCTTGCGGCCATCATCTCTTCTAGTTCAGCAACCGACTCTTTTAAAATTGTATATTGAGACATCAGTTTTAAGTTCGTCCTCAGACCTTCCCTCTCTATCAAGGTCTCCAGTTGCTCCACCATACCTTTGGTAGACTGATACCGTTCCCTGAGTTTGGCCTGTCTTTCTCTGGCTTCCGGTCCTTCTTCTTCAGGGTCGATTTGGTGGCACACAGTCTGGCCGTATCTGATAGGAGGACCCACCATTCGCCGGGGTCTCCCGTCTCGTCTTTCTCCCATACTATTTTCTGTTCCCCTTAGTTCTGAGTTTCTTCGCACCTCTTCTTCAGCTGGTGCTGGTGTAGAAACTTCGGGTTGGGGCGGATCCCTTTGCTCGGTGATCCCGGAGTCGGAGGTCTCATCGACTGCGGTATTGTCTGCCTCTCCTTCTGTCAAATCCTGTCCGGAAGGTTCCACCGGGGGTTCGGAGCAGGGCCCGAGACTCGGTTCCTCTGGTTCTGTGTTGGATATACCGGGTTGCTCTGTTGCCTCTCTAACCCCCTCGGTAGGATCGTGACTGCTCGAGGCAGCCCCTCTTTCTCTGGCCAGGACCTCCAGAAGTCGTCTCCTGAACGTGTCACTGTCCATATCACGTGTCACTGCCGCGTTGGCGGAGGGGGGCTCCTTTCTAGTGTACTCTACTGTGGGCAGCATCTCTCCTAGCTCTTCCAGCCTCCTCTCTCTTCGTCCAGTGGCACCTCTCATGTTTGGCCTTCTGGAGGGTTCCTTGGTGGCCGGGGCCCTCCCATCTGCCTCTGGACACGCATAGTATGGTTTTAATCTCTCTTCGTTTTGTACTGATATTTGTCCTTGTCTCTCTACTTGGTATGTGTGGTTGGGATTACACCTAGTGACTGTATAGGGTCCCATTTATTTGGGCTGTAACTTGGGGTTTTCTCCTCGTCTACGTCTCTTGTTGACCAGCAGTACCAAGTCACCGGTCCCAAACGATGAGGGCTCCTCGTCATCCTCCACCCGGATCTTCATCTGGCGGTCTCGGAGAATTTCATATGTTTCCTCCAGCCGGCTGGCCAGTTCCAGTACGTAGGGTTGTACCGCCTGGCCAGTGACTGAACCGGGTTCTGAGAGCTGGTCTGGCAGTCGCAGTTCCCTGCCCATCATCATGTAATTCGCGGTTTCTCCCGTGGCGGAGTGGGGAGTGCCCCGAAAAGCCCTCATTATCTGTGGCAGCAACAAGTCCCATTCTGTAGGCCCACGGCGCAGGAGCAAGGCTCTCAAGGAATCTCCCAGGCTCCGATTGTTTCTTTCTACAACGCCATTCCCCTGGGGGTGGTATGGTGTAGTCCGTGTTTTGTCTACGTTCCATAGACTACATAATTCTCCCATGAGTTTAGACTCAAATTGGGCCCCTTGGTCGGAGTGTAATTCCTCGGGTAGGCCAAAATAAAAGAACACCCTTTCGTCCAGGGTTGTGGCTACCACCGGGGCAGTTGCATCCGGGATCGCTATTGCATCCTGCCATCTGGAGAAATGGTCGCTAATCACTAGGATCCACTTGTTCCCCCGGTTAGTCACTGGCATTGGTCCCACCAGGTCGACCGCTAGCTTCTGCCACGGTCGCCCGGCGTACAATCGGTGTCTGCTCCTAGTTGCGTGATTCCCGCCGGTTTTTGCCACTTGACAGATCTCACACGTCTTGATGAGTCATCTCACGTCGGCATTCAGTCCCGGCCAATACCAATTGAGCAGTAGTCTTTTTACAGTCTTGTGAACCCCCGCGTGGGCAAGCCTGTGCGTGTCCCACATTACCTGGCTCCGGTTTGCCCGAGGACATAGGGTACACCATCTGGGGTGGCCGTCCGTCGTTAGTCTGACCTCCAGGACGCCGTTGGGGGATAACCTCGGAGCCTCCCGTCTTTTGTGTAGGACCCAGAGCTCGTTACCCCTAGAGTCAGCTCCTCCTCTGGTAGCTCTTGATCATTTTTTACTGCCCAGTACATCCTGGCCACGGCCTGTGTCCCTTCCATTTGGCTCTGTACCAGCTGTCGGAAATTTCGGTCTCCTGGTAGCTTAATTGCGGCCACGGTGTCAGACTCTCCTTCCAGCAATGCCTGTTTGCTAGGGCCCCCGTCTCGCTCCTCTATTCGGATACACTGCCGACAGTCGTTGTGGCAGACCTGTCGACTCAGGCCGTCGGCATTCTCGTGCTTGACCCCTGATCGGTGTTCCAGTACGTACAAGAATTCTGACAGAATCTCCAGCCACCGAGCTACTTGAGCCGACGGCTCCCTCCTCCTACACAGCCATCTCAGGGAGGCATGGTCCGTGCGGAACACGAACTGTTGACCATACAAGTAGGGCTGGAAGTGTTTGACGGCTTTTACTACTGCCAGGAGCTCTCGGCGCGTCACACAGTAATTTTGTTCGGCTGGGCTGAGGGTCTTGCTGTGGTATGCCACTACGGTCTCCCTACCCCCCTGGTTCTGAGACAGGACGGCCCCCACTCCCACATTACTGGCATCGGTGTCCAGAGTATATTGACTCTTTGGGTTGGGATACCCCAGCATTGGTGCCGAGATCAGGCCTTGTCGGAGGGTCTCGAATGCCTGCTGTTCTTCTTCTCCCCACCTCCAAGGCTTCCCTTTGCTAGTCAAGATCGTGAGCGGTTTGGCAATAGTGGCGTAATCTCGCAGGTACTGTCGGTAGTACCCTGTGGTCCCCAGGAAGGCTTGCAGTTCCTTTATATTTCGAGGGTTTGCCATTCGGCCACTGCTTTTACCTTTTCTGGGTCCGTGGACACTCCTTCCGGGCTCACCACATGGCCAAGGTACCTCACTTTCCTCTGGAGGAGCTCGCATTTAGAGGGCTTCAGTTTCAGCTGCGCGGGGGCGAGTCTCTGGAAGACCTCTCTCAAACGGGCCAAATGGGTCTCAAAGTCTGGAGCAATTACGATGATGTCGTCCAAGTATAACAAGATGGTTTTCCAATGGAGCCCGTGAAGTACAGACTCCATCAGTCGTTGGAAGGTGGCGGGGGCCGACGTCAATCTGAAGGGCAGTACCTTCCACTTCCACAACCCACTTCTCGTGGCAAAGGCGGATTTCTCTTGAGCGTCCGGATCTAGCGGTACTTGCCAGTATCCACTGGTCAGATCCAACGTACTAAAAAATCGGCTTCCTGCCAGGGCGTCCAGGCTTTCATCAATCTTAGGGATGGGGTACGCATCCTGTTGGGTGACCGCATTCAGCTGTCGATAGTCAATACAAAATCTCCATCCGCCATCCTTCTTCCTCACCATGACGACTGGGGAACTCCATGCCCCATTGGCAGGCTCGATCAAACCCTTTTCCAGTAGTTCCTGTACTTGTTTATCCGCTTCTGCCTCCTTGAGGGGTCCCAACCGGTGGGGAGGTTGTCTGACCGGCCTGGCACCCTCCATCAGGGGTATGCTGTGGGCGATTCGGTCGGTCCTTCCTACGTCGCCATCATACTTGCTGAACACGTCCTGGTACCTGGTCAGAAGATAGGCCAAGCTCTGCTTCTCTCCTTCGTGCCGGCATCCTGGGAGGGCCTGCCGATATAGCTCAACCAGGTGACCCGGGACGGCTTCCTCCGTCCTTACAGCGGCACACCCCACTCCTGATTCGTCGAGGCTCCCGTGTTCCGGCCCAGACCAGAGATCCGTCTGTATGTCCTCTTCTTCCACAGCCAGGTATGAGCCAATGACGTGTCCGGCGCCCAACTCTATCAGTTGACGTCCGGGGTTCAGGCATCGTATGGTGACATCACCCCCGTCTCCAGGCCTGTTCAGGCTGCAGGCTACGGGTATGTGTGGATCAGAGCCCTCTATCAAGCCCATCGGAACGTAATTTCTGGCGGAGATCTTCCCCGTCACTCTTACCTCCGACAAGGGAGGGATAGTAACTTTCTTCCAGGCGTGAACGTTGGACACCATTATCCTCCCGTTCTTGTCGGTGCAAGTAAGTTGCCTATTCCCTAGGGAAATGACGGGTCGGCCAAATTCAATCTGACACTTGTGGGAGATCAGGAAAGGCATACCCAGAATAGCGTCTTTGCTGATCTGGCTTACGAGGAAGTTCTCTTCTATAGCCACGTCCCTGATCCTTCCGGTTAGCCTTATCAGTCCATAAAACTGGAGCTTGCTACCATCGGCCATGAGTCCGTACCGGTCATTCTCTTCCAATTGCACCCTCACTCGCTCCGGCATTCTGTCGAACACCTTTTTGGAGAGTAGGTTAGTGTTGCAGCCGGTGTCTATGAGGAACAGGAGGTCTTGCCTCTCTACCTTTCCAGGTAAGAAGTAGCTCGACCTATGGGGTTTTTCCAAGGCCCCAACCCTTGGCAACCCTTCCCCGTTGCGGCGGTATCAAGCATTTCTTCCGATTTTTTCCTCCTCGGACGTCCCCTAGGCCTGTCCGGTGGTGGACTCTTTTCGAGCTGGTCCTCCAGGCTTTCCTCGGGAGTAGCTGGCCTTGTGCTCTCCCCGTACCGGCCTGTCGGACCCGACACCGGACTCGTGGGTTGGCCTAGATTCCCTCCTCGGAGATGGCCGCCTCGGTTCGGCCCCCGTCCCTTTTTGGGTACCTGCCTCCTAGGGGGTTCGGCTTCATTCCAGCCCTTTTCGTCTCTATGTCCATGGTACTCCGGTCTCTGGAGATGCTCCGCCATTGCTGGGTCCTCGTTCCATCCCGATCCGGTTGATACGGATCTCCTGAACGGATCAGCGCCGGTGGGGCCATCTCTCTCCGACCTAACCTGTCTAGGCTTAAGGCAGGGTTCCATCTGGGTCGCAAGCTCCCTCCTTCCTGACCTGTACAGCGTTCGTCTCTCGAGAGCTTCAGTTACCACTGAATCCGCTCTCTGTCCCGACCCTTGCTGTCCAGATCGCTCAGGGTGCTCGGCCCTAGTGGGACCTCCCTTCCGCCCTGGCCTCTCTGGTTCTTCGGTACGTCCATAAACTCTTCGTTTCTCGTCCAGTCTCTGGATCTGGTGGAGGTACTGCCGCTGCGCCTGTTTGGCCGCCCGCGGCAAGTCCCGGGGGCTCGCCTCGCATCCCTCTTCTTCCTCGTCCAGTTCCCATAGACTTTGGTATGGGTTGTAGACGGGAATCGTTTCTGCCGGGGGTCTCTTGACCGGTGCCGCCGTTCTAGCCGGATGCTGCCAACCCTCCGGATCAACCCCAGATTCCCTTCGACTTGTTTTGTTACGTTGTCTGTGTTTTTCGTGTCCGGGTGCCCTTGTGCAGCCAGCAGGTAGACCTACTGCTGCGGGCCGTAGGCGTTTCCCTGGTCCTGTCTATAGGGCGTCCTCTGATTTGCCTGCCTCCGCGGACAACTTCTTCTCTGGTGGCCTTCCTGGTTGCACCCCCAGCATCTTGCCATATCCTTTTTCTTGGTCCCGCTCTCTGGAATATACTGCGGTCGATGGATATACAATTTTAACTTGGCCACTTCTTTGGCTAGGTCCGTCATCGAGGTCAACAACAGCTCGAGGGTATTCGGGGTAGTCCTAGCCACCACAACCGGCTCTTCGGGGCCCCGTTCTCCTTCGCCCTGCCCTGTCTCGTCTGGCTGGACTGCCCTGACGTCTGACCTGAAGGGTTGGGCTTGGTGAGACGCTATACTAGGTCGAACCTGTAAGTACTCGTTCCCTGCTCTCATGGCTGCCTCCAACGTAGGGGTAGGCACCGCTAGCAGATGTCGCTGTAAATAAACATTGCCCAGCGAATCACAGAACGTGTCCACGACCATCTCTTCTTTCAGGCGGTCCGACATTTCCCCAAACGCGATGTCGGTCAGCTTCTCTATTTGGGTGGCGTTCTCAAATAACGTTGCTTGCTGGTCCATTTTTAGGCCCTGCAGTTTGGCTCTGGCTTCTTTGGGTGTCAGTCCAAACCTGGCCCGGAGGTTGTTAAATACGCCGTGTATGGTCTGCCCGTGTCCACAGTTCTTAGCCTGCCCTCGCAGTCTCTCTCGGATGTGTAGCAGCGCCGACCCTGGCCCCCAGTCATTTGCAACGGCTACATCGTTGAACTGCCTGATGAAGGCCTCTACATCGCTATTCCGGTCATATTCTGGGGCTTTGAATGTTTCTCTTGGTGCAGGGGGTCCCTGTGTTCCCTGGTTGACGAGCAGTCTTTCCAAGACACCCGTCAGTCGCTCTAGACCTCCTAGTCCCTCCATTAGGAGAGCTTCCGGTCTTTCCGCGCTGCGAGCCCGTCTGGTCATACCTGCGTCGTCTTTTTGGTCCCTGTTAGTCGTCCTGTTGTGGGTTAAGCAAATCCCACTGCTGCCACCAGTGTAAAGGATCTGACTCCGGTAGCTGAGTCAGCTTTACTTCCTAACAAGGGAGTCGCAACCTGGGCTACTGGCCGGCCTTGTCCGAGGCCTGATTGATCTGCCCGTGGCGGTCAAGTCAGTCCAAGACAAGAACCTAGTAGTCAGGCTTGCTCCGAAACCAAACCCTCGGCTTGCCTCTGGATCTCTACCTCAGGCTAGTCTGGATCCACTAATGGCTGGTCTTAAGACTGGATCTCTTGTGCCATGGCACACCCGATCGAGTCTAAACAAGGCCGTGGATCGCCTCCTAGCCTTCTTAGAGTCACCCTGGCAGTTCCGTCTGTTGGTTGCACTGAGCCTGCTTGTACAATCGGTGAGCCAACCAGGCAGGCGTCAATAGAATCAGTTCGTATGATTATATAGCAATTTATTAATGATATCTTCAATACAAGTATGCACAAGTATGAGTGGAATCAAGCACCCCTGCCTGTCTACCGCGCTGGCTTATATAGCCAGCGCCTATCGTTTAACTCCGCCTACTGATCTATTTATATCACAAAGGATATGCCAGATATAACAGGATGGTTATGTAACAAAAAGGCAGTTCAGTAATACAGTTATATAATAATAAAAAGGCAGTTCAAGTATGCAATAAAGGAAGTTCGAGAGGTTCGGTTAAATGATAGTGCGGATATATATATGAGTGCAGTAAATAGTACACAGGTATGTCCCGGTCCTCCACAGTATTTAGATAACTTATGTAGAAAGACGTAGAAGATAGCTTAGGTGTACCATACTCGGAATCCCTAAGCAGTCCTAGAAGAGATATGAGGACTTACAGAGCAAGTAATGAGAGTGTAACCTAAGACAGAGCTAAATCTGTGCCTAGGACTCCTCCACTTCAAAGTATAGTCGTAGCAAAACCCGTGGCGCACAACAGGCTTAGTAATAATAACAGACCATCGAGAACTCCAGAAAGAAAAACCCAATATGGGAGACGAAAAACCCAACCAGTTGAACTTATAACTTTGTTTTTTAGTTTCAGGAACATAGTATGTTTGTTTCTGTTGTATTCCAGATATTAATACTATAGTATTGGGCAATTTAATTGTAAGGGAGTTAAACGACCCCTCATAAAAGATTATATCTATCTCGGGAGCAAACTGGGTGCATTTTTAGGGTGTATATCTAGCAACTTAGGTGTTTTAGGGATTCAAACACATACATACATATCGGTCCTGTTAGATTTACAATAATTGATGAGAACAGAAAATGTGTGCCTATAGAATCTCTTTATGGCAATCCACAGAAAATAATTATTAAGGCCTACGAGAAAGATGGTACAAGCAAATAACATTGTTGTAATTAATATTACGCATTATTTATCTCATCTGCTTAAACACTTATAACAATAACATCACCACAAAGTGTGAAAAGGACACTGAGCTTATAAGAAGCCTGGTTATGGTACAAAACTCAAGGATTGTAAATCTGATTATGTCAAGAGGTTAGGCAACTCCTTATATGCATAAGAGAGTATTTACGAGGAGCCATTATTCTTATGCTTTCAGAAGTCATTTTCTCAGAGATGGGCTACATCCTGGGCTTTTGATAACTGAAGACTGGAAAAAGAAATTCATTGTGTCAAAAGAGTTAACAGTTGAAAAGTGACAAGTAAATTAAATAAAAATACTAAAAGAAAAGCAAAAATTGTATATGTATTTCTTATGATGTTACTTGCTTGTATATACATGTAGATATATAACTACAGTAACTAACGACTAACATTAGCACTAATGCAGTTTTATTCAGTTCAAAGAGCAGGTTGCAGTAAGGGTGTGTTGGCATCCTAGTTGACTGATCAACTATCAACCCAGTTGATAAAATTTGTATATAGATCATTGCATTTATGAGGCAGTTTGAATATTGGATTTTTATCTGGTGTGCAATTAGCAGTATTGTGTCACTTATGGATATGTGATGGTGCGGAGGGGGGGGGGGGAGAGTGGGGATGGCTTTTTGTTACAGTGAGGTGTGCTGGCACCATAAAGACAGCACATAGAAGGAACTTGAGGGAAAGGTGTAAGGGATTGTCATTGACGAATACAATCAGATGGATATACACTTATTGGATATTCACAATTTTAAATGTTTCTTGTACACTTGATCTGATTGGCCCTTCAATCTACTAACGGTATTTAAACATTTACTGTAACCTTACAACTTGGGCTTAAAATGAATGAAGAAAACCATTCAAGTAGTTCGCAGTATAATAAATGCATATCTTGTCAAAATGAGCAGCAGAAAGGTGTCCTCAGAAACGTATAAGTATTATCGTAGTACTCAGCCAAATGGCTTTATCTCCTCTTAGTAGGAAATGTTATACAAGTTTCCCCATCTGGCCGCCCAGGCCGGCTTATGATTTAATCACATTCAGGGGCTCCTTTTATACGAGCCATTTGAGAATAACAACTTTAAATTGGTTGTCAGCATTTTTCTAACGTTGTGCAATTGCTGACTACACATATCGCAACCGATCAGCTGCGACAGAGCGTCTGAGCTCATCTTTCTGAGAAGCCAATGATTTTTGAAAAACTTAACCAATTTTCTGACCATGAAATTTACACAAGTGTCTCTATCTTTTTTTTGTAACTTCAAAACTCTAGGAAAGTTCTGGAATATGTATTATGCTCAATTCTTTCTGATTTTCTGAATGTTATATTTTTAAAAACTTTATTTTAGCTGTGAAAAATTATTAAAGCTTATTTTTCAAAGGCTTTGCTTACTGCCAGAAGCCAGATCCTTGGAAAAATCCATGATTAAATGGAATCCCATAAAGGCATAGTTGATAGGATTGCTTTCCATGAGTTTGATAGTTTCTGAGGACTGCTTTGACATTGCCAGTGTACAATAAAATAAAAACCAACGCAATACATAAAATTTACAACTAACATAAAGCGAAAAGCATAAAGTGCAAATATTAAAAGTAAGCTCAAGTTATGCATTTCTTGTTTATGTGACATACTCAATATTTTCGTTGTAGCTCGGGGATGTATGCATGGAGGCTCTCTTCTACTATGTATAGGCTGTTCATAAAATTGAATAGCTGTTTCCTTCTCGCGTCTCTTCTTCCGATGTTAATGCAATATTTTGATGTCTTACATGTATGTTGAATCTGAATAAATATATAACTAAATGTGCATAGTTATATATTATGGTGAGATACAGTGATTTGTGGTTTTACTGTCGAGTTAGCATTTAACATCCTTTAGGTGGCCTGTGTGTTGGGTCTAAGTTGAATAGGTCATTTAATTCCTTTTTGCGTGTATTATTGTCATCAAAAGTCATAGTAGTTTTTGGTTTCCTTGGCAACAAAGGTCATCCTGTTTTCTCCCAGAACTGATATCTAACAAATCTATTCATCATAAAAACTGTGTTGAAAGCCACTAAAGCTATGTAGATAGCGATATACTTATTATCTTAACATTTACTATAATCAAACCTTGTAAGAAATACAATGTTTTCGTTACATACTATTTGATTAACTAGTAAGTGGTAAACTATTTATGGTAACGCCAAACTTGTCAGACAAATATCATTTAAAAATCTTTTAAATATGAATGTTGAACTTTTTTCCGTCAAAGGCTCATTTAAAGTTTTTCCCAAGTACACAGAGATGCAAGTATTACTGTCCTTCGCACTATTAATTATGTATTTCAACATCTCTTATAAAATACAACCAAACTCTTCATGTGAGCCACATGTAAAAATTTTATCATGTTTATGGTACATAAGTGAGACCAGACACTAAAATACTACCCGCTTAGCTTCTTTTTCTATTCTCAGAATCATACAAAATTGAGGTTTGCAGTGCCGCCGTCCACAATGTGGTTTATTTGATTTTTCATGAGGTGACACAGTATACTATAAAGAAAAGTGGTAAGAAATGTGAAAAAGTTATTAACACAAACCATTAATACAACAATTACTGTACAGATTAGGCAATTAACATGAGGTTTATCATTTGTATGGCGTAAAATCCATATAACATAGACATTCTTGAAATGAATCATTTATGGTGCAGGACAGTTCAAAATAGTTGCAAATAGCATACAAGTCAGTTGAAAACACAGAGTGACTAAATAAAAGTTTTATATTAGTAAAGTTTTGATGCCAGAAACTAAGTTGAAGATGATAATACTGAGTAATATACCTTTTAACAGTACAAAGGAATTGCCAAGAATCAAAGACCAGTTTGTTTTATTACTTTAGATTACCACTGTTTTAACATCATTTAACATTACAATAAGAATCATTTACAGACAGAGTGAATATTAACAACATGATAAAGACATGATACTTTTGATGGGAGTTGTCCATTTTTTAAATATATCTTTGCAGGTGCAAGATGCTGAACAATTATATCACTTTACTAAGTTGTAAATGTTCACATTTACTAGGTCAGACTTTGACAAAAAAAGTTGGCAGTGAGGCCTTTCATTTTTGCTTTTTGATCGTTATCAAATTCACTTATTGCAAAAATGAAGCTGCCTTTTTTCTTTGGTGTGGTTAAACTTTTATAAAATTACTGTTATAACTTTACAAAAAAACTTGTACTGTACCTAATCAAAATGCATCAGATTTTATAGTTTGATAGCGTGATGCATTGACCTGACATGTTCTACTAGAAAGACTTGGCAAGCATGAAAAAAGCTAATCCCCCATGTCTAACTAGTTATAATTGGCTCGAAAAAAATATCATATAAAAGGAGTTGTCTGCTTTGTTTAACTTTGAGTTATCCTCTCTGCTAGATTAGGAAAAAATAGGCTCCGCCTTGCAGTCGTAACGATCCAAACAATCGCACATGCGATGTGTGAGTGTAGGCACACGTGCGTTTCAACGCAGAATAGTTTAGTACAAATCTTTTTGGTAAGTTAAAGTAAAAGAATTATTTTGCAAAAGATTGGAACACTTACTTTTCATTTCTTTTTTGACTGTGTCAGATAGCTTAATTATGTTTTACTAGCATAAAGTAGGTGGAATTGTTTGTGCATTACTCATAAATATTGACGTCTTATTTACAATTTTTGCCGTTAGTGACGCTTTGTATAGTTAACACGATAATACAAAAGTCTTTGCCGGAACCTCAAAAAATTTCTTGTTTGATTTTGTGAAAAGAGTTGGTTTGTTGGCAGTATAACTCGTTTTATTGTTTTGATTTGTGTCGAAATGAAGTTTATATTTACGTATTTTGGTCGGCATTGAATAATAAGGAAACTCTTGCCTAATTTATGAGCAGATTACGCGTGTTAGCGTTTATCCATTACATAACTGTGCATGTATCATAAATCTGAAATTGTGGTCTATTGTTGTGTCGTATTGCAACAATAATAGTCTCTGCACGCACTGTTTTTTGTATTTTAGGCAAATTTTACAACAAGACAGTAACAAAAGGGAAACAGTCCCAACATCGACAAGTCCGAACCTAGACAGGTCCCAATCTCGACAGAGGTTGGTCCGAATCTAGACAAAGGTTGGTCCGAACATCGACAAAGGCTGATGCAGTTTTACAATAATTTAATCTTCAACAAATAATAAATGTCTTTTTGCAGTTCTATCCTCACTTCAAAAAATAAAAATCAAAGCTACTCACTGAAGTTTAGATTTCAAATAAAACATTTTGCTAGCATAACAGTCAACCATATTTATGATTGTTACCCGTTTTAGCATTTGTTCTATATTTAGGTTGGGCAAAATATTGTTAGGCCTACATAAGCTGGGAGTGCTGCAACAAATGGATCACAAGATATTTTTGCGCAAATAAATCTTTTACATATAAATCGCGCATTTACTATGAAAATAGTAGATGGTAAAATAGTAAAACTGCTGTCGAGATTTGGCCAACCGTTGTCGATATACAAACTCGTCGAGTTTCAAACCAGTCGAGGTTCGGACTATAAACCTAACAAAATCGCGTAGCATTCAATATTGTTTTTATTGTTTTTGAGTGCCACAATTGTTATTCTTGTATATTTGAAAGCTAAACAACTGTTGTATAAAGCAATGTACTTACATGTACTGATGTGAAGATGAAGAAGAGCCTCCGTCTTTCGTTACACTTCCTTATATCCTCCCCCATACTGCCTTACACTAGCTATTCTACTAGCTTTACCACTAGCTTTATCCAGCTTTATGCACTCACCGTAATTACCAAGACCACCTGTACTGCCTTGAGCTCAGACACCAATATAGCCTGAGCCTAACAAATGCCATAATACAACATGCCCTTTCTTTTTTTCTTTTTGTTTTGGGCCACTCCATCACTACCAACAAGCAGACGTAGTAACTTACCTCACTTGTGTTGGCCGTTACCTGACTCTGTTAGGGCAATCTCCATAGGCTATGCCTCTGGCTTGTCTGACCCTGTGCCACCGTCTAAAGTACTCTTCTCGTTACTGCCAGCTCTATCGCCAGTCTGCACTGGCTTTTCCATCACCCTGACCTCCGCCGCTACCAATACTTTTACCGTGACCACTGTCACTACCAATACTACTTCCGCCACCTTCTCCAACACTACTTCCACCAACCCTGACTAGCCCGGAGTCGATGGGTTGGGTCAATAATGACTCCTCAACCTCATCTCCGTCTCTTCCGTCTTTACCTCGCTCTCCCCAGTAAGAGGCAGGCTCGACAGGCTTCCTGTGGGAGGTCTCCACCTGGGCCGTAATCGGCTGCACAGGGGATGGCACCACAGAGCTGGGAGTTGGCATAGGCCCAGACCTATCTAGCTCGACCTCACCTGCAACCAGTGCAGGTCTGCTACCAGCAATTCTTCTCTGAACCTCTGCTAACTCCTGCACCACTACCCTGAATGCCTTGACATTTTCCAATTCCATGACTGCTGTCTCCCGTTTGGCTTTCAGCTTAGCCAATTTCTCCTTCGACTTCCTCCGCACCTCCCTTTCCTCTCTTACAATTTCTGCTACCTTTTTCTCATGACCTTCTCTGTCTAACATTCCATTGCTGGATACCTCGGCTAAATAAGAGCAAACCTTTTCCATTACAGACACTGGTTCAGCTACTTTCTCAGCACCTTCCCTTACCTCATCGTGACTGTGTTCTCTATCATACCCCATAGACACTTGCACATCTCTGGTGCCTTGGGCTGTCCCCCGTTGACTACCAATTTCTACGTATTCGCTACTCTTCACTCCCTTGGTTTACAATTCCACCAATCTTGACCTGTGTGACCTTTCTTAACTTCGCTCTCTCTCTGTTGGACTTATTTGTCAGGTTTTGCAACTCGACATCATCTGAAACATAACTTGACCCAGCAATAATGGTTCTCGACGGAAACGGCTTAACTGGCTTAATACTTCTACACTCCTTAACAGGCTCAAACTTACTTTTGCATAACGCGTTTACAACAGCAAATAGTTTTAGCAGCTTCAACTCAGTTATGCCCAAAAAGTTTGTTCTCAATCCTTTCACCACATGAACTTCAGCATCCAAATGCCTGTCTTTACTTTCCAAATGAACTATTACACTTCCAACCACTTTTAACTCACTACCATCAGCAGTTTCTAAAACTGTCGGCGGTTTCTTTATCCGAAGGTTCAACTTATTGGCTGTTGCCTCGGTTAATATTGACACTTCAGCCCCAGTATCAAACGTAAACTCTACATTCACTCCATTAACTTCTAAATACTGCACAATTCCCAGGCCTAGTCATTGATCTTCACCATATTTATCTCTATAACCAGAGAATCTAACATTTCTGCCCTTACTATTATCCCGGTACCCTTCATCATACCGGCTCGTCTCGTGCCTCTCCTTATACCTCTCCCCCTCAAGCCTATCTATACTATTGTCCCTGTATCTACTCAACTTGTCTCTCGTCTCGCAGGGGCTTTCTCGGCCCCTGTACCTCTCCCTACTAATATCCCTGCTGCCATATCGCACATAGCTACTATCACGGCTACCTCCTGACCTCCTGCTGCTACCTCGTCTATCGTAACCTACATCTCCTCCCTTATCCCTACAATAACGGGATACATGTCCTCGCCGTCCACAAGAATAACATTTAATGTGGGGACAACTCCGCATCTCATGGCCACTATGTTTGCAATTATAGCAAACTCTATCTCTACTTTCTCTACTGTTTTCTCCATGTCTAGAGACATACTTTTCCCTGCTATTTTCTTTATACTTCCTACTGCCACTGTCCTTGTTATACTCCCGGCCTCTTGTCCCATATCTGATAGTATCATGCTCCTCACTACCATGATACCTCCTACTACTCCTAAGGCTACCTTTAGGGAAAGATCTACCTTTAGGGGAAGATCTATTCGCTGAATCATAGCTTCTATCTCTATCATCACTCCTGTACTGCGCTCGGCTATCAAACTCTGATACCTTTGCTACTTTTCTCTTAACCTCACTTTTTAAATCGGTACCTCTACTATCTGCTTTCACGAACCTGTCTGAATGATTCGCCATCTCACGCGCCCTCAATGCCTCATGTAACAACTCCCAAGTCAGATTGGCGTTCTTCATCAAATCTTTACTTACTTCTCTATCTCTCAACCCGTTTACCACCACTATAAGGGCAAACCTTACTCTATCATCGTTATTAGCCACTTCAGCATATCTGCTCAAACTCTCTACCCGTTGTAAGTATTCTCTATCACTTTCTCCAAGTGCTTGCCTAGCTGTAAGAAACGTATGCCCCTTTACAAACATACTCTCTTGTCTACCATAATAGCCTTGCAAAACATCCACTGCCTCTTCATAAGTAGAATTTACGCCATCTACGTTAAACCCTGCACCCCTCAATACCTCTCTACCGCTGTGCCCAATAGCTCTCAATAGTGGCACTAACCTAGCTCTACCTCTCATAATAGGCACTCTGTTGCCATCTTCATCATTTACATAACCTCTCCTCTCGACAGCACTCTCTATACATAAATTCATCTCCTCTATAAATCTCTCCCACGACCCATCACCGTGCTCACCGAACACCAGCTTCGGAAAACCACTCTCGATCCCCTCGCAACAAAATATATCTCTCCCCACAAATCCACTCTACCCCACTCGTATAAGTTAAATGTAATTGCCACCTCCAAACACGTAATAAATATTTACACCTCACCAACACCGATGCTTCACTGCTACAACACCTCACAACACCACCCTACCTCACGTCACCTCACCTGCACGCCTGTGAAAGGGTCTAATCAACCGTTTAAACTTAAACCCGTAACCACAAAAATGTTCGCTAATGATAACACAAAAAGAAAAAAATCAGAATTTTGTCAACTGCGCCATGTTGTATAAAGCAATGTACTTACATGTACTGATGTGAAGATGAAGAAGAGCCTCCGTCTTTCGTTACACTTCCTTATATCCTCCCCATACTGCCTTACACTAGCTAATCTACTAGCTTTACCCACTAGCTTTATCCAGCTTTATGCACTCACCGTAATTACCAAGACCACCTGTACTGCCTTGAGCTCAGACACCAATATAGCCTGAGCCTAACAAATGCCATAATACAACAACAACAACTGACTTACTACATAAGTGAGAAAAGAGAGTAAAGGATTATTACATAACAATTACATAACAGATGAGTGAGTCAATATGAACAAAGAGTATGACAAAGGCTATATACAAATACAAGATAAGGACGGTGGTCAAAGTAAAAAACTAGTACATATTCAACACTCCCACATAGTTTTGACACGCACACTCATACCTGCCAACTCTCATGCATTGGGCGTGACGTGAGACTCACGCAATCACCCCAAAGAAAAAATGAAAATGCGTGAGATTTTTGCCCCAATTTTCGCAACTTTATATATACTATCATTGATACATCAACTGCCCCAAAACCAAATCTCACGCATTGCCCCACTCTTGGGTTGGCAGGTCTGCGCACACTCATTAATCTGTTAGCCCATGTTCTGCCGATGTACTACAAAACGGTTTCTGCATAAGGGTTTAGTTAAGATATCGGCAGTCATATCAGCAGATGGACGGTATTTAATAAGAATGTGTCCATTTGCAGCAACAATAACTCTTATCTTAATTGGCAGCGGCTCATCATTGACTTTTGTTTTTACAAAAGTTTTAAAAGGGTAGGTACAGTGACAATACTCACCAATTTGTCAGTTACAAGTTAATATTGGTTACATAATTTGGGCTAGTTCTATCGAAGTTCGACAAAATCTCTAGACATAAAAATTGTGAGGATGTACTAATGCCATGAACATAGTAGCAAGTTTTATAGATAGCTCAGCTTATAGTTAATTAGATACTTATAACGATACAGATATGCATTTGTGATCGAGCACCACTAGTGTGCCTGTGCCTTCATGAGCATGACAAACATGAGTGAAATACCTCAAATGAAAACCATTTTTTCTATCAATGTTTGTAAAAGAATTTCATTGAATGCAATTATACCTTCCTTTAGATGAGTTTACAAATAGCAGCGCTAGAGTTCCTTCACGAGTATAGCAACATGCGTAAACTAATCCAAATCGAAACAATTTTTTATAATATTTTAAAGAAACTCAAAAGTTAGAAGCTTTTTTTATTATAAATAATAATCAAATATGCATAGTTGATTATTAGGTGATATTTTGGGACTGACTAAAAGTATCAATAATTTGTTTACTGTTAAACATTCCACACTAAATAAAAAGTGAAGGATTTTATAACTAAACTCCTAAAACAGCCTATTTTCCTGTTGTTTCGAGTTCGTGGTCAGTCTGAGAGTATTCATGGACTTCACTTGCTGATGACCAGTGTAAATATGCCCTAGGCTCAAAATCACTGAATTGAAGCATTATACATGGATGGATAAAACTTGAACTACATTTCCATCTATGTACAGTATATAAAAGTTTAATGCTTATTTGTCATTTGTTGATCCGTCGTCCAAATGCTCAATTATAGCGCTCAAGTTTTAAGAATGAAAAAAACCTTTTTGAACGGGATTTGAACTTGGAAACTCCAGTTCTACTGACAGGCGTTCTATCCACTACGCACGGCTTACTTACCATACTATAGAATAGTTGTGCACCTAATTGTTACCAATCACTAACAACAGGTAGTTAAAATACGCTTCAGCTAACACACTTGAACTACTACAAGAAAAATATGTTTCCAGACTTCCCAAAAATGCTATAGGTATAGATATATGTCTATAACTAAACCTAATTAAACTTATAAAACAAACAAATAGTAGAACACTATAAAACCTCCGTTTAAAATTAAAATAATAAATGCTGTATATATTGATTGAAAATATTTTATTGTAAAAAAACCTTTTGTTGTCGCTGTACAATGATGGAAATGCGGCTAGTTTCATTATATACTTGAATATCCAACAACTTGAGATCTCATACTTAAATAGCCAATAGTTTGATAAGAACAGCATTATCAATGTCTGTCTTACGATAACAAAACAAAAATGGAATATTTTTAAACCCAAACTAGGAATATTCAAACTGGTTCTATTCTGATTACCTTTTTGCCTGCCTAACTTGAAAGTACCCTATCAGGTGTTGCTAACAAGACTGGATTCATACATACAAATGACACGCATGGTAAACAATGTTCCGGTATAAACTGGTTATATAAACTAATGTACAGTAGAGGTTAGCATCTAAGGTGATCATGGTGATTTTTTGTACTAAGTTAAGAGCATCCATGTTCATAGCATTTAACATATACACCACATTTGCACTGATCTCAAGCCAGGCCGATCCTTTTGCAGTGATTGTACTACGCCTGTTTACTGCTTGATCCAAAAGTTAATCTCTCTTATTGTATTTATATTTCAAAACCTACAATTCTGAATCAATCCAATTGGTTGTTGACCCGTTTTTCAGCTTACATCTTTTGACAACTGCTATAATGCTGTACACATCGTTTATCACATACTTTAACAAGTTAATCACTATTACACCATTATTATGTAGTTATAGCACAAAAAAGAGAAGGTCAGTATAAGCCAGAAAGACCGGTAACTGTAATACTAAAAGTATAAAACATTGAAGCTGCCAAGGTATATCAAAACATAGAAAATCTATTTTGTCACTATGTTTGATAGTGTATTTGAAAGGTTGACTTTAACCAATCACCGTCGCTGATCCTCAAATCAATATACTGTAAAACCTCTAATTGAAGGCCACGGCGCAGTATTTTTCCACCCTTCTTCTATAGTGGCGGCCATTTGGAAGCGGCCTTCAAATAGAGGCTGGTGGTATATTTTTTAAATGGCTCATCAGACCTTTCGAAAGATGCATTTTGCCACATTACGAGCGAAGCGAATATCCCGAATGTTTTGCTCACCTTTTCTGGTGGAGCGATATTAAACCTTTTGGATGCGATAAGTCTGCTAACTTACCTCTAACTTGTCAAGATCTCTTAATACATATGCATCGAAAAACCAAGAAATATCACTACCAGTTGATATCTATTGCTTGCGATTGACCTGCGATGATATTTTTGCTTGTGTTCTTCTTTGCATTTTCAATTTTTGTTTCATTCTAAATTTGAAGTCATATATTTATTTTATATCTATATTTAACATTGCTGATCAAAAGTTTATTGCACTCATAAATATGTTTGCTATAGTTTGCAACCAAAACTAGTTATTTCTGTTCAATAGATTTGGAGTTACGAGCATCGATCCATTGTAAACCGTGTTAAGATAGCTGCAAGGATGCTATTAAATAACATGCTACAAATTTGCATATTTGTAAGTTATATAATGATAATCTATCAAATGTTACAAATATATGTTCATGAACAAGTGATATAAGCGAACCGCACTTATATTTAGAGCTGCTGAGTTAACTCGCTTATTTATAACGTTGCTAGGCACCCGACACGACTTACTTCGCCTCTGAAATTTACCTACTCCTTGTATTTTCATTTTCGGATTATAGAAGGAAATTTTTGAATAGTTAGAATGGAAAATTTCTGGCCAATCAGACAAACGTACAAATATGCTTCAATGATGTCTCTGGCAAATGTTATAACCAAAATGTTACACCCTTATCAACATCTACCTAAACCAGAAATCATCATAACAACTTGAAATTTTATCGCTCGCGATCAATTTTTTCCTTTCCAGAAGTAAATATGCAGATTCAGAAATGGTAAGACAGTAAAAGACTGCATAAATCGGATTAACAAATTATGTTTAACGTGTGTCAAACTTTTTATTAACTTTAGATTTTGCCAATTTGAATCGTTATGCTCAAATAAAAATGCACTTTTTAGGCTGTCAGCTTTAGTCAGACGAAAGTTATCATTCAATTTCGATAGGATCATCTTGATTCTGAAAGCAGTATATGAAGTCTGAAAAGTCAAAAACAGAGTTATTGAACATAATTTAATTATTTGATACATATTGGTGACGGTTTATTTGAGTTATATTGCATTATTTGAGTCAATTAGATTTGCTATGCTTTGGTTTGAAAGGTGATACTCACGAGAGGTTCAAAATTCTAGCTTCATGATTTTCATGTTCATGACTAACTGTATATATGTATAAATTACGTTCATAACTGTATATAGTATGTAATAAAAAGTAATTTTACTCAAACTTTGTATATTTGCATTTTTTCTGGTGCAAGTCTAACTTTGTTTCAACAAATAACATTTTTTTCAAATCGGAAATTTTATGAAACCCTTTTTTGATACACAACTCTATATGAATGGATATGAGTTGTTTATATGAATGTAATATCATTTGAAAGAGGAGACTTGACTGGTTTTTGTGAAAATTGAATGAGTAAATTATCTTAAGTCTGTCTTTTGTAGTAGTAATTTGTATTATGGCAACCTTATAAAAAATGGGCAGTATTTGGGGCTAATCGCCAGACAGTTGTGATTGTGTTAAACGATTAACGCGATGAATACAAATATACGATTAACTGACTTGAGCCAATTAATCTTCAAATAAATTGCAACCGATGTGATGATCATGAAGCGATTCCTTTGTAATTGTTTAATATACTGTTAAGGAATTTGCCGGCCTTTACTCGGGCACGATTTAGATTGCAATAATATTGCAAGACTTGTAAGATAAGTGAGTATGGTTATTTGTTCATTTTACTCCGAAGGAGTTCCTTTTAGTCGTGGAGCTGCGACTACTCTGCTCTCTTAGCGAGAGCACTCCCTTATATATACATATAATTTCCCAAACCGTATAATGTAACCGAGTAAGAAACTGTATAAGAATAAATGATTAAAGGATGACTTGCAACAAAATTCACATTACTATTATTTGATATGAAAAGATTCGCCATGTCTTACACTGTTGTGTTGTAGGTGCAAAACATGTGGAAAGGTGATGACAAACTCTTAAAAGTTCAAAAACGAACATAAAATAGCAGATACACGAGACTGCAGTAGTTTGGATTCCCTTTTTAAAACGGCTCAAATGTGATGTACATGTAGTAGTGAGAGTTGGTTTCTGTTTACACTTTCTTGCAGCCTTATTTGTTGAAATATTTTCCTAAATGTACTTCACACATTCAATAAAACTATGTCTATTGTTCTTACGCGTCTTTTTATCGTCATCGTAATGCTGTCACTTTTAACACTGATATCTTATAACTTACCATAAAAATTTGTTTAGTTTTTTAGCCTTAGCTTGAAGGCGTACATATCATTGTCTGATAATCATGACGAGCCTGTTGGTCACTTTTGATAATCGAGAAAAGCTACAGAAATTATTTGCGAAGTATTGGGTCACATCATCAGATTACGACTTGCAGATTAGACCAGGCCAACACAAAGCTGTAAAGTAGCGATCATCTATATTTGATACAGGGTCTTCGGTAAAACCCGAAGTGTTTGTCATAAACTAGTATGACGATAAGTTTTACATTGAGTTTTGTATTGGCTTTTCAATTCACATGAAAAAGTACGTGGCAAGACAATAACCAAATATCGTGGTTACGCCAATGAAATAAAGAGATTCCAATCTACGGCAGCTTTTCGTTTTTGATCTTTTAGTAGCTTGTAATCACGTTTCCACTTTTTTGGCACTTACAACACAACAGAGTAAGACATGGTGATTCTTTTGATACCAAATAATTGTAATGTGAATTTTGTTGCAAGTCAACCTTTAATAGACTCGCTAACACTTTGGCTTAATTACGGCCAAAATAACAAAGTATTAGCGATAAGACACAAGTCATAATAAAGACAACCACAATATGCAAAAATATATAACAGATGTTAAATGCAAGTAAAACCCATAGTAAAAACAGACTTATTATGCAATATATATAAAAGTAGTTATACGTGACTTTGTAAATTATAACAAATAAATTCGTGGTCTGGCATTTGCCACAATGTAACATTAACATAGCAGGTTACTACCGTTTAATTTTCTAACAAATAAATATTACCGACGACACTTTTTTACCAATTAGATACAACCACAATTATTTTGCACTCCACTATGAAAACATGAAGTGACTCACTAACATAAAACGTGCTTATATAATACAAAGACACAAACGCCATGTCAAGGTTGTTAGTTGTTTGAACATTTTTCTAGGTAATAGCAACAAAAGTGATTTCAATATTATTCAATTTTTTACAGCTTATGTTTTGTTTATATTTAAAGGTTTTTAGGTAAATCATACATGTATCTTCAGTTTTCAAAAACACTTGATCGTATTGCAGCTTTACATCGATAGTATTATAAGATTGACATTTTATTGGAACATGAAATCAGAAAAATGTCCTCCGTACTAGGTAGCGCAATTTCATATGTTATTGGAAGCATAACAAGAAAGTGAAGTGCAATATATGCCAAAAAGAGTTTGCCTACCACCACAACACATCATCATTAAACCATAACTGTCACTTACAACTTTTATCGTATTTTCTAGGTAAATCAGACACGCTGATTCTGATTTTGTACTCAAAATAAAGATTGGTCCACTAATCTTCAAAGTCATGAAGGCTTTTTAATTAATTAAAGCATTTCAATATTCGTCTCGAAACCAACGCAATTGGCGTAACAAGCTCCGCCCATAAATATGTGACGTAGCCTAGCTTTTCAGGAACGGAACCCTAGGGATGTTTGTCCAATTTAGAATAATAGAGGTGGGTGTCTTAACTCTTTCGTGGGCGAATTTTCAAAACTAAATCAGACTGCCATGGATGAATTAATTTTCCAAAAAATTATTTTTTTTCAAAAAGTTTATACACTTTTCTGTGTGTTATTATGTGCATATATCTATGTGTAAAGGTGCATAAGTATACATGTATATGTCCATAAGCATATATATATTATAAACAAATAAAAATGTATAACATAAAATATATGCTTTTCATAATAATTATCTATTTACGAATAATATTTTCGAAAGCATTCTTCTTTACAAAGGCCCACATCACAGTCTTTGCACCATGTACTTATTTGTGTAACAAAGAGCTCCCACAAAGATGTACTTCCTGGATTGACAGGCTCAAAAAACTTTTCAAAATACTCCACTGGTTGAGCATCTACTGGAGTAAAAACTGGGCCTGTCTCTGCTATAAACTGTCGAATTGTAGATTTATCTCTGTTTATGTTGGTTATATTCTTCCAGGCACTGGCATCGCTCCTACTCACATCCTCATCATTACTGCTACCAGCCTTTTCATCGCTGTCACTTCCAGATGTAAAGTCATTCCAATCACAATTCAAACCTGATTCACTGTCATCTCTTGCTACTAAATCTAAAAAGTCACTGTCAGCTCTGAATCTCTCAGTAATTTCGGTACTAGTAATTGCTTTATTAGAATAATCTCGGGAGTTTCTTTTAGAAATCGCCATGACGGTAAACTAAAGTCAAACTCTCAAAAAATTCGGTAAATAAAAGCTAAAGTAGAAACAAGAAAATTAAAAGTTGATAAATTATTTACATAGAACAATTTTCTAATTTTTTTCGAAAGTTTATTTATTCATCACTGCTAAAACAATCGTTTTTTTTTTCAACCATAAAGTCAATTTTTGAGGCTAACCAAAACTACTATATTGTAGCTTGCTAGTGGTAAAAAAAGTAAACAAAAAACGGCATTTAGCTAACCAGAAACTGCAATAATAAAATACGTTACCGAAACGACAAAAACGTCGCACTGCCCATTAGTAGCCGTAACGCAAAGCGACAAAAACGTCGCTTTGCCCGCGAAAGGGTTAAAACCCATTATTATCTTAATTCATCCTGTAAAATAATATCAGTATATTATGAAAGGTAGATAAACTATTTCAAATTGCTCGTAGCTTGTACTATGATGTTTAATAGGCTGGACGCCGAGAAAGATGAGCTCGAAGAAGCGTGATTTTATCACAAGCTAGCGTTGTCATCGCGCTTTTTTGAGCTCATTTTTAAATGTGCAATGTTAAATAGCTTATCTACCTTTCAGAAAAAAACTGAGATTGTTTTGAAATAATTTTAATTTAATATACATAATATTATGTTTTACGACGCCCATCTCAGTCATTCTAAATCGGACTAAACATCCCTAACTTCCGTTCCTAAAAAACTATTCTTCGAAGTATTAAGACCAGGTTAAACAATAAACTACTATTAGCCTGAGACAGTTAGTAATTATTTCATGGCTTTGCTTTAATTGTTCACCTTTTATTGTGAATTTAAACCATTTTGTATATATGTAAGCTTCTTTGGAGTATAAAGACTGTGTTAAACAAGGAACTATTATTAGCTTGAGACAGATATTAATATATTGTTATTTCTATGGTGTTGCTGTCAAAGTTTTAGCAAACAAAAAGCAAAAAGCGCTGGGGTTTGACATATATAATATTGAAAGGTATTGAGCAGCCAGTTGATGTTTGTGTCATCACATGGAACAATCAGAACACAATTACCTGAGCAAATAATGCAAATATTTTTGTTTCGAAATTGTTAATCTTTGTTTCTACATGCATTATAAATGTGGCTCGTTTTTTTCACTTGTTCTTAATTATATTATTTATAGCATCTGATGGATTATTAATATACAAATTTTAAATTTGCAGATTTATAGCACATTATTTGATAGAATCTTTTCACTAGCCTTAACTCGGCTTGCTATGAAGTGACCTTTTATATCGCTCATAAAAGCCAGTTTTAGCTGCAAGCCGTAGCAAAAATATCAATGAGTGTAATGACCTTTTATGCAACATTGTTAACTATAGTTATAAAATGAAAAATGTACCTTCAAATTTGGAATCAAATGAAAAGTTTTAAGCTCTAACAATTGCAAAGCAGCACACAGGCTATAATATCATCCAGTTTCTCCGAAAGAGCGCACAATGTAGACAACATTTGCTATGCCCGTAAAAGGGTTAAATTTACCTTCCCAAATGCGGATGACCTATTTGAAGAATACAAAGTCAGCCTCTATTTGAATACCACCTCCATTTGACAGCTTTTAGTGGGAGGGGGTTAAAAAATAGAACGCCATGGCTTTAAAATATAGGTTTTATGGTAACTTTTTAAAATAATAAGTTTCTACTTCGATGATTGTCATTATCTGTCCAACTACAATGTGAATTATTTTTTAAATTTACAAGCAGACTTCATTCATAAAAAGCTAGTTCTCCGTAATTGCTTGCATGGAAACACGGATGGTACCTAATTTATTCTTACACTCTTTTCTCATTTAGATAAACTGATCTCTTCATATAATGCCTGCCATGAACACCATGAACACTTTGTTATTAAAACCGAAGAAAGAAGCAGATGATTTGAGTGACAGCCTCTATCCAACCGGTTAGTTAGAGAGTTTCACTAAACTATGTTTATTATAAAGATTATTGTCCTTGAAAATTTTTGCAATATATGTTTTCATCTTTTTCATACACATTTCTTGTTTAGGCATTTCGTCTATAACCATGTTATCTGTACCAATTTTCTATTCATCAATATCCTCTGTAGCCATACTTACTTGTTCGTTTTCTCTATTTCTATTTCCTTTATATCTATGTTTTCTATAAGCCTGACCGCTATTGTTATTGTTGTGTCTAGTATAGATATATTTTTAGTAGTCATAACATAACACTTTTAATTGAACGCCAACCTCTATTGGAATGCAACCTTTATTTGAACTGCACCTCCTTTTGACCGCCAATATAAGAGGACAGTTGAAAAATCAAGCACCATCCTTAAATTCACTGCCAACCCTATTTGACCACTATTTTGACATTATTTGATCGATATGAATCAATAATACCAAGTGATCGGTAGAAAATTGTCCTCAAAATTGTACTAATAATGACTCGGTTACATCGATAGCAATTATTTCTTTCGTTGCTTCTATTCTATCTATTACTATCTGTATCAGGCTAAAGGCGTGGTCACACAAGCACCGAACCGACGTAGGTTCGGAGGCTGGTTTGGTTCGTGGCACATGTCACATGGCATCCGAAGTCAATTCGCTTCCTAGATACCATAGGTATAGAGACAGGACACAGTTTTATTAGTAGTTGTTTTGTATTTGAGTTAAATATTTCTATTGTAAACAATAAACTCTGAGGAACAATTTTAAATCATAATTACACAGCAGATTTATCAGAAGATCGTTCAGCTGCTCAAAATAATTCACTTGATACAAACATTTGGCCAACCCTACCCATCAACATCATTATATTTTTTTATTAACATATGAATGTTTTTCTATGCTGAGTACATAACAAACAAAAACAGTCTTTATCATAGTACTGTGGTTTTACATAAATAAATCAGTCAATGATTCTTCATCAGGATGAATTTGACACATTACTTATATTCTACACGAAAGAAAGTCACAACCATTCTCTTACATTTATGCAAAACTTAAGTGCAACATCTTACATTTATGGAACACATTCACAAGTCCGGGTGAACCTTGTCATAAATTGCTTCATGTTGTTTATTTAACGGAATAAAAGTATCGTCCCATTTCTTTTTTAACTTTACTCACACGCGCGTAAGGAGAAATGTGATGCGCGCTCGCTAGAATTCTAGAATTTTAACCTGCCAATAAAAGCAAGGGTTCGGCCACGAAATTTCCAGCAGTACCGAAATGGTTTGTTTCGGCTAGAAATGTCTTTGACCGAACTTTTTACAGCTGAGAGCGACGTCGTTTTGCGTCATTTAGTTCGGTTCGGTGCTCGTGTGACCACGCCTTAATAGTGGTTGCTTGTTTACTGTGGTTCTGATACTTCGATGTATGTGAAAAACAGCTTACATTTATGATGGTATATGAACGACTAGTTTTAGGCTAAAACTTGCGCTTTGCGATGCAGCTAAAAGTTTATCGCTTGTGTGAAATGCAATGCGTAAATGTTTTGCTCCGGTAAAAAAGATGTTTGGACGCTAGTCAATTGTTCATAAGTGTATATTTGTAGCGTTTGAAAAGTTATTATTTTTCAACTTAAAAATTCAAGCCAGTGTATTGTAACTACACACTATTCAAATGTGATGGTTTCACCAGCCAGCTTAAAGTACTGTTCAGGCTGGTCCTTTTGTGTAGCTCCACTAAATCAATGTTGTAGGTAGTGAATTATAAATGCATTACATTGTAGATATCGAGGTTAAAGTGGGACCTGATGATGCATCAGTAGACACAGACAGTGATGAAGGTAATTCTATTGAATAATTTTTTTCATGAAATTCATGACATCTTATTATATTTGTGAAAAACTTCTCCTTATCATTCTCTTTAGATGAACTTTCATAAATATTGCAGTAGTTGCAGAAATAAAAACAGAACCAAGATATGATGGTGGTCCTGATAACCTCTACCCAACTGGTTAGTTTAAGATTAATTAAATTGTAGTGATAACTGGTGATAAGCTTTGACAGGTGCTTGTGAATTGATTGGTTAAACTAGTTTATTGTACTGAAGGTGATATACAGTTGTACTTTGTTTGTTGGACTAACACAGACTAGTCGTGTCCGCACATTGATAATTGAGTACTGTACATTAAACAGATATAATTGTCTCATACATACCACTAGTGCATAATATGGGTACAATATGCATATACAGTATATATGAGTGAGTACAGAATGATTATACCCACAATAGGTAACAGTATATTCATAGACCTATTAACTATACTTGTAGGTAATATAGTAGGACATAGTATAGGTAATAAGTGTATGAGTATGATATTGACCTTTTGAAGGGTGTAGCGTGATTTATGTTACCTATATCTTGCACTCTCTCACAGCGAGAGTGAAATTGCTGTCGCAGGCTTAGCATTTCTTTTAATCATTTAGGTGTGATTATTGCATTTCCACATAAAAGCTTACGTGGCTTCTGTGAATCTGCAATGGCTCGGAATTAATTAAATGTATAGGTTGACTTTCAACAAAATTCACATTTATTTGATATCAACAGATATCAAACCTCCAAAACCGACATTTAATCGCAGCCATCATAAAAACGCAACGGTTTAGAGTCTTTTTATTTGGCTGACGTACTCTAGCAGTTCAGTTATTGTTTTGACACATGGTGTTATCACTTCTAATTAAAGGCCAATAAAATTTTCGATATAAAACGTTGCACTAGATTATGACAAATACTTCGGGTTCTACCGGAAAGCCTGTATCAACTATAAATGCTCACTACATGACAGTATTGTTTCAACCTGGTGTAATCATCTAGTCGTACTCTGATCATGTGACCTATACTTTCTGCCAAATCACGCAAGCAATGCAGCTCATTCTTAGACTATCATTTGTTGGTGTCATTTTCCATGTCTGGGCTTGAGAATATTCTTGTAGAATCCAATGTCTGTGCAAGTGGCTCAGCGAGTGGTGCGTTATCAGGTCGCGCGTACAACAAAAGCGTACCATGTCATAAACTTCTATACAAAGCTTTCGCACGCATTCTGCTTTTCGAGTTTTTTTCTTCTCACGAAAAACCCGAGATATTTGTGATAGACTTGTGAGTTTATCACAAGTCTAGACTAGTGAGACTTTGAGAGACTGGTAGTCTCTCAAATGGTATGCTGCAAAATCCAGATACCATATCAGAGCTAGATGACTTTGAAGAAGAATTAATTTCACCGTGTTAGCATGTGGGGTGCTGAAAGCCCCACTTACAGATTTTGGAATGGGTACTCGGAGCTAGTACGCCTACTGCTCACTTTTCTCCGAGCTACATGAGAGAGCGATTGGCAGGAGCACTCCGTACAGTACGACTAATTTTGAAATCTTTCTTTGCCTATGACAGGGTGAACTATGCCAAGTTATTATGATGGACCAGTTGAATGAATTTACAAGAGAACATAGAGCTGTGCATTGTTTATTGTGCATTCATTCACATTGTACGCTTACCACCTACAGTTATGCCACTGTATACTGAATTGAGATGAATAGCATAGAAAAATCCCATCCATGGATGGCATCTCAGCTCCGGAAGGCACCTAGCCCATGGACGGTACGCCAACACTCCAACCATGAGTTTAACTTGGTCATCGCTGACCAAGTAATCGAACAAACTACCCTAGGAAACTTATATTTCGCTAGTATTTAGACATGGTTTTAATGTTTAATGGCTCAGCATGTTCATCAGAGGATGATATGCACTTCTTCGAGCTAAGGTTGAAAACGTAAAACGAATTTATATGGTAAGTTTTGATATATCAGTGCTCAAATGACAGCTTTAAAATTATGATGAAATAGACGCGCAAGGACCATAGACATGGTTTTATTGAATGCGTGAAGTATGTTTGTGAAAATGTTTTGACGAATGAGACTGCATGAAAGTGTAAACAGAAGCCTTCTTGTTCAACTACGTCCCATTTGAGCCGTTTTGGAAATGGATTCCAATCTACGACAGTTTCGTGATGGCTGCGATTAACTGTTTGTTTTTGAGGTTTTAAAGATTTGGTTGCGTCAAAAAATTCGATTTAATGAAATTAAGACCCATAAAAGGCTAAAACATCAGCTACAATTTGATGCCATTTTTGTCTTTGTAGACCAACCCTGTCCAGAGATATATGCGTTTGAATGAGGCCCTCTTTTAAAAAGCTCACGTTCCAGCGGGTGCTTCTTTTGTGATGTCACAAGCAATATATCTGAAAAGAAACCACGAGCGATAAATATGAGGTCGCTTCCTTAGCCGATCATCAGTGCGAATTTTTTATATAGGCCGTAACACATGTTATCATTCGTAAAACGCGTTGTCTGTGATCTCATATTCAGGGATTTTAGTCTATTATTAAATCGCATGGACATCGATATTTACTAATTTAATTAACATCATTACTTTAATGAATTACTCGATCAACACGTTTTATTGGCGAACAACGTAATTATAAAAACTGCTGTGAAGTTACAGCGAAGGTGACTCCGAGTTTTCTTGGCATCATGTAGTTAAAGTTCTACGGAGGAAGATCGGAGAATGGAGGTAAATCTATCTTTTACTTTGAGTCTCCTATAGAGTTTCCTTTTGAGTTTACATTCAGATTATATTTCCCTGTTAGAGACTAAAATGTAATTTTCTGCGCATGCAAGATACGCATGTACAGTGAGTTCTTGACGGCTTTTTTTGATCTTTAGAATTTATCAATACAATGGCTTAGATTGATGAATATACTAAAGGGAGTATTTTAGTACTCATTAATACATGTACTAATTAATCAAATTATAACTTTTTGCTATCACTAATCATCGTTTTATATTTTTATAGGTTCACCTAGGTACATTTGCTTCAAATTTTCTGTGGCAGTTTTGTCTAGTAAATTAGATTTATGATTTGACTTTAGATGTTCACTTTTCACTTGTAGAAAGTGAAAAAAGTTGATTGATCAATGCAAATCTTTAAATTCCAGAACCAAAGCTTCGAATCGTTGGCTTGGCGTACTTGTGCCTTTGTTAAACATTTATTCGTTTTTAAAATTACACTCCCAATCTATCAAACTCCTAATTTGGAAGCTTTCAGTAGATACGCTTTAGCATGACATATCTATGAATGACATATATTTATTGCATTTGTTTTACTGATTACATGATGTTTATGTCGTCCCACCAGCCGAAGCAGCTTTGTCAGTGTGGAAACTGCCATAAAAGGGAAATAGAGACTTGAATGTGTGCTGCATAAACTATGATGTTTCGTTTGAGTTTGTTGCAGTAGATGAATTTGTCTTATTGTATCAGCCAAAACTATGCGAGTGGCCACGACTTGATGAATATTTTTAATAAAAGCTTTATGCCGAGATAAAAATCTTTTTGCTTGTAAAAATTATATAATAAAATAATATTGTTGAAGATAATGCAAAACATGATTTGCAGAATATTGTAGTGAATTGCATACGGTATATGAATGTCCGCAGAACTGGAGAATGGGAGTTCAAATCCAGTTTGCAGCAGACTTCTCATCCTTAAAACTCTATCCCTATGTATATTCTTTTTAAAGACACAACTTGCTCATTTCACTTACAGTAGTAAGAAACTAGTTTTCAGTGTAGGCAATGATATACAGCCCCGATAGGCGCCGGACATAATGTAGGCGGGGCTTTTGGGAGGCTTTATATCGTTAGCGTGGGTAGCGGCGGAATTGTGCTGATACAAAGACCTTATTCTACATAGTTTGCTTGACAGAATTACCATAGACCGGTAAAATTGGTAGTCAGTACTCAAATGTTTACACAGCATTTAGAGAAAGTGAGTAAGACAAATTTTCAATTTTCGTCATTTGAGGCCTTTGACACATTCATAATAATGTATCGGTAGCAGGGTTTAAAATTTTATTCTAACCAACATGAGCAAATACAAAATAAAATATATGCCAATAGAGCCGCGTAGGACTAGACTTTTATCGCAAATAGCCGATGTGAATACGAAATATATTGACAGATAAACCACGTGTGAAATCATTTTGGGCAAGTCTGGGCATGTTTGTTTGGCCTGAGCGTTTTTACCGCGATCAGATTTTTTCGATATTAATCGTCAAATATCTTGGAAATGAGATTGCCTAACACAACAAACAACATATCAACTGATAGTGAAAAAAATGCTTTCTTTTAAGATCAACTCAAATTTGACGCAACCACATCTTTAAGTGCTTGTTATCACATTTTCACAGATTTTGTACCCTCAACACAGCAGAGTAAGACATGGTGAATCTGTTGATATTAACCCACTCAGGACTGTTCCCGATTACCTCGGGAAGAGTTGTGCTCTCCAGGGCCCATTCCTGAAGTGCTCGGGTTAAACTTTGATTTGCTCTATTGCTTAGCTGTTTAGGTACATCGGTTTTATTTATTCACCAAACGAAGTTTAAGCGTCTGGGCATCATTTTGATACCAAATATGTGATTGGACAAGAGATTTTTAACTAACAAATTACGTGATAGATATCAACTGTTTTGAAAATTTGTTGATCGCCATTTTAGTAAAAGTTTATCCGATCGATGGCAAAGTTTTAAGCGAATCAGCTGTGGTAATTAGCTCAAGGGAAGAAATTAGCAATGGAAGTGATATTCTAGAAGAAAATGAGAACTTTCTGATGAAAAAAGGTAAGTTTTATGTGGCTATTTATAGAATTTTACCGAAAAAATAACTATAAAAAGCCGAAATTTTTCTTGTGAATTTCAAACAAACCTTATTCTAACAGTGTAAGATATGGATTTTTTCATTATGCACATGATTATAGCATTTTCAATCCAACAAAATTTAGATTTTTTTTGCAGCATGAACTCATCACCCTATTACCCCATAATAAATAATAATTTTATGATTTCCTTGTAGAACTACAAGATAATAAAAATTTCTTATTTCATTTATATCCAATTGTTCGACCCACAGTTAGTCAAGCACATAGTTCTCAACCTCAACATCTACTATCAACTAGCCCCAACCACTAGGCTCTAATATTGGTTGATAGGGGGCACTTACCACAATAATCATCTTCATGACTTTCTGTGTTTATATCTACAGTATCAAAAACTTTTTGCATTTTGTAATACCAATTGTTAGCTGCAGTAGACTAATTATTTTTAAATTTTTTCAGGTATTTACCCTGAAAAGCTACTAAAGCACAATTTTTTCTAGGCTGTACAAGACATTTTGAAAGCAAATAGGTTGCTTACTACCGATCATATTTGCTACATGTAGGTGAAGACAGTCATGGGCTGTTGAGTGATGATGCTATTGATCATGAGCCTAGGGCTTCAACACCAATATCTGATGATGGTGACCTGGATGGTAATTATGACGCACAAGATGCTAACATTCAACCAAGCTCTGATTCTGATGACCGTAGTAAGTATCACAAAATTTCCTGGTGTTGGCATCCATACTTCGATCAGCGAGACACTGGGTAGTGACATGGATTCATGTCTACTTGGGCTTCGTCTTTTCCGGTTGTGACACAACCAGCTGATTTTCAGGAATAGACAAGACCACTCATTTCAAGCTCCTATCAAATGAAAGTTATAGGTCGCCATTCCCTAACCTAGGCAAATATTGAGACTTGGATGATGAGTTGTTTAACGCACTGACTCGCTCAACACTGCATCTTTATGGCGAGCCTGATTCCACAAATTTAGCCGATGCCAGATACAGGCTGTTCTCATCAAGGGCATCTTATGAGAAAACCCTTCCAACAACAGAGGCTTCTCTCCATCAGCGCTTAATGAGGGACAATTACTAAGCAGCAATATGACAGCGGGTGATTAAAATATTAATCATGCCACCTGATCCCACAATTCATGGCTGGAGTAAAGAAGATGATGGCATTTCTGCGCAGTGGTTTCCTGATGGACACTGAGCTAGTCTCAGGGAGTTTGTCCAATGTACTAGTTGCTCATGCGAAAAAGAGTAGATGTAAAAGCGGATGCTCTTGTAAAACTGCATCTTTAATTTGCACAAGTCTAGACTGCATCAATGAAAGAACGACGAGAGCGAGAATGGTAATCATACAGAAAGTGATTGATGAGCTTCAAGGTTATATGCAATAGTTTTATTCAATGCTTTGTAATATGCTTTCTAAAATCGATTGAAAGTTTTGATGTATCATATTATATGATATAATATATTATATATATTATAAACGGACTGTGTACTTTGGTAAACATGCTATATAATATAATCGTCATACAATGTACATTACTAAAATACACATACAAAGTCCTATGATATTCATTAATCATCAAAAAAACTTAATTGTCATCGAACATACTGCACCATTATTGTTATAACACGGTACCAGTACAGTGAATCTAAAACGAAGCAAGAAACTGCATATAAATGCCAGGTAAATAAAAAATAAATAACATGTACTAACGGAAAGTACTAAAAGAAGCATAATAAATACTACTAATAATAAAAATAACTATAACACATAAAAAATACTAATAGCATAATAAAAACCCATATATAAAAAATGATCAGTTGAAAAGTGTTCGCGCAATGTTACTAAGGATGACTCAGTTACATCAATAAAAATTTTCTTGCTGTTGTTATAGTGGTTGCAATCGTTTTAGCAAAGGTGTACCTGAGAGCCTGAGAAAATCAATCGATACAATCATCAGAACTACACTCCGCGTCAAAGTTGCTAAGGTCCAAATTTCACACACTATTTTCAGATTTATTCATACGGCGGTTTGCAATGTTATCTGAAGAATTTAAAGTGTTTTGATGAACAATGAAAGTACTCTTCAGGAACATCGTACAACAAAGTAGCAACTATTGTTATGGTGTATTCAAAGACGTTTTCTAACACTAAAGCTTTACCGTTTTGTATTTGAAAGTTTGAAAGAGGCACCAGAGGAATAATTAGTCACTGTATTTGGCTAATACTTTTTACACAAAGTATTTCCAGTTTTAAGATGTCAGACACTTTAAAGTATATGAGAAAAGTCCAGCAAAAATGGTGAGGCCCACGGCATCGATGTCGCTTCACCCAAATAAGATTGCAAAACATAAGTGACATTTGCTTTGCTCATCAAAGGGTTATATTTATCTTTTCAAAATTCTGACGAGTTAATCAAAAAATGCAGCATCACTTTCTATTTTAGCGCCACCCGCAATAAAATGCCATTATTAGGTAAGCGTTGAAAATACATCGCTATGGCATTCAAATAGAGGTTTTATGGTACATGTTTATATATATGATAAAGATTAGCTATCACTTATGGTTATGTTTTTGTATCTTCCGTACACATGCCTTTTCTTAGTCATGCCATCTACTACATATTATTTTATCATCATGCTTTTACCAGTCGGTTTAGAGCAAACATTTTCTAGGCTGATCCTCATATATAGTTGAACTATAACTCTGCTTGTAGTTAGTAATTCATGGATATTTTCTATTGTAGATGCTGAGGTTGAAGTAGAACCTGGTGATTCATCAATCAACAATGACAGTGATGAAGGCAATCGATTATGTTGCAATTATATTTTCATGGAATTTACTTCAACTTAGTAAATATATGAGACAATTCTCATTATGTTCTTTATATGGCCTCTCATATTTATTGTAGGAGTTGATGAAGTGATAACAAAACCAGGATCTGATAGTGGTGCTGATAATCTCTACCCAACTGGTTAGTTAAAGATTTATTAGATAATAGTACTAACTGCTGTTGATTAGCTCAGATGTTCAGTGCCTTTTAGCTGAGTAAATATAATAATTAGCTTCCTCTATTGTCTCACAAACTGGTTTATTAGTAAAACTAAAATACTAAACCTGACTATAATTTATGGTGTCATTCTCTTTTAAGCCACTGACTTTTTTATAGATGTTCTTTTTAGTACTAGTTGTCAAAGGAATTCAGCTTTTTTATTGCCAGTTCTGTTTTTCATGGTTGCTATATTAACATGTGCACCGCTGGTCCTCACACTCAGATATCGGTACAACATCTCAGCGATTTGTCGAAAATTTGTCAATGCAACATTTGCAGTACTTGTGGTCATTTTAAATGTATTTGCTAATTATTAAGCTGAACAATAATACATTTTGCTTTGTATTTGTTTGAAAGACTAGCATTTTGTGAAGCGTTTTGACAAATCTTTAAAAAAAATATAGCGACGGGCTTCTAATGATTTTTATAAGCTGAGTTTCTCTGTTGGACACGTTTGGCTCATGGTCTTCCTAAACACATGACCAGAGCATAGACGACTAGATCATGACTTAAGTTGAATGTTAACTATTGGTATTCATAGAAATGTAAAAAGTATGAGTTTGTCACATGGTAGCACTTTCTTTCAAGTTAGCTTTTTACCGCAGTCAAACTAAATTTGGATAAAGCGCTTTATGAGCTTCATTTTTCATACGTTTAAACTCACTTTAGAAGCTTTTTCTATTCTTTATATTAGAATTCATTTAGTACATGTCTACAAACCTGTTAGGTTTGCTTCATTAACAATCTGTACCAGCTGATTCCAAGCAGGTACATTTCTAATTAAACTGCTGATTATCGTAAAACCTCTAATTGAACACTACCTCTATTTGAACGACACCTCTATTTGACCGCCACTATGAGAGAAATGTTGAGCAATAGAGCACTACCCTTTCTTTGTACGCCACCTCCATTTGACCGTCGCTTTGACAATTGTTCGTCTCTATGAACCAATATTATTAAATGATCAGTAGAAAAGTGGCCACGAAGTTGTATTAATAATGAATCGTTTATATCAATAGTAATCAATTCTCTTGTTGTCCCATTCAAAAGCTTTTCATTTTTTTCCTTTAAACTTTGAAGCAGCATCATAGAAATAATTAATAACTGTTTCAGGCAAATAGTACGTCTTTGTCCTTTTAAACATGGTCTTGATACTTTGAAGTACACATTTATAAAATGCGGTTTACATATATGATGGTAGATGAATGACTGGTTTTAAGAAACTGTTACGCTTTGCACTTGCACTAAATGCAACGCGTAAAAGTTTCGCTGTGCCAAAAATGTTTCAGGCGAATAATATTTCGCTAACTGCAACGTGTAAAGTTTCGCTGTGCTTTGTTGGACGAAAATATCGACTAGTTCAGCAGTGCAAAAGTAGAGTTGAATTCAGAGGACATTGTGGAAGGTATTATACACGGAAGCACAATTACTGCAAGGGTAGATGTCATTCTTAGAAGATCACCAATCATTCAGGGAGGTCTTGAAATTGAGATAGAAGTGACCGCAGCTGCTAAAAAGGAGAATATATCTGTTTTAAAAAGGGAACAAAAATGCCTTTACAAGCTCAAATTTTTGGCCAACCGGCAAAACTTTGCAATAGTAAGTCACGAGGAGAGTTCTGATGATAACTTCTTTACCAGCTATGTAGTAGTGAGAGAATCGCTTTCAACATCTACCCAAGACAGTAACAGAGATATAGAGCTGCTACTACCAAAATAACTAGTCGGAGAGCATCATTACACGCTAGTATTCACTTATCAAGAGTACCAGTTTAATTTTATTGCTAGACAACCGCAATATAGACCAAACTGTTTATATTTACTCCATTCATCGTTTGCGAATTTTTATTTGTATTTGAATTATTTTATTTGTACACTTAATTTAGTAATAAATTATTATACATGTATGTCTATACATGAAATGAAATATATAATATAATCATGTTTGCCGCAGAAATATCAAGGAGTTGTTGTTGATGAAAGGGTCTAGGCTGACTAGTTGCTTCTCTGCCAATATTCCTGCCTTGATGAATATTACTACTTTGTCTCTAGTTTTCGTAATCATAATACGTTATATTTCATTCTCAATCTGCAGTAAACGCAAAAAGGAAAAAATATTAATAAATGTTAAGGAAGTACAAAAACAATAGCTGAAGTATTTAATGAAAGCGATCAGTTTTTAAACAAAAAAATTACCTAATGCAGGTAATTATAGAAAAAAGTATGTGCACTGCAAATCAATACATACCATAATGTCCAGATCAGAATCATTATCGTCCTCAACTACGGTATTAGTTAGAGATTGATGGAGTTGATTTCAATGTCAAAAGACTGTAGGAGAGATTTTTGCGATGACAAAGCCATGCCGAATAATTTGTGAACACCTTGAATAATTTTGTAAAGAAGTTCGATGCAATGGCAATAAAACTCGAAGCCCCGCCGATGATTTTGAAGAAGTTTCGGAACTTGGCTACATTTCGTACTTCGGCTTAGCAGCTATTGTTGCGATGACGCCATTCTGCATATCTTGCGACAACCTTGAATAATTTTGTAAAGAAATGTGATGCATTAGCAATGGGGTTAACTCAAAGTCCCAGCAATGATTTTAAAAAGGTTTTGGAACTCAACTACGTTTAGTACGTATGCCTAGCTGCTAGTTTTTAATTTTGAGGCAGTAGTTATTCTCCCTTGTAATTAAAAATAAAACTACTTTTTTGCGGAATTAAAAAAGTCGCGGATTTGACTCATCGCGAATTTTTATAATCATCGATTATTTTCATCTTGTAGGGTATAACTTTGAATATTGGTAGCATATTATTTGATAACATCATTGCAGTAATCTGATTTTACAAATAATCGACGCTCGTAACTCCTCTTCCATTGGTTGCAAACTGTAGCAAACATACCAATAAGTGCAATGAGCTTTTATGAAACATTGGTAAATACAGATATAGAACAAAAATATGACTTCATATTTAGAATGAAATAAAACTTGAATTTCTAAAAATCCTTTCATCATATATGCTTTACATCTGATGGTTGGTCCATGACCTTATACCGTGTGTTTGAATTGTTACACGTGATATATTATTCATATTTGCAATCAAAACTGTTAAAGAATCTTTTCATATTACTTATAGGATTTAAATGACATTTTTATGATATAAAATTTTTTGAGTGTATACCATACTACTGAGTTTGTGGGCCAAAACTGTAAACTTGTATTATAGGTAAAAATTGTGGACAGAATTCCTTTTCAAGAGATCAAAATGATATATCTAGAAGATTGGTATGCACTACCGCTGTAAAGACAAAGATAAAAGGTCTCCCTGGAAGGAAGCCTCCTCAGCGTGAGATATTCAGCGCTAGCTTTGCTCGCCGCAGTCATCTAGCAACAGACATGAGAACACACACTGGAGGTAAACCATTCCAGTGCAATATATGCAGTAGTGGCTTTAATCATCATCCTAGTTTAACCAGACACATGAAGACTCATACTGGAGAGAAGCCATTTCAGTGTAAGATTTGCAGTATTCGGTTTGCTCATCACCATCATTTAACAAGACACATGAAGACTCATACTAGAAAGAAGCCATTTCAATGTAAGATTTGCAGTAGTCGGTTTACTCGATGTAGTACTCTAACGAATCATATGAGGACTCACACTGGAGAGAAGCCATTTCAGTGTAAGATTTGCAGTAGCCGGTTTGCTCATTGCCATCATTTAACAAGACACATGAGGACTCATACTGGAGAGAAGCCTTTTCAATGTAAGATTTGCAGTAGTCGTTTTGCTCAATGCGGTACTCTCACAGATCATATGAGAACTCACACTGGAGAGAAGCCATTTCAGTGCAAGATATGCAGTAGTCGGTTTGCTCAATGTAGTACTCTAACGGATCATATGAGAACGCACACTGGAGAGAAGCCATTTCAATGTGAGATATGCAGTAGTCGGTTTGCTCAACGTAGTACTCTAACAGATCATATGACAGTGCACACTGGAGAAAAAACATTTCCGTGCAAGATATGCAGTAGTAGGTTTGCTCGTTGTAGTACTCTAACGGATCATATGACAGTGCACACTGGAGAAAAACCATTCCGGTGCAAGATATGCAGTAGTAATTTTGCTCATCGATGTAATCTAACAAGTCATATGAGGATTCATACTGAAGAGAAGCCATTTCAATGTAAGATTTGCAGTAGTCGGTTTACTCGATGTAGTACTCTAACGAATCATATGAGGACTCACACTGGAGAGAAGCCATTTCAGTGCAAGATTTGCAGTAGTCGATTTTCTCAACGATGTAATTTAACAAGTCATATGAAGACTCATACTTGATAGAAGCCGTTTCATAATAGGACATTCAACTGTACATGTTCGAATGATCTTGGATACACTCATATACTCTTATTTGGCTGCGTAAAGATTGTATAGGGAGTGTCTTTTTTGATGTGTATTTGCATCTGTGGTATATTGAGTTATTATTTACTTATTTAGTTGTGGTAAAATATATGGAGCTTTATGGTCAAAAATAATTTGCATGCATGTGTTCTATTGAATGACAAGCCTTGGTTCAGTTTTTCAGTTTGGTTGAACCGATATGAACATGTCTAACAACTGCAACTTTTTTGAGATGGGTACA
The DNA here is from genome assembly GCF_963576615.1 of Watersipora subatra. Classification (NCBI taxonomy): domain Eukaryota; kingdom Metazoa; phylum Bryozoa; class Gymnolaemata; order Cheilostomatida; family Watersiporidae; genus Watersipora; species Watersipora subatra. Next base: position 66,113,284 of record NC_088711.1, read on the forward strand.
TTGGCTGATCCTCCTGACCAAACTTATTGACGTCGGAAACATCGAATCAATTACTTTTCTAATTAAATATTTATATCAAAGCTTTAATCTTTATAGTGCATGAAAATTCTTACATACCTAGCTGCTGAGCAATAGTTTACATTACAGCTGAGGCTTCTTTTTGCATTTATTATTAGATTTCGTAGTTGAATTCCAGCCTCATTGTGTATCTTGCTGGCCAGCTTAAAGGTTAAAAAACACAAGTCTACGGTAACAAATGAAGATACATGTAACTATGAAGATTCTATTTTCATTACTCGTTTAATTATGAAAAATTTTGTCTATAAACCGACAACATGTATAGGTTCCAACTCTGAAGGTGTTCATTTTTTTGTCAAAATTTTGAAATCAACACTGTAGACATCATTAATAACTGTATCAGGCTAATAGTAATTTCCTGACGCGAACTTGATACTTTGGCGTACATGTATGTGGAAAAACAGTTTAGATTTACGATGGTATATGAACCACTACTTTTAGGCTAAAAGTTGCGCTTAGCAATGCAGCAAAGGTTCATCATTTGTGCTAAAGATTGTTTGGACACTAACATCGACTAGTCCCGCACTGCAGAAGAACATTGGAGGTCGAGAAACAATTTGGAAGTTGTTGAAGCCAAGATAGTCAGAAGCTCAAACCCCATGTTTCTACCATCGAAAGCAATATACAGAATGCACTTGGCCGAGCAAACGATGCAAATACTTTTGTTTCAAAATTGTTAATTTTCGTTTCTGCTTGTATTGTAGTAATATTATAGGTATGGTTTGTTTACGTAATTTGTTTTTGAAAATAAATCTGCAGCATTTGATAGATTACCATTATACAACATAAAATATGCAGATGAATAGCGTATTATTTGATAGAATGTTTGCGGTTATCTTAGCATGGCTTACAATTGATTGACACTCATCACTCTTCTTCTACTGTATATACAAAGCTAGTGTTAGCTGCAAACTGTAACAAACATGTCAACGATTGCATTAATCAACATCGTTAAAAATAGCTATAGAGTGAAAATGCACCTTCAAATTTAAATTGAAATGAAAAATTGAAAGCATCAACAAATTGGTAAGCACGACGCAGGGCCTTAGGCTATAATATCATGAGATGTTTGTTGCAAGTAATATATATATAAACTGGTAGAGATATACATGTATCTCGGCTTGTCAATGCATATTTATCAAGATCTTTGATGAGTTAGCAGATTTATTACATAATAAAGGATTAACGTACCTCTGTCCAAAGGAGAGTGAAAAATATAGGGGACATTCGCTTTGCCTGTAAAAGGGTTAAATTGACCTCAGAAATCTGACAAGTTTTAAAAAAAAGTACAACCATTTAAAACAATGCAATGTCAGCCTCTATTTGAATGCCAACTCCATTTGAATGCCACCTCCATTTGTCCGCCACTATAGGAAGGGTTAAAAATGAAGCGCCATTGCATTCAAAAAGAGATTTTACAATTTGTTTCTAGACCTGAAGCTAAAAACTATAGGCAGCAGGTTATGACTCATACCCGTAAATGAGCTAAAGCTTTATATAAAAGTATAAAATACTAAGCCCTTCATCGTAGAAGACTCTCTTGGTGTCATCGCTATACAACTACTCTAATGGTCGCAACAGATTGCAAATGTAGTCAGGCAATTGTAACTTACATACACGTACTTGCATTTACATTTCAAATATCTACATACACATAGATACATGAACATGCATGTACATTCATGTCTATATTGGTACATACACACTCCAATATAAACATACATACACCTACATACTCGTACATACTGTTGCGTGGGCAGGCCTATCTCGCGCCCTTGTATATGAATCAGGAACCTGGGATAAAGAAAACAGATAGGCTTTAGAAGGCAAAGCCTCTCACACTGGCTTGCATGATTGGTTGGTTTTCCAAGCTTGTTAAGAAGCTGAAGAACAGCTAAATAGATATGGAGAAGGGTATATTGGAGAGCATTCTTTTTTCTGCTTCTAGCTAGTGAAAACATAGTGAGGGTTTATAAAACACATTTACGTACATACACATACATTCACATACATACTTACACATACATATACGTAGATGCACACACATTTACATACAACCAGATACATACACATACATATGCTTACATACACGTACATACACATAGATACACATACATACTAGTGGGGGTCCTCCCATGTTTTGTGACGATTCTGACGACCCGACGACAGGGATATTTAAAAAGTGACAGACGAGACGACCATTTATCAATGTAGGTGACGAGGTGACGATGATTTTGTAAGTATGATTACTAAAGGTTCGGCTGCTCGTAACGAATTTTTCGTCGGTTCTGAGTTCTGACCGAAATCACGAAAAACGCAGAATTAATCGATCGAAATTCAAAGAGTTATTTGAGCTGTGCATGCCCACCGAGTTCGTCGACGAAACGCTTTGAATTAACAGATTAAACAAATTATTAGCGAGCACGATTCTAGCAGCTTTAGCAATTAGTGTAGTCCAAGACATATATCGCGACTCGCAATAAAAATACAAAAGTATTTCAACATAGAACACACGATGTAACTGTTTAGGTCGCGCTATTGTTAGTTAACGAGCACGACTCTAGCAAATTTCAAGATATATGTAGTCCGAGAACATAATGCGACACACAAGAAAAATTTTACAGAAAGTTAACATAGTAAATACGATGCAACCAACTTGATTGCGCTAGAGATGTCAACATTTTCTACCACAAAACTTTTGCTGCTAAAAAGGAAATATAATTAAAAAATAAACAATTTGTAGCTATAGCGTCCAAACAATAAATACATTCAATAACGCAATCTAAGCAGTTGCATCGTGTGTACTATGTTGAATTGCACTTATACTTTTATTGTGTGTCATCATACGTCTCTCTAATTGCAAAAGCTGCTGGAATCGTGCTCGCTAGCACGATTCTAGCAGCGCAGAATAATTCTGTGTTTCAATCATTTCGTGATTTTGGTTAGAACCAACGGAAATTTTGTTACGTGTAGCCATACCTTTACTAACTTTTTATTTGTTCATAAATCACTACGGTCAACAGAAACTTTACTAGTTTTGGTTTGAAGCATCTGGCCCAGCATTTATAAACTGCCAAAAAAATTAAAGCAATGAAATGCCACGACATTGACAGCAAATCCGTTTCCAAGTCTGTGACTGACAGTGATTATTAAAGACAATCTCGGTCAATTTTCAGTACAAGAAATATAGCCCTAAAAACCTAACACGGCTGTCACTCTTCGCGGAGTAATCAGCAACGCTCCCAAACATCACTAATAAGTTTGTGAAGGTCGCTGGTTGAGCCATGCTTTTGGTTAGCAGAAGTTCAAACTAAGCGAGTCTCAGATTTTTAACGCAACCCAGTGCCACCAGAATAGATATTTGTATTAAAATAACGAATGTGAAGAAAAAGGTTGATTTGGTTGCCAACTGAAAAAGGTGAGTGATTTTACAAGTGACGACAGTGATTTTAAAAGTGACTATTGGCCACTATTCTGACGACAACTTTGTGTGGTAGGACCCCCACTAGTGCTGGGACGATATCGAAAATTCGTTTCGGTACGATATGATGGCGAAGTCAACCGATATATCGAAATATCGGTCATGTTATTCGGAGTTGTCTTGTCTGTCAAAAACTTTGCCATTGGAGAACAACTCCCTAATGAATCGATGTACCAGTATAATTCTTTGAAGAATCGGGTATCAAATCGAGAAGAATATCCTTCGTGTTTTCGTGACATCATTCTATCGTTGTCTGTCATCGTTATGGAGAACTTTTATCGTTAAAAACACGAAGCTTCTGCAATTAATTATTGCAAACATTGCTTTTAATTGCAAACTTTTTGTTTTAGTATCAAAACAACTCCGAAAAATACTATTAATCATGTAAACATCAACGATACTTACAGTCAGATGGTACAGACCATATTATAGTCGTCAAATTATTAATAATAATCAATACTTTTGTATCAATTATATCAATTTGTACACACACAAAGATACTTGTACATACACAAAAATACACAAACCTACGTATACTTACACATACATGTACAAACGATACAGGTACATACACATACATACACGTAAATACACAGACATGAATGTTTAAATGCGTGCAAAATGTACATACACAAACATACATCCACAACAAACATACATGTACATACACTTACATTCAGGTACATACACGTATGTTCAAGTCCATGAAAGTTCATACACGTATATGCACGCACATTCATGCACATGCATGAACATGCTCGTACAAGCACATACATGCATGTACATAATTGTACACACCCATACATACACATAAATTCTCATACATACTCATACAAACACTTGCATTTTTGTACATACACTTACATACATACACATACATGCATGCACATATTCAAATACTCATACATACCTGTACATACACACACATAATCATTCATACACATACATACTTGTACATACAAGTACAGGCATGTACATTTGAGCACATGCAACAAAATACATGTACATACATGTACATGCGCGTACATTAATGTGCATGCATGTATACTTGCACCTACATGGACATGCATGCATTTGCATGCACACACAGGAATACACAAACCCCTTTGGGGTACGGGCTTTGGGGTTTCACCACTGGTACATCACAGACAACTCGTCTTACAAGCGATAAAATTTAACATGACCTATATAAACATTTTGTCTTGTTGATTGGCTAAAGAACAGATCTTATATTTGTCGCTCGTGGGCTCTTTTCACATGTAATCACTTGTTATGTCACAAACGAAGCACCCGTTGGAATCTGAGCTTTTAAAAATATGGCCTCATTCAAATGCATTTATATCTGGACACGTTTAGTCTACAAAGACAAAAATGACATCAAACTGTAACTGATGTTATAGCCTTTTATTGGTCTTAATTTTATTAAATCAAACCTGTTGACGCAACCACATCTTTAAGTGTCACCTTTAATAAAATGCCATTATTAGGAAAGGGTTGAAAAATGCATCGCCATGGCATTCAAATAGAGGTTTTATGGTATATATATATGATAAAAATTAACGATAACTTATGGTTATGTTTTTTTATCTTCCGTACACGTGTTTTTTAATAGTCATGCCATCTATGACCATCTGTACTACCTACATACTGTGCTATGTACATCGGTTCTCTGTACCCATTTCTTGTTTATTCATGTTCCTGGTAGCCATGTTTACTTTTGTCATTTCCTCTAATTCTAATTCCTCTTTAGACCATGTCTCTATAAACTTAACAGCTATTGTTATTGTTACAACCATATATGTTGTTTTTTGTAGATACAAGTCTGGTATTCCCTTTTGTGCTATAACTAGGTCCACTATTATAGTGGACCTAGTTATCGACCTACATGTGTATGTAGGTCCACTATTATAGTGGACTACAATAGGCGTGAGGTTATGATACTCTATGGCTATAATAGCCATAGAGTATCATAATTACATACTAGAAATTCCACTGCCATACAGCCCACATCCAAAGAGATATTGGAAAAAAAGAAAGGGTACCGATGGTTGAGAAATGCAATATTAGCAGTCAAATGGCACTGCAGTGCAATAGGATAACTGCAATGGTAGCTGTAATGTACGAGATGTGGGTGATATCATATACTAGAAATTCAACTGTCATACAGCCCTCGACCAAAGGGATATTGGAAAAAAGAAAGGGTACTGATGGTTGAGAAATGCAATATTAGCAGTCAAATAGCACTGCAGGGCAACAGGATAACTGCAATGGTAGCTGTAATGTACTGGGTGTGGGTGTTATTATATACAACAAACGGCAATAGTGAAAGAAAAAGATGTTTATAGTTTCCCCCTGCAATAGGAGAAATGCAATATTGGCCAATATTAGAAGTAAAATGCACTGATATTATTAGAATAACCAATATTGTTAATATAGTAATACAGCAATAATAGAAAGCCTATGAGCGTTCATGCGTCTGGAAGATTTCTGCAAACTGCAGCAAAATAAAAGCTGTTATAAAAGTGTTATAAAACTGTAGACCTAATCTAATGTAAGGTATGTAATTTTACAACAACAATAAGGAAACATGTTTATTATAACTCTGAAATGCAAAATTAGAAGTAAAATGGCAAGCTACTGCGTGCTATACACAGTTTGAAAGTTGGTTGCGTTGAATGTAGAATGGTTTTGATAAGCAATCTTTAACAAAAAGCGAGTATGAGCATTCACACGTCTGAAAGTTTCATGCAAACTGCAGCAAAATAAAAAATGTTCTCGTCATAAAAGGGCGTTGTAGTTTGGCCCTCGCTTGTACATAAGTTGTAAAGAATTTCGACTAACGCTTTAAATAATGAAGCCTTCGGTGATTGGACAAAAAACACAGGCTGATAAACTGTGTACCAAAATTTCGTACCTGTAATTTGGTCTACGTCTCTAACGGTCTGCGTTTATTACAGAAACCTTCGAATAAATTTGATTACAAGTAAAATATGCCATAGACTGGTGAAATGAGCATGGTTTTCTCGTGAAATGCGCACTGCTAAATAGTTCTACTATCTGTCGCACAGCTTTATTGGGGTATCGCAGGCCGGTCTTAACTTTTATTAAACTAAGCTTTTCAAGAGTTTTGTAACGATTTTCGTTAAAATAATCTGTCTATTTGTGTATAATCCGATCAGATGGGTAAGTTTTAAGATAATGCCGACGGTATACAAAGACTTGGTAACATATTTAAATAGGCTTAAATGTGTTTTGTATCGTTATTATACTTTAACGACTCTACAAAACGATGGTTAAATTTGTTGATGAGATTTCAAAACAAGTGTTCATCTCATTGTTGATGAATAATTTTCGTAAGTTGTGTGCACATGCATTTATCATAAAAAACTCTCAAACTTCGCATTCGCTTGTTTGGTCGTGGGACAACAATTAGCAATAATGAAAGGAAAAGATTATATGTTTATATCTCTCCCCTGCAATAGGAGACATGCAATATTGGCCAATATTATAAGTAAAAGGCACTGACATTATTAGAATAACCAATATTATTAATATAGTAGTAATATAAAATCAATGAACAATATGGTTTACATTTTAAAACGTCATAGCTAACAATACTACTCAGTACTCTGCGTTGACTCATACGCCATATATCTACCAACTTAGGTGTTTTAGGGATTCAATCACATACATACATATCGGTCCTGATAGATTTACAATAATCGATGAGGACAGAAAATGCGTACCTATAGAATTTCCTTATGGCTATCCACAGGAAGTATTAAGGGCGCAGAGAAGGATGGTACAAGCGAATAACATTGTTGTAATATTATGCATTATTTATCCTGTCTGCTTAAACACTTATAACAATAAAACCACCACAATATGTATAAAGGACACTGAGCTTATAAGAAGCCTGGTTGTGGTACAAAACTCAAGGACTGTAAATATGAATATGTCAGGAAGTTGGGCAACTCCTTATATGCATAAGAGAGTATTTACAAAGAGACATTACTCTTGTGCTTTCAGAACTCATTTTCTTAGAGATGGGCTACATCCTGGTCCTTTGGTAACGGAAGACTGGAAAAAGAAATTTGACGTGTCAATAGAATTAACAGTAGAAAAGTGACAAGAAAATAAAATGAAAAAGTTAAAAAATAGCAAAATATATATATTTCTTACGATGTGAATGGCTTTTATATAGATAGATAGCTATAGTAACTAACGACTAACATTAGCACTAATACAGTTTGATTCAGTTCAAAGAGGAAGTTGCAGTGAGGGTGTTAGATTGCCATCATAAAGCTGAAGTCAAGCTAACTTTGCGCTATCTATTCTAATATAGCTAAATATTCTAATACAAGTAATGCTTTTGTTTAGCTATTTATTACATAGCCATAGCTCAAGCTTATATAAACTAGGTTTGTAAGGCAACAGTGCAATACATACTATGAGAGTGAATAAACCACATCTTGTGCTATTATTCATACAGGTAACATTTATTACTGTTATACTTTCCTTGTTGTCTCTACATGTTAATTCAATACATACCATGAGAGTGAATAAACCACATCTTGGGATATTATTCATACAGGAACATAACAAAGCGTTTGTCGCATCCTAGTTGACTGATCAACTATCAACTCAGTTGACAAAATCTATAGATAGATTATTACATTTATGAGACAGTTTGGATATTTGATATTTTTACCTGGCTATTTGCTACAGTGAAAGTGTGCTGGCACCTTGAAGACACCACACAGAAGGGGTTTGAGGGAAGGGTGTAAGGCATTGTCATTGACTAATACAATCAGATGTCAGGAGCTGGATATACACAATTAGACATTCGCCATCTTAATGGCTTCTTGTACACTTGATCTGATTGGCTCGTCAATCTACTAAGGTATTCAAACATTTACTCTAACCTTACAACTTGGGCTTAAAATGAATGAAGAAAATCATTCAAATAGTTCGCAGTATAATAAATGCATATCTTGTCAAAATGAGCGATAGAAAGGTGTCCTCAGAAACGTATAAGTATTATCGTAGTACTCAGTCAAATGGCCTTATCTCCTCGTAGTAGGAAGGGTTATACAAGTTTTCCCATCTGGCCGGCTTATGATTTAATCACTTTCAAGGGCTCCTTTTATACAAGCCGTTTGCGAATAACAACTTTTAATTGGCTTCTTGGCAACATTTTTTCAAACGTTGTGCAATTGCTGACTACATATATCGCAACCGATCGGCCGCAACAGAGCGTCTGAGCTCATCTTTCTGAGAAACCCAATATGTTTGGAAATTTTGACCAATTTTCTGAGCATGGAGTTTATAAAAGTGTCTCTATCTCTTTTGTTTTTACCTTTAAAATTCTAGAAAAAATCTGGAATATGTATTATGCTCAATTTTTTCTGACTTTCTGAATATCACAATTTAAAAAAAAATTATTTTAGCTTTGCAAAAATATTGGAGCTTATTTTTCAAAGGCTCTGCTTACTGCTAGAAGCCAGCTCCTTGGGAAATTCTATGATTAAATGGAATCCCATAAAGGCATGATTGCCTTCCATGAGTTTGATAGTTTCTGAGGACTGCTTTGACATTGTCAGTGTACAATAAAATAAAAACCAACACAAAACAAAAAATTTACATTTAACACAAAGTGAAAAGCATAAAATGCAAAATTTAAAAGTAAACTCATGCTATGCAATTGTTGTTTATGTGACATACTCAATCTTTTTGTTGTAGCTCGGGGATGTACGTATTGATGCTCCCTTCTCCTCTGCACAAGCTCTTTATAGAACTGAATAGCTGTTTCCTTCTCACGTCTCTCCTTCCGATATTCATGCAATATTTTGATGACTTATGTTGAATCTGAATAAATATATAAATGTATATATTATGGGGGAGATACAGTGATTTGCGGTTTTACTGTCTAATTTGCATCTGACATCTTTTAGGTGGTCTGTGGGTCGGGTCTAAGATGAATTTGCCAATTAACTCCTTTTGCGTGTATTGTTGTCATCATCAGTTATAGAAGTTTCTGGCTTCCTTGGCAACATAGGTCATTTTGTTTTCTCCAAGAACTGATATCTGTCAGATCTATCCATAAAAATACTGTGTTGAAAGCCGCAAAAGCTATGTAGCTAGCGATATACTTATTATCTTAACATTTACTATAATCAAACCTTGTAAGAAGTAGAATGTTTTCGTTACATACTATTTGATTTACTGGTAAGTGGTAAACTATTTAGGTTAACTGGTAAGTGGTAAACTATTTAGGTTAACTAGTAAGTGGTAAACTATTTAGGTTAACTGGTAAGTGATAAACTATTTAGGTTAACTGGTAAGTGGTAAACTATTTAGGTTAACTGGTAAGTGGTAAACTATTTAGGTTAACTGGTAAGTGGTAAACTATTTAGGTTAACTGGTAAGTGGTAAACTATTTAGGTTAACTGGTAAGTGGTAAACTATTTAGGTTACCTGGTAAGTGGTAAACTATTTAGGTTAACTGGTAAGTGGTAAACTATTTAGGTTAACCGGTAAGTGATAAACTATTTAGGTTAACTGGTAAGTGGTAAAATATTCAGGTTAACTGGTAAGTGGTGAACTATTTAGGTTAACTGATAAGTGGTAAACTATTTAGGTTAACTGGCAAGTGATAAACTATTTAGGTTAACTGGTAAGTGATAAACTATTTAGGTTAACTGGTAAGTGGTAAACTATTTAGGTTAACTGGTAAGTAGTAAACTATTTAGGTTAACTGGTAAGTGGTAAACTATTTAGGTTAACCGGTAAGTGATAAACTATTTAGGTTAACTGGTAAGTGATAAACTATTTAGGTTAACTGGTAAGTGGTAAACTATTTAGGTTAACTGGTAAGTGGTAAACTATTTAGGTTAACTGGTAAGTGGTAAGCTATTTAGGTTAACTGGTAAGTGGTAAACTATTTAGATTAACTGGTAAGTGGTAAACTATTTAGGTTAACTGGTAAGTGGTAAACTATTTAGGTTAACTGGTAAGTGGTAAACTATTTAGGTTAACTGGTAAGTGGTAAACTATTTAGGTTAACTGGTTAGTGGTAAACTATTTAGGTTAACTGGTAAGTGGTAAACTATTTAGGTTAACTGGTAAGTGGTAAACTATTTAGGTTAACTGGTAAGTGGTAAACTATTTGGTTAACTGGTAAGTGGTAAACTATTTAGGTTAACTGGTAAGTGGTAAACTATTTAGGTTGACTGGTAAGTGGTAAACTATTTAGATTAACTGGTAAGTGGTAAACTATTTAGATTAACTGGTAAGTGGTAAACTATTTAGGTTAACTGGTAAGTGGTAAACTATTTAGGTTGAATGGTAAGTGGTAAACTATTTAGGTTAACTGGTAAGTGATAAACTATTTAGCTTAACTGGTAAGTGGTTAACTATTTAGGTTAACTGGTAAGTGGTAAACTATTTAGGTTAACTGATAAGTGGTAAACTATTTAGGTTAACCGGCAAGTGATAAACTATTTAGGTTAACTGGTAAGTGGTAAACTATTTAGGTTAACTGGTAAGTGGTAAACTATTTAGGTTAACTGGTAAGTGGTAAACTATTTAGGTTAACTGGTAAGTGGTAAACTATTTAGGTTAACTGGTAAATGGTAAACTATTTAGGTTAACTGGTAGGTGGTAAACTATTTAGGTTAACTGGTAAATGGTAAACTATTTAGGTTAACTGGTAAGTGGTAAACTATTTAGGTTAACTGGTAAGTGGTAAACTATTTAGGTTAACTGGTAAGTGGTAAACTATTTAGGTTAACTGGTAAGTGGTAAACTATTTAGGTTAACTGCCAACTTTCCAAGACAAATATCGTTTGAAATTTTTTTAAATGGGAATTTTTAACTCTTTTCCATTGCAGGGTCATTTAGATGCTTTTTCCAAGTACACAGAGATGCAAGTATTTCTGTCATTTGCACTAATGATTATGTGTTTTAACATATCTTATAAAATACAACCAAACTCTTGATGTGAGCCATATGTAAATTTTTTAACATTGTTTATGGTACATAAGTGCGACAAGACACTAAAATACTACCAGCTTAGCTTCTTTTTCTACTCTCAGAAATGATACAAAATTGAGGTTCGCAGTGCCGCAGTCCGCAGTGTAGTTCATTCAAATTTTTATGAGGCGACGCAGTATACATTGAAGAAAAGTGGTAGGAAATGTGAAAAAGTTGTTAACACAAACCAGTAATACCACAATTACTGTACAGATTAGGCAATTAACATGCGGTTAATTGTTTGTATAAAGTGAAATCCTCATAACTATTCCTATTTACTAGGTCAGACTTTTACAAGAAAAGCTGGCTGTAAGGCCTTTCATTTTAGCTTTTCATTGTTATCCAATTCATTTATTGCAGAGATGAAGCTGCCTGTTCTTGATGAGGTTATAGTTATACTTTTAAAAAATTACTTTTATAATTTTACAAAAAAACTTGCACTTGTACTGTACCTAATCAGAATGCCTCAGATTTTATAGTTTGATAGCGTGATACATAAACCTGGTGTGTTCTACTAGAAAGACTTGGCCAGCATGAAATAAGCTAATCCCTCATGTCTAACTGCATACATGTAGTTATAGTTGGCTTGATAAAAATCTAAAATATAAAGGGAGTTGTCTGCTTTGTTTAACTTTGAGTCGTCCTCTCTGCGAGATTAGGCAAAAATAAGCTCCGCCTTGCGGTCGTAACGATCCAAACAATCGCACATTCGATGTGTGAATTTACGCACGCGTGCATTTCAACGCAGAATAGTTTAGTACACATTTTCTTGGTAAGTTAAAGTAACAGAACTATTTCGCGAAAAATGGAACACTAACTTTTTGTTTCTTTTTTGAATAAGTCAGATAGCTTAATTATGTTTTACTAACATTAAGTAGGTGGAATTGTTTGTGCATTACCAGACCTGCCAACCCAAGAGTGGGGCAATGCGTGAGATTTGGTTTTGGGGCAGTTGATGTATCAATGATAGTATATATACAGTTGTGGAAATTGGGGCAAAAATGTCACGCATTTCTCACGCATTTTCATTTTTTCTTTAGGGTGATTGCGTGAGTCTCACGCCCAATGCGTGAGAGTTGGCAGGTATGTGCATTACTCATAAATATTGACATCTTATTTACAGTTTTTGCTGTTAGTGACACTTTGTATAGGCCTATATATGACACGATAATACAAAAGATTTTGCCGGAACCTCAAAAATTTTCTTGTTTGCTTTTGTGAAATGAATTTGTTTGCTGGCAGTATAACTCGTTTTATTATTTTGATTTGTGTCGAAATGAAGCTTATATTTACATCTTTTGATCGGCCTTAAATAATAATGAAACTGTTGCCTATTTTATGTGCAGATTACGCGTGGTAGCATTCATCCATTACATATTTGTGTATGTATCAGACATCTGAAAATGTGGTCTATTGTTGTGTTGTATTGCAGCGGTAGTAGTCTCTGCGCGGGCAAAATCTCGTAGCATTTAATATTGTTTGTTTCTGAATGCCACAATAAATCTTATCTTAATTAGCAGTGGCTCATCATTGACTTTGTTTTTACACAAAAGTTTTAAAACGGTAGGTACAGTGAAAATACGCACAAATTCGTTGGTTGCAAGTTAATATCGATGACATATATTGGGCTATTTTTATCGAAGTTCGACAAAATCTCCAGACATAAAAATTGTGAGGATGTACTAATGTCATGAACGTAGTAGCAAGTTTTATAGAGAGCTCAGGTGATAGTTAATTAGATAGTTATAATGATGGATATATGCATTTGCGATTGAGCACCACTAGTGTGCCTATGACTTCATGGGCATGACAAACATGAGTGCACTACCTCAAATGAAAACAATTTTTTCTATCAATGTGTGTAAACAAATTTTGTTGACTGCTATTACGTTTCCTTTAGATGAGTTTACAAGTAGCAGCGCTAGAGTTCCTTCAAGAGTATAGCAACATGTGTAAACTGATCCCAATCAAAACAATATTTTTAAAAAACTCAAAAGTTAAATGTTTTTTTATTATAAATAATAATCAAATATGCATAATTGATTATTAGTTAATATTTTGGGACTGACTATAAATATCAATAATTTGTTTAATGTTAAAAAAGTTCACACTAAATAAAAAGTGAAGGATTATATAAGTAAACAACTAAAACCACCTATTTTTCTGTTGTTTCGAGTTTGTGGTCGGTCTGAGAGTATTTATGGACTTCACTTGCTGATGACCAGTGTTAAAGATGTGGTTGCGTCAAATTTGAGTTGATCTTAAAAGAAAGCATTTTTTTTCTTTATCAGTTGATATGTTATGTTGTTTGTTGTGTTAGGCAATCTCATCGCCAATATATTTGAAGATTAAAATCGAAAAATTCTGATCGCCGTAAAAACGCTCAGGCCAAAAGAACATGCCCAGACTTGCCCAAAATGATGTCACGCGGTATTTATCTGTCAATATATCTTGTATTCACATCGGCTATTTGCGATAAAAGTCTATGCCTATGCGGCTCTATTGGCATATATCTTACTTTGTATTTGTTCACGTTGGCTAAAATAAAATTTTAAATCCAGCTACAGATGCATTATTATAAATGTTTTTAAGGCCTCAAATAACAAAAATTGAAAATTTGTCTTACTCACTTTCTCCAAATGCTGTGTAAACATTTAAGTACCGACTACAAATTCTAACGGTTTACGGTAATTTTGTCAAGCAAACTATGTAGTATAAGTTCTTTGTATCAGCACAGTTCCGCCGCTACCCACACTAACGATATACAGCCTCCCAAAAGCCCCGCTCACATGTCTGTCACCTATCTTTTGAGCGGGGCTGTATATCATTGCCCACACTGCAAACGAGTTTCTTACTACCGCAAGTAAAGGCAGTTGAGTAAAAGAGTATAAGCAGCTGCGTCTTTGAAAAGAATAGACATTTACGTAGGGATAGAGAAGTCTGGATGAGAAGTCTGCTGCAAACTGGATTTGAACTCACATTCTCCAGTTCTGCGGACATCCATATACCGTATCCAATTCACTACAATATTCTGCAAATCATGTTTTGCATTATCTTCAACAATATAATTTTAGTATATAGTATGTAATAAAAAGTAATTTTACTCAAACTTTGTATATTTGCAATTTTTCTGGTGCAAGTCTAACTTTGTTTCAACAAATAACAATTTTTTCCAATTCGGAAATTTTATGAAACCCCTTTTTTGATACACAACTCTATATGAATGGATATGAGTTGTGTATATGAATGTAATATCATTTGAAAGAGGAGACTTGACTGGTTTTTTGTGAAATTTGAATGAGTGAATTATCTTAAGTCTGTCTCTTGTAGTAGTAACTTGAATTATGGCAACTTTCTGAAAAATGGGCAGTATTTGGGGCTAATCGCCAGTCAGTTGCGATTGTGTTAATCGATTAACGCGATGAATACAAATATACGATTAACTGAGTTGAGCCAATTAATCTTCAAATAAAATGCAACCGAGGTGATGATCATGATGCGATTCCTTCGTAATTGTTTAATATATTGTTAAGGAATTTGCCGGCCCCTACTCAGGCACGATCTAGATTGCAATAATATTGCAAGAATTGTAAGAGAAGTGAGTATGGTTATTTGTTCATTTTATTCCGAAGGAGTTCCTCTTAGTCGTGGAGCTGCGACTACTCTGCTCTCTTAGCGAGAGCACTCCCCTATATATACATATATTTTTCCCAAACCGTATAATGGAACCGAGTAAAAAACTGTATAAGAATAAATGATTAAAGGTTAACTTGCAACAAAATTCACATTACCGTTATTTAATATGAAAAGAATCACCATGTCTTACTCTGTTGTGTTGTAGGTGTGAAATATGTGGAAAGGTGATTACAAACTCTTTAAAGTTTAAAAACGAACATAAAATAGCAGCCACTTGAGACCGCCGTAGTTTGGATTCCCTTTCCAAAACAGCTCAAATGTGATGGACATGTACTAGTGAGAGATGGTTTCTGTTTACACTTTCTTGCAGCCTGATTCGTTGAAATATTTTCCTAAATGTACTTCACGCATTCAATAAAACTATGTCTATTGTTCTTACGCGTCTTTTTTATCGTCATCGTAATGCTGTCACTTTTAAAACTGATATCTTATAACTTACCATAAAAATTCGTTTAGTTTTTTAGCCTGAGCTTGAAGGCGTACATATCATTGTCTGAGAATCATGACGAGTCTGTTGGTCACTTTTGATAATCGAAAAGTGTTGCAGAAATTATTTAGAAGTATTGGGTCACATCATTAGATTACGACTTGCCGATTAGACCAGGCCGAAACAAAACTGTAAAGTAGCGAGCATCTATATTTGATACGGGGTCTTCGGTAAAACCTGAAGTGTTTGTCATAAACTAGTACAACGATAAGTTTTATATTGAGCTTTGTAATGGCCTTTCAATTCACATGAGAAAATACATGACAAGACGATAACCAAATTTCGTGGTTACGTCATTGAAATAAAGAGATTCCAATCTAAGGCGGCTTTTCCATTTTGAGCTTTTAATAGCTTGTAATCACGTTTCCACTTATTTGGCACTTACAACACAACAAAGTAAGATGATGGTAAGCAACATGGTGATTCTTTTGATACCAAATAATTGTAATGTGAATTTTGTTGCAAGTCAACCTTTAATAGACTCGTTAACACTTTGGTTTAATTACGGCCAAAATAACAAAGTATTAGCAATAAGACACAAGTCATAATAAAGACAACCACAATATGCAAAAATATATAACAGATGTTAAATGCAAGTAAAACCCATAATAAAAACAAACACATTATGCAATATATGTATATATACCCATATTCTAGAGTTAGGAGTTGAATAAATATATACCAGTTAGGAGGTTTCGGAATATAAGGGATTAGGAGTTAACGCAAATATATATGGGTAAGCCTCCTATATGGTCTAATTTATCTACATTGTAGATATATATATATTTATTCACCTCCTAATTATTATATATTTTTATGAAAATTTTAGGAGAATATGGTATCATACAATATATATTCATCGCCTTATCATTCTTTGTATCTATGCATTCTAGAAAAACTGTCAAAACTTGGAGAATGTCTAGATGGTTGTTGTAAATTACATATCAATTTGAAGGTAAAATAATTCATACCTCAATGAGTAAGCAAAAACAATGATTACCAGTTAGCAGATTGCTACAAATTACACATAAATTAGAATGTTACCATTGTAACTTATGTAATAGTCACAATGGAAACATTACATAGCCTGGCATAGCTTACCTACCCTTTAGTAAGATGCCGTAACCTATATCATTAAGGAGTTTGCTATAACTTGTTTGTTTGAGAAGCTGCTCTGATTTACATATAATCAAGTATGTTGCTATAACTTATAGATCACTTGAGAAATTGCTATAATTTGAATTTCACATAGTGGGTAGCAATTATCTATATATCAGTGAGGAGGCTGCTATAAGTTATATATTATTTAGGAGGCTGCTGCTATTTATAAATTGTTTTGGAGGTTGCTATAACTTACATATCATTGCAGAGGCTGCTATGAGTTACATATAGTTTAGGATGTTGCTATCACTTATAGATCACCTAAGACATTGCGATAATTTGAATTTTCCATAGTTGATAGCTATTATTTATATATCAGTTAGGAGGCTGCTATGGATCATATATTAATTAGGAGGCTGCTGATATTTATATATCATTTAGGAGGTTGCTGTAACTTACATGTCATTGCAGAGGCTGCTATAAGTTACATATAATTTAGGATGTTGCTATCACTTATAGATCACCTAAGACCTTGCTATAATTTGAATTTCCCATAGTTGATAGCTATTATTTATATATCATTTAGTAGGCTGCTATGAATTATATATAATTTAGGAGGCTGCTGCTATTTTTACATCATTTAGGAGGTTGCTATAACTTACATATCATTGCAGAGGTTGCTATGAGTTACATAGAATTTAGGATGTTGCTATGACTTATAGATCACATAGGAGTTTACTGAAATTTGAATTTCATATAGTTGGTAGCTACTATTTATATATCAGTTAGGAGGCTGCAATGAAATATATATTAATGAAGAGGCTGCTGCTATTTATATATCATTTAAGAGGTTTCTATAACTTACATATCATTGCAGAAGCTGCTATGGGTTACATATAATTTAGGATGCTGCTATCACTTATAGATCGCCTGAGAGTTTGCTATAATTTGAATTTCATATAGTTGGTAGCTACTATTTATATATCAGTTAGGAGGCTGCAATGAATTATATATTAATTAGGAGGCTGCTGCTATTTATATATCATTTAAGAGGTTGCTATAACTTACATATCATTGCAGTGGTTGCTATGGGTTACATAAAATTTAGGATGTTGCTATGACTTATAGATCACAAAAGAGTTTACTATAATTTGAATTTCATATAGTTGGTAGCTACTATTTATATATCAGTTAGGAGGTTGCAATGAATTATATAGTAATTAGGAAGCTGCTGTTATTTATATATCATTTAGGAGGTTGCTATAACTTACATATCAATGCAGAGGTGCCATGGGTTACACATAATTTGGGATGTTGCTATCACTTATAGATCAACTAAGAGTCCGCTATATTCTGAATTTTATATAGTTGGTAGCTACACTACTATTTATATATCAGTTAGGAGGCTGCTATGAATTATATATTAATTAGGAGGCTGCTGCTATTTATATATCATTTAGGAGGTTGCTATAACTTACATATCATTGCAGAGGTTGCTATGGGTTACATAGAATTTAGGATGTTGCTATGACTTATAGATCACCTAAGAGTTTGCTATAATTTGAATTTCATTTAGATGGTAGCTACTATTTATATATCAGTTAGGAGGCTGCTATGAATTATATATTATTTAAGAGGCTGCTGTTATTTATATATCATTTAGTAGGTTGCTATAACTTATTTATCTGTTATTATTACTTAACAACTATAATTTATATACTAGTCAGAAGGTTGCATGAAACTATACAACTTGTATCTTATTATAGCAATATACCTTTCACATATGTAAAAAGCTATTTAACTTATATATTGGTTCTAGAAGTACCTATGACGTATACAGTGTAATACTTCAGGAGGCTATGATCGATTATGTACTATGTTAAGAAGATAGCATAACTTGCACACATTAGCTAAGAAAGCCATAAAACCTTGTTCTCTTTTAGCAACTTATACGCAAAATGACTTCTCTGACTTATGACATATCAGAAAAGTAACAAAATTATCTAAAAACACTCACAACATTTTACTATAGAATCTACTTTATTTTTGTGCCTATTGGTGCGATCATGAGTTGTGGGCAAACCGGCCACTGTTGCACATTTCCAAGTATTTTTTTCTGAAATAATTTAGTTGTTGTTAAAACTTACATATTGTAAAGTATGTTAAACTTTAACGTAGGATTCAATAAATTTGTATATAAAACAACAACAGCCACCATGCTTGATACCAAAAAATTCAACTAGTCAAGTACCATAGAATGGTCGTTGCTTAGTCACCAAACGGAGTAAATTTATTCAGACGTCAAGTTTAATGCGATATTACAAAAGCCTCAACATGAAGAAGACCCTGCTGCCAGTTTAATTTTGCAGCTTCTTGAGTAACTTGTGGGCTCGGGCATAAGTCATCATTATAATTTTCAAACACCAATTTCTTTTAACAGTATACAGCTCCGGCATTTTTGGTAGTTTGCCTAAATCTTCCGATCATGGCTTTTTGAACTCTCAATTTTCTTTTAGGCTGCATAACTTTCTGCTCACTAAAATAAACGAATAATGTAACTCAACATTTATAAATATGGTCTATGTTATAGTTTCTTATTCAGTCACAGATCGCTGCTGCACTGCATAAAAAACTTTAAAAAAATTAGTTGGTACCAATGCATGAACGCAACTCAGTTACTGTGATTGCTAAAATAAAACACACACATTTTTGCTTGCTGTGAATATTATCTACAGTAATAATATGAATTACTTGCACAACATACTTAGTTACTCAATCTAACATACAATAACAGCAATGTCTTTCTATTCATCTTAAGCCACTCCTAGAACGTTAAGTAAAAACATTTCTCCACTCGGGAATGGAGTGTCAGGTTGCAAAACCGGCGCAATACCACACCACCATAAATTGGGTAGATTCCAAACATGCCCATTGTGCCTATGTAGAACCCAAGGAAAAACTTAATGTCACATAGAGAGCCAATAAAAATACAATAACATTCTATCTTGAGGGCATTTTCGCTGTTCAAAACTTCTTTCTTACTGCAATTTATTGTTAGCAATGATCAGTCGGGCTGGACCCAGCACAGTACCAAATTTTTTCTAACTTTAGATCTCTTGACTTTGGGTGGTTTTATTGATCAATAGTAATACTGAGTGCTATTATTCACATTTTACCAGTAATAATAATGCCCTGAACTGTCAAGAAATTGATAAAACATTCTACTCAGACACATTCGCTTAAATTTGGAAAATGACCCAAAAAGATATATTTCTCATTGTGTAGTGAATTTCTGATTGTTTTTAGTCAAGCACAGCGTTCTAAGTAATTTTTTGGGCTTGTCGGTTTGACAGTAAGTTGTCAGTAGACTGGCTGCTGCGGCATATTTCCTTATATTTGGTTTTTCTTTAAAAGAATTATTATAATTTATCTTAGAGCTTGTTTCTTGAATAATACATCATAGTGTACAGTGCAGTACAACAGATAATATCTATTGTCGGTATTGTATTATCTATCATAGTCATTGTTTTATGCACATTTTCTGTACATAAAATAATAGCTAAGACTGCTTGATACAAAATAACTATACAAGTGCATTACTTCGGAGTTGGTCTCTTTTAGTCTTCAAAAAGAGCACATTTATTGACAAATACCACGCAATGATAATAAGAAGGTTCAACAACATAAAAAATTCAGCTGGCATTTTTTCTCGCAGCCTTCTTTAGCAAGTTGTTGGCTCGAGCCCGAATCACTATAACACTTCTGTTAGGCAGCGTTGAGTGTATAGCATCCAGCACTGATCTTGTTGGCAGTTTGCCTGATTTTTCAGTCCAGTTCTTGTCAAATTCTGCTATTTCCTCTGCACTTTACCGTTTTCTGCTGACTGAAATAGTAAATAATGTGAATTATCATTTATAAAAATCTGATAAGCTATGGTTTTGATGAATCACATATCATTGCTCAGCTCCATTCAAAAGTTAAATAAGCTGGTTTATATGCGGCAAGTCAAAACAGAATTGACGGTTTCTCAGATACAAGTGAACAATAAAGACATAAATGCTCGTTAGTGTCATTTCTCATTTAGTAATATAATACTTAACCGATGTATTGTTATTCAAAACACACATATACTGTAGAAGGTACTTTGATGACCACTTCTATATACTACTTTAGTAGCTAATTATGAAACTAAATAGTGTGCCACTTGTGTGCATGCGATAGAGCAGTTTGGATTTCTATTTGCTTCAAACTACCAGAGAAATGATCAGGATTAACATTCATTGAGCAGTCTCAATGGCCAGTGTTCAGAACGATTGCTGCTAAGCTTAGTGTGACCTGACTGGTTAGCTATTTATTGAGTCATTAATTAGGCTAATACTTGACCTATGGGGTCAAGCACTGTGGTTAAACACGCATTGTTCAGGTGTTCATTGAAACCACTAATGCCTAGATTGCTCTAGATACCTAAATGCCTCTGACTAGGAGAGCTATGTTTTGTAACCTGACAGCAGCAGAACACAAAGACTAGTGTCAGCATTTATGTAGGCAACGAATTTGACTGAAATACTTGAAAAGCTAGACACCTTTATTTTTTCTACTGCATTTGAGCTACAGCAAAATAATCACGCTTGGGTCCCTAGTACATTGTGTTAGTTTAAAGCCACTTATCATAGCATTACCTACATTTAATCTGATGTCTGAAAATCACTCTTCGGTGTTGATAATCCATGTATGTCACTCTGCACTTATTTAAAATCAATGCATTTTTGATTAGATGCTACTACACAAAGAGAAATATACCCTTGGGTTCTTTTTTTAAATTTATGCATTAGCGATTTGCAAATATATGAAAGCAGAGCCTCATTTAAAACTAAAATCTTTTTGCGTCGATATTTGCAAAGTTATGCTTGCTATTTTAACCTTGACCCAAAACTCCAATATTATAACATTCTGAAATACAGCTAAATTGACATAAGGTAGAATCTTAATTTGAAGGCCATGTTCATTTGAGTGCTACTCTAGAAGTGTTGAAAACTAGAGTGTCACCCTTTAATTGACAACCACTTCCAGCTGACTGCGACTTCAACATTCTTTGATATTTGGATCCAATTTTGGACAGGATGGATAGAAAAATGTTGACAAATTTTTTCTAACAATGACTCAGTTACAACAATAGCAGTTAATACTTTTGTCAATGCATATTGAAGCGAGTTTTCTAACTTCTAAGCTTTACAGTGTTTTCGTTAAAGTTTTGAAAGCAGCACCATGAAAATAATTAATAACTCTATCAGGCTGATAATAATTTTATTGTTTAAGCGGACTTGATAGTTCGGCATATATGAAAAAACGGTTTAGCAAATATGATGAAATCTGTACTACTATTTGAGGCTAAAATTTCTTGCACATGCTACAGCATTAGAATAAACGGTTAACGATGGCATTTTGCAAGCTCAACGCCCAGTGTATATGTTATCACTGGCTCACAGCTTAGTTTGTGTGTTATATAGTTCATTATGTGTTTTTTCAAAAGAAGTAACGTTCACTTGAACGGTGGCGTTCTATCTTTAACCGTCATCTATTATAGTGCAGGTCTAGTAGAGGGGCGTTTAAATGAATGGGGATTCAATTAGAGATTCCATAATATTTTATTAACCCTTTCACCGCTGCATGCGCATTTATGCGAAATCAATGGACGACGGGCATATGTGCATGTTGCGAATTTCCCGGCAATTGCGTAGTAACTTAATATTATTATTCGTTGACAACATAACTAACAATCTTTAAGACTTTTTATGGTATTGACAGTGTTGTCCAAAAGTTTCCCTGTAAAATTACCCTAAACTCACGAAGCAATTTTAAATTTTTGTTTAGGACTTTTCAACATAAAAAGAAACATTTGTTCTTTCTGATTTTCGAAATATTTAGTGCTATTATAGCTTTCGCAAGTACATCCCGAATTGAAAACAGATAATTACTTATGTTGATAACATTATTGATGATTGTTGATGACGGATTAAGATTTTAGTGATTACACATATAATTAAAGTAGCAGCTCCAATAGTGACTCCAATGGTGGTCAAAGTAATAGTTTCGTAAGAGTAAGGAACATGGTAGAGCATTGTTTTTCGAGATTCGAAGGGATCGTAGCTTCACATAACATTAGCAATGCACGAAGTAGGAATGCATTAAGTTGTTTAAATAGTGCTATTTTTTAACGTGTTGGAAAAATAAAATCTAAAACAAAAAGGTTTTAGATAGAGTTGAAGCTAATAAAGATTGAACATATATTATGAAGCACAATCGACAATTTTTGCCACTATAATTGGAAGGGTTAAAAAATGCAGTGCCATGGCATTCAAACAAAGGTTTTATAGTAATCTTATTTCTTATAAACTTTTTGAAATAAAACTTTTATTAATGTGGCACGCTCTGGTGGAAATTAACCGTTAATCAGCAACATACCCACCTTCAAGTAAGCGTCCAGCTGTGCTTCGTACCATTTTCCATCTGGTGTATATAGTGCTCGGATGCGGTGACCAGGTTTCTACCAAAATAAGCAAAACAATTTTAATAGCCCAAACAGATGTTATGCAGATTAAAAATTGATGCAAAAGATGCCTGATGTTTTTAGGTTTTTTAGCAAATCTGTGTCCATACCTCCCATTACTAAAATTCTATGAAGCAGTAATATTTTATCTCATGCGATATTCTTCTACGAAATTGAAACATAGATTTTAAAGCTTCAACAATTTAAAGGGTTTCATTTACTCCAGTCACTTACTTATGACTCAGCCTCTAGTTTAAATCCGTATCAAATCACAAATAAAATGCATCAACTTGTTAACTACAATGAAAATAATACATTATCATAGCTTTATACTGCCCTAAGCAAGCAAAACGCCCTATCTGAAAAGTCTTTCAAAATTCACTTTTTTGTGCTTATATGTAATTTAGGTTGAGATCTAACATGTCTCGAAATTTCATATATCTGAGACCACCAGAAATAGCACTTTTCACAATGTGCAAAACGCCCTATCCACATTTACCACACATAAAGTGGCAATCAAAGCCCTCTATCTGCAGATACAGCGTTTTGATTGGCCTGAACATACACAAAGTTGGACATTATGAGCAGCATTATGTAATCAAAGAGTATATAAACAAAGGGAAGCGAAACTGAAGCATATATATTTGGTTGTTTTAAGGCAGCTCATACAAGCTAGTGCACTTCTAAGTGCTCAATCTTATTGCTATATTTTTTATCATAAAATATTTATTATGACAGGACGATATCTAAGTGACAAAAGTCTCGATTTAAAGATCCGACTCAGAGATTTGATGAAAAATTTGTTTTAATTACATGTCCATTGGAAGGATTTGCTTTTTTAAATTACTGACATTATTGCACTCAGTTTTAAATTATTTTCAATAAAAGCGTTTGATCTTTTTTAAACTACTATTTTACTTACTCCTTTCATTTCATGACATCTGGTTTGAAGGATACCTAGATCTTTGATCATCTCTTAACTTTTGAGCTAAATATGGCTATTACAGGGCTTTAATCCATGTGTTGACTGGATGAGTAATAGGAATTGCAACATATATCATTTTGTTGACTAATTGCGGGTTAATATCAGAATTTAAACTTGTAATCCTTTGATAATCCAGTCATGGCAAATGGTCTTGTGGCAAACTAACAATGAGAAACCAGTCCAATTAAGCAATCAAAAGGCCCTATCTGCAGTGATAGGGCGTTTTGATTGCCTAGTGCAAGCTTAGTAAATTGTCAATTTAAGCAAACAAAATGCTCTAAGTGAAATAACTCCTTTGATTTTAAAAATTCACGAAAAAAAATTTCGGTAAAGATTGTTGGATATCTCACCATAATAAATAAATAAAAACAACTAAAATACTGCTAATACTGATGTCAGGCTTGACCAAAACGCGTTTGTGCTTGTGCTGAACAATTTACAAATATCAAGATACAGCGTTTTGCTTGCTCAGGGCAGTATAGTATAGGCTACTAATAATTCTGCCTGTTTGGTGCTATCAATCAGCTAACACTACTAATCAGAATAAAAAGCATCCATAATTATTTTAATGTTTTTTAAAAAGTTACAAAAGTTAGGAGCATCGACAGAGTCACAGATATTCATCAATTGCTGGCTACCATGCTATATGTTACCATAATTATTTTAATGTGTGTCAGTTAATCTCACAAAGCTACCCTCGTGTATAATTACAAAGTTATCATTTTATGAAAATTAGTAATAATTTCATTCTTTTAGCATTATAAAGTTGGGGTTTCTTGACCTTTTTAACTTGACAATATTACGATCCTGCAATTAAGGCAGTAAAATCCAAATCCAAATTAGCTGCGAAAACCTATACATTGTTGTTTGCCGTCGCAATTTGATGACATGAGTAAGTTGCTTAGAAATAGTATTTAAAGTGGCTCGCCCTAAAGGTCAAAAATGGCCACTACCGGTCTAACCTTTAGCATTGGTATTGAGGCGAAGTAAAATACTTTTCATGATGCCTTTTCACCATAATATGGTACAATTAATTCAATGACAAAATTGGCAAAAGTAATATAAAACAATTGTGACAAACAAATATACCAATTGTGACATGCTTAGTCTGTTCTGCTGCTGAAAAACCCTAAATGGCTAAATGCGTGAAAAAAGCAAAAAGTTTAGCGGCTACAATCTCGCTAGAAGGTTGAACTTGTGTGATAAGTCTTTAGGTTGTGTAGGAATGGGAGGTTAATTTGTTTCTTACAATCTACGTATTTAATCAATTGACTAGCATGCAAGAAGATAGCAAGCCATGCCACATTAGGAGAATGAGTCACTTTAAGCACAAACCACAATTGCATAAGTACATAGGCAATTTCTGCTAGTGAGAAGACCTTGGAGAATAAGACCACATTATGCAATTCTGTGCAGATTTTATTACTGCAGTTATACTTGTGCTGCAATACTTCTAATAGAGTGAAAAGCAAAAGAGCTGCCCAACCACAACCTCCTTCATTATAAAGTTACAAAGAATAGGAATAACAACAATAGCTTTCATTCGGAGGCTGAGGCTATTGAGAAGTAGAAAGTGAATTAGCTAAGCAGGCAATAGTAGAACACACATAATAAGAGCATAGGCATCATGATTGACGTGCATGCAGGCAATGAATTTATGTACAATTTCACTACCAAATTTTTTAGTAAAGCTAGACACCTTTGGCTAAAGAGTGCTAGATATAGGTCAAAACAAGCCAGTGAAAAATCTCATGTTATGCCTCCTTGTTTGGACACTTTATTTCTAAAGTGTTTAATGCATTGGAAGTTTAACATAAAAGTGTGCCAAGAATGCACAAAGAACATTGACAGCAATAACTGCATAGTACTGACAGCAATAACTGAATAGAACATGATGTTTAATTAAAATGTAACATAAAAATAAACGTTTTATTTTGTTTTGGTAAGCTTGCAGCAAAAATGTTTGTTGTGCACATAAAATATTGTTTTGCTCCAAATACTTTACAAACAAGTAATAATAACTTTATTGATGCAAGTTGTACTGAAATTATATTTGCTACGAGCACCAATGGAAGTCAAAATAAGTAATACAATTCTTACAGACCTTTTAAAAACAATGGCCTTTGCTGCTACAAAACAGTGAGTAGACCCATAGGAAGCGAAGTATATGTTCTTATACTGCTAAAAGTACCTTTGGTTCAGAAATCAGATTTGAAAAGAGCAATGAATTATTATAAGCATTGGCAAAATTTTTGGGATGGATAGGAAACAAAGCTGGGTATTGCACATGCTGGTAATTTAGCTAATGTAAATAGATTTCCTACACTACCTAATTGAAAGCATCAATACAAAATCTAAATACATGTAAATACTTACTAGCCATAGTACAGAGTGACCTTTTTAATGTTTGTCAACATAACATCCGTACCGCTTTGAGCATCTTGAAATTATATTAAAGTTGCTTTCATTATGAGCTCCCTTTGACATGTTAAAGTATTAAAATGGGCAAACACAAGTTGCATTTTCAGAGAACTTTTAAATTCAAGTCATATGCCACAAAAAGTTCCTCTGCGTTGTTTGTAGTATATTCTAAAAGTGCTAACACTACATTTGTTTTAAATTTTAAAGTTGACACAAATAATTGAGCAAACTATGTAGCTTATTAGTAAAACTTTTGTTAACATCAGCAAACAAACTGCATACATGCTGCCCGATACCGAAGGCCAAAAATAATAATATATATTGCTATTTATAGTTTTACCAATAGTTTTGCAGGTTTGTTATTGTATAGCAATTTGTATAAAACCTACTGTATTTCAGGTTTGAGTAACTATGAGTTTTAGTAGTGTTCTGGCCCTTCCTATCGCGTGTTTTCAACATTTTGAGGTAATAATTAAAAGTCATGAGTTGAATTGCGCAACTTCAGCAGCATCTTATACATATATATCATTCGCCAAACTCATTGTCTTGAATCATCGAAGTTCACTAAATCATTCAAAAGGAAATACATACACTTGTATCTCTAATTCTTTTATAGCTTTACCCTTTTACTGCCACCCATGTACAAACTAAGCTACCGGCCTACCGCCAGCCATTTCACCGAAAATTGCCAATTTAGCTTAATGATATGTACATGAAGCATGTATACTATTTTGTTTCAACTTCAAAGTTTATCTAGAAACTTTTTGTAATATATTTTATTTTGCTAAAATGTTAACATACAGTGCTATGCAAAAATCAATGTACCATCACTTTGTGCATTGCTAAAGCTATGTGAAGCTACAATCGCTACGAAGCTAAAACGATGCTCTACAATGTCCTTTACACTTACAAAACTATTATTTTCACTATCATCAGAGTCACTGCTGCTACTTTAATTATCTGTGTAATCACAAAAATCTGAATTTGAATTGGCTATAATGTCATCAACATACATGTAAGTAATTATCTGTTTTCTGACTTGCGCGATACTTAACAAAACTTACACAAAAAATGTCCATTTTTATTTTGGAAATTCTCAAAAAAAAATTTGAAACTGCTTGGTTATCTTAAACTAATCTATTAGAGAAATCTTCGAACCACACTGACAATACCATAAAAGTTTTAAAATCATCTGTTATGTTTTAACGAATAATAAAATTAGGTGATCACGCAATTGTTGGAAAATTTGCAAAAATGTGCATACAGCAGTTGCTGATAGATTTAGCATAAATTCGCATGCGATAGGGTAAGAGTAAAAACCAACAAAATATTTGTCAATCTCCTGCCTCTAAACATGATATCTCAAATCTGATAATTACTCTCAGTGTTGGCTGAGTAACTAAAAGTGGTAATGGGTAACCATAGAAAACTATTCATTTTATATAATTATGCAATTGCTAAGCAATTGCAACCATGACTTATAAAGACTAAGAAGAGCAATACTAAATATCTTTGCTATGCTACATTCCTTTGATTGGTTTGCGTTATTTATATTATGTAATCTGCCAATAATAGATGAATAGAACACAAAAGTGGCATAATGGTTTATGTAAGCATTTGAAATAATACAATGCCTGTAAAAATTGACAACTTTTCTTACTGAAGCTATGGCTATATCAAATTATCACACTAGTTTTTGGCTCGCATGTATATTGTGCTACTTTACAGCAACTTATTGCAATATCGCATACCTTTAATTTGATGTCTGCAAATCAGTCTTTGGTGTGTGCCATCAATGCTTCTCATCCAGCAGTTATCTATAACTAATTGATTAATTTGATTATGAAACGTCATTGATTATTTGCAACTATACAAAGAAAAACTACTTTTGGGTATGCTGTTACATTCTTACGTCAGGTATACATTTGCTAGTTACAGTAAAGCTTTGTACAGTATATTTTGTGTTGGTGAATTTAAAGTTTTGCTTATCATAGTAACTTTGCCAAAACGTCAAACATTACTACATTTCAAAATACAACCTTACTGATATAATGTTTTATAGTTTGTAATCTATAATTATGTACATGTTAAAAAATATTATAAAATTCGGTAGATGAAACCTTGATTATTTTGACATTTTTTTATGCAAACCAACGTGTAATTAGCAACATACCTTTTCTAGAAAAGAACATCCAACTTTGTGAAATACTCTCTGCCATCTGATGAATATACTGGCAATAATGCTTACCAAGTTTCTACAAAAAATGAATAGATAATTCAAATAACATAAACAGATATACAAACCAAAATGAATGCAAAATACACATTTTAGTTCACTGGTTAGGCTTTTTTGACAAACTTGAATGTCTGCCTCCTACTATTGAAGCTCTATAAAACAGCTAAGCTCTTAATTACTACACAATTACTACACAAGATTCAAACTAAATACTAAAAGTTTTAAAATTCAAAGGCTGCATATACCCCACTTACTTGCTGATGCCTATGCATGTACTACTATTACTTACAAAATCATAACTGTAATACGCAAACTCTCACTATTCATGATAACAATAATACAATAACATAATGACCATGTTATTCTAATAACAGTTTTGACTGTTGGTAGAACCACATTAATAACTTTACTTATCATTATAAAAAAGCATCAAAAATTATTATATTAATAACTGAAAATAGATTAAAGTTAGAGAATTAACTGATTCACTAAAATAATTATTAATTGTCAGCTGGCGTGTCTGTGTTGATGTTACAAAACTGAACATTCGTGTAACAATAATAAAGTCCAAAATTAGGATTTTACAAAAAGTTTTGATATTCTCCTTTATGGTATTATAACGCTGAACTTTCTTGACTTTTCTATGCAGAACAATATCAGCAGTTGGATGACATAAACAGGTGTAAAAAAATATATCAAACGTGTTCTATGCTACATTCCTTAAAAATTATAATAATTGAAACATACTTTTTTCACGCTAGTCCTTTTTCAATATTAAATAAAATTTATACTGTTTTTCTACAACTGTATGTTTCAAGTAAATAAACTGTAAATTGACTAAAACAACATGAACAACTTACCAAATGTGACGTGCTCCCTTAAATGTAGTTATTCTGCTGCTACCAAGCTCTAATAGACTACATGGGTGAAGAACCAATAGTCCTAACAGCCACAGCAACATTATAACAGCCACATCTCGCTAGCTGTTATATACTGTGGTTATACTTTTGCCACTTTATTTCAATAAATTTAAAAATCATTTCTTCGACTAAAAAACCATCTTTCAGGTATTGCGTTCGGATGCAAAGCTTCAAAAAAAGATTTATTTTGTGGCTGGATGCAACGTCAGCAAAAATATGAATTGTACTGATTATAGACTTATTTGAACTTTTACTACAGCCATGCTTAAACATCAGTGGAAACCATAATGTGCAATTATTGTGAATTTTCACAAAAAAGAGCAGATCAATGAGAAACCGTGCAAAAAAAGGGAGTGCTAAAATGGCAGTCTTGAAAACCATAAAGAGGGTCAGCAAATAAATTGTAATGTATTGTAGTTTGTTAATATACAACTTTATTTCTCAAATCTAATAAAGCTATCATGAATATTAGCAAATCTGACTGTATCCGACATAGCTGCTAATTCCTTGTATTGGCTGATGATTAGTCATAAGCTTATTGCAATATGTTTTTAAATAGATTGTGCTATTAACTGAAACGATACCAAAACACTTAAAAGTAAGAATATTTTAAAATTGATATATGCCTCCTAGTTCCATATATAAGAGCCTCCTAGAGTTTGTAATTTATTGATAGAAAATTACACATTTTTGTTGGAGTTGTCTCCTCTTTTCCATATATATGAATATAGATATATAGGGCAATTATGGGAATCATGTTTAAAATACTTCTATAGGGTTGTTAAGCACTATAAACACTGCTAGAATTAGGAGGCTCCCTGGACGCCTCCTAATTTTTCAGAGCCTCTTAACATGGATTATATATTGATAGAAGCCTCCTAGTTGGGAAATATAGTTCTATATATATATATATATATATATATAAAAGTAGTTATATGTGACTATGTAAATTATAGCAAATAAATTCGTGGTCTGGCGTTCGCTACATTATAACATTAACATACCCTAGGACACTTATATTTCGCTAGTATTTAGTTTCGTGAGTAGCATACAGAGTAAAATTTCGCTGGAACCTAATTTCGCAGCTCTGATGAGTGCGAAAATATAGTGATGTGAAAATAAATGCAGTGAAACAAACATTAGATTTCTCAGGTCCAGTTCATTGGTACGAAATATTTTTTTCAATTTGGGACTACCGTACTGTTTGGACTATAAACCGCACCTCTATATAAGCTGCATGTGCTTTATTTTCCAAAAACGATAATAAAACAATTCCCAAGCCGCACCTTACTATAGGCCGCAGAACTAAGGACTGTGCTTTTTAACGTGGCAGCAACTTTGCCATTTAAAACGGAACAGTGCAGAACGGCACAGTTTAGTATTATCCGGCGCTTTTTAACTTAGTGCCTAACGGAACAGTACCGTGAGGCATTGTTTCGTATTTTCTTTCACAGCTAGAAGTGCACTAATTGGAGATTCTCGTTAGTGCGCCATAGCGGTGAAAGAAAAAGCCACAGAATAAGCCACAGTGATTAGCCGCACCCTTGTAGGTCTACCTATAAGCCGCATGGCTCAAATCATCAGAAAAAAAGTAGCGGCTAATCGTTCGAAAAGTACGGTAGTTTGTATTTGTGAACCGCAGGTAGAAATGTGTAGGCGAGATCAATAATGCAATTTGATCGCTTGCTGCAGTTTGGCTCCTGGATTATCAATGACGTCGAGATCCCTGTCGCAGTGACTGATGTTGTACCAATATTAGAATCCAAGTATTTATAGCATGCAGTGCCGCGGTGGCCATGCATGGCCCCGGGTTGTTATTGCTTTTGGTTGGTAATAAAATTCATCACCACAATAATTATTATTCAATTTTGTGACTTTCCCTAGCAGACTGCCATCCTCACCAGTTACAAATTTTATGACTAAACTAATATCATCATCTTCTTCATTTGTCTAGGCTTTTCCAAAAAAAGTTTATTATCTCAATTGGTTTTGCCAAGCTGCTCAGTCGGTGTATTAGCTATAATGATTTTAGCAAAACTTGCCCAATGAGCCAACCACACACGAAAATTGCCTGCATTTCTAATATGACGATTTTATTGTGAATATCAATGAAGAAAGCCATTTATTTTCGCGTATTTGCTCGTTCGTTATGATAGTTTAGTTTCGCTCATGAAATTTTTGCGAGAGGCTGTTGCCGCGAAAACGCGAAAGTTAGATGCCGCGAATACATAAGTGTCCTAGGGTAGCAGGTTACTACCGTTTAATTTGCTAACAAATAAATATTACCGGCAACACTTTTTTACCAATTAGACACAACCACAATTATTTTGCAATCCACTATGAAAACATGAAGTGACTCACTAACATGAAACTTGCTTATATAATACAAAGACACAAACGCCATGTCAAGGTTGTTAGTTGTTTGAACATGTTTCTAGGTAATAGCAACAAAAGTGATTTCAATATTATTCAATTTTTTGCAGCCTAGGTTTTGTTTATATTTAAAGGTTTTTAGGTAAATCATAACTGTATCTTCACTTTACAAAAAAAATCGATCGTTTTTCAGCTTTAGATTGATAGTAATATAAGATTGACATTTTATTGGAACATGAAAGCAGAAAAATGTCCTCCGTACTAGGTAGCGCATTTTCATATGTTATTGGAAGCATAACAAGAAAGTGAAGTCCAATATATACCAGAAAGAGTTTGCCTACCACCACAGTACATCATCATTGAACCATAACTGTCACTTACAACTTTTATCGTATTTTCTAGGTAAATCAGACATGATGATTCTGATTTTGTACTCAAAATAAAGATTGGTCCACTAATCTTCAAAGTCATGAAGGTTTTTAAAGCATTTAAATATCCGTCTAATAGGATCTTTTTACTAGCCTTAACTCAGCTTGCTATGAAGGGACCTTTTATATCGCTCATAAAAGCCAGTTTTGGCTGCAAGCTGTCGCAAACTTATCAATTGGTGCAATGACCTTTTATGCAACATTGTTACCTGTAGTTCTAAAATGAAAAATATCCCTTCAAATTTGGAATGAAATGAAAAATTTTAAGCTCTAACAATTGCAAAGCATCGCACAGGCTATAATGTCATCCAGTTTCTCCCAAAGAGTGCAAAATGTAGACAAAATTTGCCCTGCCCGTAAAAGGGTTAAATGTACCTTCCCAAATGCTGATGAACTATTTGAAGAATACAAAGCCAACCTCTATTTGAATACCACCTCTATTTGACAGCTTTTAGTGGGAGGGGGTTAAAAATAGAGCGCCATGGCGTTAAAATATAGGTTTTACGGTATCTTTTTGTAATAATAAGTTTCTATTTCAATGTTTGTCATCTGCCCAACTACTACATGAATTGTTTTTTAATTTTCAAGCAGACTTCATTCATAAAAAGCTAGTTCTCCGGAATTGCTTGCATGGAAACACGGATGTTATCTAATTTATTCTTACGCTCTTTTTTCATTTAGATAAACTGATCTCTTCTTATAATGCCTGCCATGAACACTTTGTTAGTAAAACCGAAGAAAGAAGCAGATGATTTAAATGACAGTCTCTATCCAACCGGTTAGTTAGAGAGTTTCACTAAACTATGTTTATTATAAAGATTATTGTCCTTGAGAATTTTTGCAATATATATTCATCTTTTTCATACCCATTTCTTTTTTAGTCATGTCGTCTATAGCCATGTTATCTGTACTAATTTTCTATTCATCAATGTCCTCTGTAGCCATACTTGTTCGCTTTCTCTATTTCTATTCCCTTTATATCCATGTTTTCTATAAGCCTGACTGCTATTGTTATTGTTGTGTCTAGTATAGCTATATTTTTGGTAGACATAACATAACACTTTTAATTGGACGCCAACCTCTATTGGAATGCAACCTTTATCTGAACTGCACCTCATTTTGACCGCCAATATAAAATAACAGTTGAAAAATCAAGCACCAACCATTTTGACACCATTTTGACATTTTGACCACCATTTTGACATTATTTGATCTATATGAATCCATAATACCAAGTGATAAGTAGAAAATTGTCCTCAAAATCGTACTAATAATGACTCGGTTACATCGATAGCAATTATTGCTTTTGTTGCTTCTGTTCATATCGAAGTCCAGTTTTTAACTCCAAATGTATTCATTGTTTTTTTTTGTTAAAACTTTAAAGGCAACATCATAGAAATAATTAATATCTGTATCAGGCTAAAGGCGTGGTCACACGAGCACCGTAGGATCGGTTCGGAGGCTGGTTCGGTTCGTGGCACATGTCACACGGCATCCGAAGTCACTCTGCTTCCTAGATACCATATGTATAGAGACAGGACACGGTTTCATTAGTAGTTTTTATGTATTTGAGTTAAATATTTCTATTGTAAACAAAAAACTTTGAAGAACAATTATAAATTATATTTACACAGCAGATTTATCAGAAGATCGTTCAGCTGCTCAAAATAAATCACTCGATACAAAGATTTTGCCAACCCTGCCCATCAACATAATTATATTTTTTTTATTAACATATTAATGTTTTTCTATGTTGAGTATATAACAAACAAAAACAGTCTTTTTAATAGTACTGTGGTTTTACATAAAATATCAGTCAACGATA
Source organism: Watersipora subatra (assembly GCF_963576615.1). Classification (NCBI taxonomy): domain Eukaryota; kingdom Metazoa; phylum Bryozoa; class Gymnolaemata; order Cheilostomatida; family Watersiporidae; genus Watersipora; species Watersipora subatra. The sequence goes on from NC_088711.1 coordinate 66,147,896, forward strand.
CTTCATCAGGATCAATATGACACATTACTTATATTCTACACGAAAGAAAATCACAACCATTCTCTTACATTTATACATTTCTTTACATTCACCTAAGTGCAACATCTTACATTTATGCAACACAATCACAAGTCCGGGTGAATCTTGTCATAAATTGCTTCATGTTGTTTATTTAACGAAATAAAAGTATCGTCCCATTTCTTTTTTAACATTACTCACACGCATGTAAGGAAAAATGTGACGCGTGCTCGCTAGAATTCTAGAATTTCAACCAGCCAATAAGAGCAAGGGGTCGACCACGAAATTTTGAGCAGTACCGAAATGGTTCGTTTTGACTAGAAATGTCTTTCGCCGAACCTTTTATAGCTGAGAGCGAAGTCATTTTGCGTCATTTAGTTCGGCTCGGTGCTCGTGTTACCATGCTTTAATAGTGGCTGCTTGTTTAATGTGGTTCTGATACTTCAATGTATGTGAAAAACGGTTTACATTTATGATGGTATATGGACCACTAGTTTTAGGCTAAAACTTGCGCTTTGTGATGCAGCTAAGAGTTTATCGCTTGTGTGAAATGCAACGCGTAAATGTTTTGCTCCGGTAAAATAAGATGTCTGGACGCTAGTCAATTGTTCATGAGTATGTATTTGTAGCGTTTGAAAAATTATTATTTTTCAACTTGAAAATTCAAGCCAGTGTATTGTAACTACACACTATTCTAATGTTATGGTTTAACCAGCCAGCTTGAAGTACTGTTCAGGCTGGTCCTTTTGTGTAGCTCCACTAAATCAATGTTGTAGGTAGTGAATTATAAATGCATTACATTGTAGATATCGAGGTTAAAGTGGAACCTGATGATGCATCAGTAGACACAGACAGTGATGAAGGTAATTCTATTGAATAATTTTTTTCATGAAATTCATGACATCTTATTATATTTGTGAAAAACTTCTCCTTATCATTGTCTTTAGATGAACTTTCATAAATATTGCAATAGTTGCAGAAATAAAAACAGAACCAAGATATGATGGTGGTCCTGATAACCTCTACCCAACTGGTTAGTTTAAGATTAATTAAATTGTAGTGATAACTAGTGATAAGCTTTGACAGGTGCTTGTGAATTGAATGGTTAAACTAGTTTATTGTACTGAAGGTGATATATAGTTGTACTTTGTTTGTTGGACTAACACAGAGTAGTTGTGTCCGTACACTGATAATTGAGTACTGTACATTAAACAAATATATGTGTCTCATACATGCCACTAGTGCACAACAGGGGTACAGTATGCATATACAGTATACATGAGTGAGTAGAAAATGATTGTATCCACAATAGGTTACAGTATATCCATAGACCTATTAACTATACTTGTAGTTAATATAGTATAACATAGTATAGGTAATAAGTGTATGAGTATGATATTGACCTTTTGAAGGGTGTAACGTGATTTGTTACCTATATTTTGCCCTCTCCGACAGCAAGACTGATATTGCTGTCGCAGGCTTAGCATTTTTTTTAATCGTTTAGGTGTGATTTTTGCATTTCCACATAAAAGCTTACATGGCTTCTGTGAATCTGCAATGGCTCGGAATTGATGAAATTTAAAGGTTGACTTGCAACAAAGTTTACATTACAGTTATTTGATATCAACTGATATCAAACCTCAAAGACGAACATTTAATTGCAGCCATCATAAAAACGCAAGTTTGGATTCTTTTTATTTGGCTGACGTACTCCAGCAGTTCAGTTATTGTTTTGACACATGCTGTTATCACTTCTAATTAAACGCCAATAAAAGTTTCGATATAGAACGTTGCACTAGATTATGACAAATACTTTGGGTTTTACTGGAAAGCCTGTATCAACTATAAATGCTCACTACATGACAGTATTGTTTCAACCTGGTGTAATCATCTAGTCGTAATCTGATCATGTGAGTTTTTTTCTTCTCACGAAAAACCCGAGATATTTGTGATAGACTTGTGAGTCTATCACAAGTCTACAACTAGTGAGACTTTGAGAGACTGGTAGTCTCTCAAATGGTATGCTGCAAAATCCAGATACCATATCAGAGCTAGAAGACTTTGAAGAATTCTTTTCACCGTGTTAGCATGCGGGGTGTTGAAAGCCCCACTTACAGATTTTGGAATGGGTACTCGGAGCTAGTACGCCTACTGCTCACTTTTCTCTGAGCTACATGAGAGAGTGATTGACAGGAGCACTCCGTGCAGTACGATTAATTTTGAAATATTTTTTTGCCTACGACAGGGTGAACTATGCCAGGTTATTATGATGGACCAGTTGAATGAATTTTGGAAATGGATTCTAATCTACGGCAGTTTCGTGATCGATTTGAGTGATCGACTGTTCGTTTTTGAGGTTTTAAAGATGTGGTTGCGTCAAAAAATTCGATTTAATGAAATTAAGACCCATAAAAGGTTAAAACATCAGCTACAATTTGATGCTAGTTTTGTCTTTGTACAACAACCCTGTTCAGAGATATGCGTTTCAATGAAGCCCTCTTTTAAAAAGCTCACATTCCAGCGGGTGCTTCTTTCGTGACGTCACAAGCAATACATCTGAAAAGAACCCACGAGCGATAAATATGAGGTCGCTTCCTTAGCCGATCATCAGCGCGAAATTTTTATATAAGCCGTAATAAATGTTATCACTCGTAAAACGCGTTGTCTGTGATCTCAAATTCAGGGATTTTACTCTATTGTTTAATCGCATGGACATCGATATTTACTAAATTAATTAACATCGTTACTTCAATGAATTACTCGTTTGACACGTTTTATTGGCAAACAACTTAATTGTAAAAACTGCTGTGAAGTTACAGCGAATGTGACTCCGAGTTTTCTTGGCATCAGGTAGTTAAAGTTCTACGGAGGAAGATCGGAGAATGGAGGTGAATTTATCTTTTACTTTGAGTCTCCTATAGAGTTTCCTGTTGAGTTTACATTCAGGTTATATTTCCCTGTTAGAGGCTAAAATGTAATTTCCTGCGTGTGCGAGATACGTGTGTACAGTGAGTTCTTGATGGCTTTTTTTTGATCTTCAGCATTTGTCAATACAATGACTCAGATTGATGAATATACTTAAGGGACTATTTTAGTACTCATTAATACATGTACTAATTAATAAAATTATAACCTTTTGCTATCACTAATCATCGTTTTATATTTTTTATCGGTTCACCTAGGTACATTTGCTTCAAATTTCTGTGGCAGTTTTATCTAGTAAACTAGATTCATGGTTTGACTTTAGATGTTCACTTTTCACTTGTAGAAAATGAAGAAAATTGATTGATTCATGCAAATCTATAACTTCCAGAACCAAAGCTTCGAATCGTTGGCTTGGCGTACTTGTGCCTTTGTTAAACATTAATTTGTTTTTAAAATTACACTTGCAATCTATCAAACTCCTAATTTGGAAGCTTTCAGTAGATACGCTTTAGCATGACATATCTATGAATGACATATATTTATTGCATTTGTTTTACTGATTACAGGATGTTTATGTCGTCCCACCCGCTGAAGCAGCTTTGTCAGTGTGGAAACTACCATAAAGGGGGAAAGAGAGACATGAATGTGTGCTGCATAAACCATGATGTTTTGTTTGAGTTTGTTGCAGTAGATGAATTTTTCTTATTGTATCAGCTAAAACTATGTGAGTGGCCACGACTTGATGAATATTTTTAATAAAAGCTTTATGCCGAGATGAAAATCTTTTTGCTTGTAAAAATTATATAATAAAATAATATTGTTGAAGATAATGCAAATCATGATTTACAGAATATTGTAGTGAATTGGATACGGTATGCGGGTGTCCGCAGAACTGGAGAATGGGAGTTCAAATCCAGTTTGCAGCAGACTTCTCATCCTTAAAACTTTATCCCTATGTATATTCTTTTTAAAGACGCTGCTTGCTCATTTTACTTACGGTAGTAAGAAACTAGTTTTCGGTGTGGCCAATGATATACAGCCCCGCCCCGATAGGCGACGGACATAATGTGGGCGGGGCTTTTGGGAGGCTTTATATCGTCATTGTGGGTAGCGGCGGAACTGTGCTGATACAAAGACCTCATTCTACATAGTTTGCTTGACAGAATTACCGTAGACCGGTAAAATTGGTAGTTGATACTCAAATATTCACACAGCATTTGGAAAAAGTGAGTAAGACAAATTTTCAATTTTCGTTATTTGATGCCTTTGAAACATTCATAATAATGTATCTGTTGCGGGGTTTAAAATTTTGTTCTAACCAACATGAGCAAATACAAAATAAAATATATGCCAATAGAGCCGCGTAGGACTAGACTTTTATCGCAAATAGCCGATGTGAATACGAAATATATTGACAGATAGATCACGCATGACATCATTTTGGGCAAGTCTGGCCATGTTTGTTTGGCCTGAGCGTTTTTACCGCGATCAGATTTTTTCGATAATAATCTTCAAATATCTTGGAAATGAGATCGCCTAACACAACAAACAACATACCAACGGATAGTGAAAAAATGCTTTCTTTTAAGATCAACTCAAGGTTGATGCAACCACATCTTTGGGAGCTTGTTATCACATTTCCATAGACTTTGTTTCCTCAACACAGCAGAGTAAGACACGGTAAATCTGTTGATAATAATTAGTTGTAATGTGAGTTTTGTTGCAAGTCAACCTTTAATGACCGATGAATGAGCATAGTATGTTAACAAAATTTCTACAAACCTGATATATTCGCAGTAGAATTATATTTTTGTTGTCTATGAAGCTGTTTTAGACAGTTAGGATGAATATTTAATTACAGTCAAACATGGATAACTCGTCCACCTATAGCTCGAACACATGGTTAATTCGAACATTTCCTTTGGTCCGTTCCCACGTAATGATAAATTGCTATAGATAACTCGAACTCAACACTATTAATTCGAACTGTGTTTTTGCCCAACAGCTACCGAAACGGTTGTTTTCGCTTTAGAAAATCACTTTATTCAAAGCCATAGAGGTAAACTTCATCTTTTCGTAATCCATAAGCGTTGTTATTACCACCATCAGCAAAATATTTTTGTCAACGACTTTTCTAAAAGTTTGGTGAAATTTGATTTATACTGCGATACGATGAATAGCACGGGCTAGCCGGGTCACGCGCGCAAGAATTTTTGCCACGCACATACAAAACAAAAATCGCATGTTGTTTTGTATGTGCGTGGCGAAAATCCTTGAGTGCGTGACTCGGCTAGCCCGTGATGAATAGTTTTCCGACGTTGATTCCGTGTTGAATCAACGTCGGAATGTTGAATGTTTAAAACGTCTTAAAAAATTGTTGTAATTAAACGTATACGTTGTCTGAGCTACAAAAAACTATTCATCGTTTGACCTAAACACAGAATACGTGTGTACATTCAATAAGTATCTACTAAAAAAGCGTGAGTGATATAGAATGTACCGTAAAACCTCGTAAAACTTCTAATTGAACTGCCTCGGAGTGTTGCTCGTAACGAATCCCAGGTAAAGTAAGGTAATCTGCATAAACTTCAAGAAAAAACGGCAAAATTGATTGTGGGTAAAACCCCAAAAGAAAAAAATGTCTTTTCTTCTGAGCATTTCAACAACGATCAAGTTTTGGTAATGTCAATCTGAAAAACGTCCTGGCAATAACATCACCTCAAACAACAAACCAATCTCAAGTGATAGAAAAATCTCTATACTTTTTCATGAAAACGTTTTAAACTTTACATTAGAAGCATTTAATTTGAAACAAGCCATTTGTGCTTTTGATTTATATTATAGTTTGTATTTGTACATGTATCTACTAATAAATAAGTAAATATATGGACTTGTGACAGTGCTCTGATAACTTGAATGCTCTGATAATTCGAACACTTTTGCTCGGTCCCTTGAAGTTCGAGTTATCCATGTTTGACTGTAGTAGTAGTAAAATAAATAAATTTAGGCAAAATAGCATGCATTAATTGCGATGCAGCAAATGCTTTTTAAATATTTATCATCACTTTCAAAGTTTCATGGCAACTTCCTTAACCCGAATTCCGACACACTATAAACCTCTATTCATCTATGAAATATTAACAAGAAATGCTGTCCTTTGTTTTTTCGTCATGTAATTTTATCGTTGTCAGCCATTTTTATAAACAGTTTTATTGTTAAAAACAGGAAGCTTTTGCAATATATCTTTGAAAACGATCCTTCTGTTTGCAATTTTTTTATTACAGTATCAAAACAACACCAAAAAGTACTATTAAATAAAAGAAAAGCGATCGTTTTTTACAAATATGACGGCCTTTTCGTTAACAGGCGCGTGCGCAAACAGCTTGATGATGTAAAAAAAATCGGATGGATATCGCTTTATAGTAGCTTTTCTCACCAATAAAAAGCTTGATGTTTTACAAAGGTCAACGATTCGAAACCGTTTGTTTCTATAAACAAGACTTACGTTTTTGTTTGGTGTTTTATATCTAACGTTCTTACATTGCATTTTAGGTTAAACGCAAAACTTTTTTTGTGGTGCACTTGTTGTATTTCATTTTAGGAAGTTTATGCTATTGATAATCATATTTTGAATGATAGAAATTTATTGGTAAGTCGATCTTACATTTTTCGGAGCTCAAATTTCATTTGGTTTTATATTCCAATGTGTTATAAAACTGTAGTTGTTTATTCTTTTCTCCGTTTTACCTGTTTTTGCCTTCCTGTTTTGGCCGACTCGCTTTTACCTTCACTATCAAACGTAAGCCACTTTTTTCCTGCCGTTTTCAAACTTTTTACACTGATCTGATGAGAAAATCCGAGCAGTGCTGTTCTTGAAAGTGGCCTAGCTGTTAAGCTATGCCAATTAGCTGCCGCATCAGGAGCCATCTCATAGTTCAAAATTGTCTCTTATCTCAAAGTAAATTTTTGCTTGGGGAGGAAGAGAAAAGGAGGAAAAACTCCCAAAAATAAGTTAGTTTTCTACAGTAATATTAGTAGTTTAGTGGCCACAGATAGTTTTGTGTCAACGGGTGGCAACGGATGGGGTCTCTGGTAGCTTAATATTTTCAGCATGTTTCTAATCTAGTCATTATTAATCTGGTCTCCTACTACCACTATTATTATAGTTGATAAGCTAGGAGTAATTGGCCATTAAAAGGTGAGCGGTAATAGAAAAATAAAGGCTTTGTTACGCCGTGTGTAATCAGTCGAATCAGCTAGTGAGAGTCATAGATTTACATTTACATCATATTGTAGTACGGGGTCTTAAATGACGCCGATGGTAATTAAGTTTGTAGTCTGTTTCCGGTCTCGCCCAGCGGCTTGTCAGCGTCGGTAGCAGCAGTCGAAAACTTTAATTTACTCCTTATACTAATTTCCGAAGGTAGCTATTATGGATTGCATAATTCATTATAATCAATCATCACATTTTAGTGAGCTAATAAGTCTTAGCGATAGCACAAAACCAAAATCAAGCGTTTTTGCGAGCTGTGGAGCACCATCTACAAAGCGCCTGAACGATCCATACCGAAAATGTTTAAGTCATTCTAATAGCTCGCGCAGCTCAACTCGAGAAAATACCACGCTGGATGTTGGATGAGGTTTGCCAGCGAACCAAAGTATCAGAGAGCTTTTCAAGTTGCAAATAATTTCAAGCCTCCTGAGGAAATTAAGGTGAGAAAATAGCAAACTAATTTTAATTTGTCCATATAATAAATAATCAAATGATTATCAATCACGGGGTGGATGTGTTCCTCTAGTGAAGCATTATACATTCTCTTTACTCAATCATTTATTTTTCAAAGGAATGCAGCTTATTTTTAGACTATCATTTGTTGGTGTCACCCGAATCAATGAGTGGTAACTGCAGATATTATACTTCAATAAATGTTTGTCAAAAGTTGATTGTCCTATCTCCACATCTTACATCTAAGTAGCCACAACAAGCTACTGTTTTTTTATATTAAATATCATTGCCATATCGTCTATATTTTTGCAACTACAGATTTCTGTTGAATCTGGTATACCTCCCATCGTAAGCTCAACGTCTACCAAGTTTCTTCGATCTTCCAGTCTGAACCCTCGATGCACGGCTGTTCCCAAAATGTGTGTTGTATGCAAATCAGGAACGAAGCTAGTGGAAGATACTGTCACACACAAACGTGGTAATGACATTCTATGTATGATTGATTGGAAAGATGATGCTGGTAAGTTGAAACAGTTGTCAAAGTCAATGTCGTAGTTCACTTTGTACATGAGCATGACTTAATAATGTGCTTGGCCTCAAAGTTCTTTTATGCATGATAGTATGATTTGTTGTCTTATGTTTGCATGGTTTTTGCAAATATGAAAGTTCAAGAGCATTTTTTGGGGATGTAATCTCTACAGATAGGTTGCTAAAAGCTGCCATGTTAAGAAATGATGCAGCCATGCTAACGCTACTGCAAGAGATTTGTATAACTAAAGAGCTCCGCTACCATCGTTCCTGCAGAAGAGAATATTGTCTAATAGTGTATGCGGAAACAGCTTCCGCCACAAGTGAAAATCAGTGAGTGTAGCTCACAATATTTGACGAACTGCATAGAGCCCAACTGAATCTTCTAGAAACAATTTATAGTATTGCATATTATCAAAATATTGCCGCCATCAATCCCTTTGGACATTCAGCTAGCTATGACTCTCTACGCTTCAGGGACTTCACTGGCCAATCAGCAAAGACGTCAAAAACATTTGGCATTGCTGATACATTTTCTAGGAACAGTATTACCACGCTTGTCTATGACAATATTGATTTCTTCGAGCAAACCATAAGTGATGCTGGAACTACCCGAGTCACCAATGGTATCGCATTTCAGTCAATATCATGCCCATTACAGACTTTACCCTTGTCAACATGAAATAGTTTGCCCCAGCACTGAGAAGATCAGCAAAATATTAAGGAAATTTCAAGAAACCCCTGCAAATTTGGAGCCATTTGTTTTGGCTGCCAAAAGGTCCTGCATTGACAACTGCAGAAATCGTCAGCGCTCACGATGCTTCAACAGAAAGCTCCAACACAAAGCTCTACATACTCAATTACCAAAGAAACTGCTATACCTCATTGCCAAACTTAACAGCCTACCTGGTTTTTTTTCCAGGTTGGACAGGATTCAATATCCAGCTTTCATCTTCACTGCCAACATCTCAGCTATCATATCTCCCAGTGATCAGGGCCTCACCTACAGAATTATCGGCAGTAAAATGCATTTGGGTCAATGCTATTCAGATTGCAGACCTTCTTGATGCTGAAAACATATTTGATGTATTTGATCAAGCAAACTATGCTAAGGCACAGCAGATTCGCTGGTAAGAACGGGAATTCAGCAAACGTCTGGTAATAAGAAAAGGAGAATTTCACACTGCAATGACTTTTTTGGAGTGCTTGGCAAGCGATTTTTCATATTTGGGCTTGAGGATATCCTTGTAGGGTCCAATATCCGTGCAAGTGGCTCAGTGAGCAGTGTGTTATCTGGTCGCATGTACAACAGAAGCGTACCATGTCATAAACTTCTATACAAAGCTTTGGCGCGCTCTCAGCTTTTCGAGTTTCTTTCATCACAAGAAAAAACCGAGATATTTCTGATAGACTTGCCAGTCTCTTAAATGGTATGCTCCTAAATCTAAATACCATATTAGAGCTAGAAGACTTTGAAGAAGAGTTTTCTTTATCATGTTAGGATGTGGTGTGTTGAAAGCCCCACTTACAGATTTTGGAATGGGTACTTGGATCTGCTACTGCTCACTTTTCTCCGAGCTACTCGAGAGAGAGAGAGAGCGATTGGCAGGAGCACGCCGTACAGTACGACTAATGTTGAAATATTTCTTTGCCTACGACAGGGTGAACTACGCCAGGTTATTATGATGGACCAGTTGAATGAATTTACAAGAAATTATGCGGTGTACACACCAACATAGAGCTGTGCATTGTTTATTGTGCATTCATTCACATTATACATTGTACCTGCAGGTATGCCAATGTATACTGGCTTAGATGAATAACATAGAAAAATTCCATCCATGGCTGGCATCTCAGCTCCAGAAGGCAGCTGGCTCATGGACTGTACGCCAACACTCCAACCATGGGCTTAACTCTGTGGCTGCTGACCAAGTAATCGAACAAACTATGAATCGTGAGTCGAAGGTTAGCGGGTGCATTTAAAGCATAGTGCTTACTAAAAGCAAGTTACAATTAACCATCAGAACTTAATTGAGCCTCAGCTAATCCCTGCTATTATTATTTTGTTCATGACAGCTATTTTATTTGCACGCATGAGTGGTTAAATGTGACTGACTCTCTGTCTTTAGGGTTGATCGAATGATGGTTCTTGCTCATCCTGGTAAAGCAGCTGTAACGCAATGCTGTGAAGTTCTAGCTGAATTCAGTAGTGGGTTGCAGTTTACAAAGAATTAGATGATTCACGGTATGCTTCTTTTGTATGTTATCCATACATTGGCCATTTACCAAATGGATGCGTCTGCGTTTTCAAGCTGCAAGTACAATACAGTCAAACATGGATAACTCGAACTTCACGGGACCGAGCGAAAGTGTTCGAATCATCAGAGCGTTCAAGTTATCAGAGCACTGTCACAAGTCCATGTATTTACTTATTTATTAGTAGGTACATGTACATATACAAACTATAATATGAATCAAAAGCACAAATGTCTTGTTTCAAATTAAATGCTTCTATTGTAAAGTTTAAAACGTTTTTATCAGAAAGTTTTTCTATCACTTGAGATTGGTTTGTTGCTTGAGTGATGTTATTGCTGGGACGTTTTTTAGATTGACATTGACAAAACTTGATTGTCGTTGAAATGCTCAAAAGAAATGACATCTTTTTCTTTTGAGCGTTTTACCCACGATCTGTTTTGCCGATTTTTCTTGAAGTTTATGCAAATATTATCTCACTTTACCTTGCTTCCGAAAGGCGATTGCTAAGCGGACGTTTGGTATAAATTAATTTTTACCAAACTTAAGAAAATTCGCTGACAGAAATATTTTGCCGATGGTGGTAATAACGACGATTAAGAATTACGAAAAGTTGAGTTTTACTTCTATGGCTTGGAATAAAGTGATTTTCTAAAGTGATAACAACCTTTTCTGTAGCCGTTGGGCAAGAAACAGTTCGAGTTAACAGTATTGAGTTCGATTTATCTATAGCAATTTATCATTACGTGGGAACGGACCAAATAAACCGTTCGAGTTAACCGTGTGTTCGAGCTATCCGTGGGCGAGTTATCCATGTTTGACTGTAATTAGTTTACAGTAAATACATTGCATCTTAGATAGAATTCTCATTTGTACAGTATGGCTTGCATAACTTCTGTCATGATTTTCACTCAATTGCATTTTTAGAGTCAAAGAAGATGAAAAGGCTCGCAACAATCTTATTGATACTGTTGAATCAATGATCAACCCCTGGACACATCAAGACACTCTCATTTCACTCAGCTCCGGTGCTACAGCCAATGCAACTCAACAGCAGTCTTCAGCCAGCTGATATGATAGGCGAAGCTCAAGTTCAGAAATAACTGAAAAAGCATTTACAAGATGAGCAGGGTTGTATATTCAGTACAATAAAAAAAACAGACTTCAAAACTTTTGCAACAGCTCTTTAGAACACAACCAACAAAGCCTGTCAAAAGAAAAGCACCATCGCCAATAGCAATATCTTCGGTTGATAGCTTGCGGTCAGCATGCAGTGACATATAGACATGAGGAAGATCCTCGGTTGCTTATTGTCGTCTACACCACCCGCCCTTTCATCACATGATGGAGCTGGGCTTGGCAAATGTGTGGAAGCTCATCTTCTTCATCGAATTGAAAGCCACTGCAAAGAAAACTCGCTTGTCGAAGCTGTGCCTGAAGACTGTTCTCTGATTTTAGGCTGTATGGCAATCATTTATGCCTTATCTAGAAGCAATCTTCCTAATACTTTTGGAGAGCTAGCCTAAAAAGTATTGTATCAGCTCGGCTGCTTAGCCAAAGCCTACAAAACAAGAAGAGTTGATTTGATTTGTCATTGATATGTGAAGAACTCTATCAAAAATGTTGAACAATCTCACCGTGTGACTAGCAAACAGCTTGAGGTTATAACACTTTATGGGGCTCAGCAGAAAATGTCGAAGCAATGGCCGAAATTCTTAGCGAGTAGCCGTAACGAGTCATCTTCGTAAGACTTACTATCACACTTTAAGCATTGCAAGCTCCAAGATAGTTTTTTGCTATATATCGGGATTGCTGATAGTTGTGAGCGACTTTCATTTAGTAAAAACAGCTTTCCTGTTAGACCCTTCCTTCAACCATACCTAGTCTCTGATCATGAAGAGGCAGATACTCGAATGCTGTTACATGCCACTCACTTCGATGCAGAGAACATCGGCCCAGCGGTCATATGGTCACCTGACACTGTTGTGGCCATTCTCCGCATCCAGTTGTCTACTGAGCTAAAACGAAGTTTATACTTTTCAACTGGCACTAAAAATAGATGCCGCATTCTCAACTGCACTAAGATCAGCGAGACACTGGGTAGTGACATTGATTCATGTCTACTGGGGCTTCATGCCTTTTCTGGTTGTGACACAACCAGCTTATTTTCAGGAATAGACAAGACCACTCATTTCAAGCTCCTATAAAATGAAAAATATATGTCGCTATTCTCTAACCTAGGCAAATATTGAGACTTGGATGATGAGTTGTTTAAAGCACTGACTTGCTCAACACTGCATCTTTATGGCCAGCCTGATTCCACAAATTTAGCCGATGCCAGATACAGGCTGTTCTCATCAAGGGCATCTTATGAGAAAACCCTTCCAACAACAGAGGTTTCTCTCCGTCAGCATTTAATGAGGGACAATTATCAAGCAGCAATATGGCAGCGAGCGATTCAAATATTAATCATGCCACCTGATCCCACAAATCATGGCTGGAGTAAAGAAGATAATGGCATTTCTGTGAAGGTGTTTCCTGATGGACACAAAGCTATTCTCAGGCAGTTTGTCCACTGTACTAGTTGCTCATGCAAAAAAGAGTAGATGTAAAAGCCGATGCTCTTGCAAAACTGCAACTTTAGTTTGCACAAGTCTATGTAGTTGTGTAGACTGCAGCAATGAAAGAACGACGAGATTGATAATGGTAATCATACAGACAGTGAGGATGAGCTTCAAGATTATATGCAATAGTTTTATTGAATGCTTTGTAATATGCTTTCTAAAATCGATTGAAAGTTTTGATGTATTATATTATAAGATATAATATATTATATATAATATAAACGGACTGTGTACCTTGGTAAACATCTATATAATATAATCATCATACAATGTACATTACTAAAATACACATACAAAGTCCTATGATATTCATTAATCATCCAAAAATTTAATTGTCATCGAACATACTGCACCATTATTGTTTTAACACCGCTACCAGTACAATGAATCTAAAACGAAGCAAGAAACTGCATATAAATCCCAGGTAAATAAAAATAAATAACATGTACCAACGGAAAGTACTAAAAGAAGCATAATAGATACTACTAATAATAAAAATAACTATAACACATAAAAATACTAATAACATAATAAAAACCCATATATAAAAAATGATCAGTTGAAAAGTGTTCGCGCAATGTTACTAATGATGACTCAGTTACATCAATAAAAATTAATTTTGTTGTTGCTATAGTGGTTGCAATTGCTTTAGCAAAGGTGTACCTGAGAGCCTGAGAAAATCTATCGATACAATCATCAGAACTACACTCCGTGTCAAAGTTGCTAAGGTTCAAATTTCACACACTATTTTCAGGTATATTCATACTGCGGTTTGCAATCTTATCTGAAGACTTCAGAGTGTTTTGATGAACAATGAGAGTACTCTTCAGGAACATCGTACAACAAAGTAGCAACTACTGTTATGGTGTATTCGACGACGTTTTCTAACTCCAAAGCTTTACCGTTTTGTATTTAAAAGTTTGAAAGAGGCACCAGACAAATAATTAATCACTGTATTTGGCTAATATTTTTTACACAAAGTAGTTCCAGTTTTAACACGTCAGACACCTTAAAGTAAATGAAAAAAGGTCCAGCAAAAATGGTGAGGCCCACGGCATCGATGTGTCTTCACCCGAAGAGGATTGCAAAACATAAGCGACATTTGCTTTGCTCATCAAAAGCTTATATTTATCTTTTCATAATGCTGACGAATTAATCGAAAAATGCAGCATCACTTTCTATTTAAGCGCCACCTGCAATAAAATTCCATTATTAGGGAAGCGTTGAAAAATACATCGCTATGGCATTCAAATAGAGGTTTTATGGTATATATATGATAAAGATTAACTATCACTTATGGTTATGTTTTTGTATCTTCCGTACACATGCCTTTTCTTAGTCATGCCATCTACTACATAATATTTTATCATCATGCTTTTACCAGTCGGTTTAGAGCAAACCTTCTCCAGGCTGATCCTCATATCTAGTTGAACTATAACTCTGCTTGTAGTTAGTAATTTGTGGATATTTTCTATTGTAGATGCTGAGATTGAAGTAGAACCTGGTGATTCATCAATCAACAATGACAGTGATGAAGGCAATTGATTATGTTGCAATTATATTTTCATGAAATTCACTTCAACTTAGTAAATATCTGAGACAATTCTCATTATGTTCTTTATATGGCCTCTCATATTTATCGTAGGAGTTGCTGAAGTGATAACAAAACCAGGATCTGATGGTGGTGCTGATAATCCCTACCCAACTGGTTAGTTAAAGATTTATTAGATAATAGTACTAACTGCTGTTGATTAGCTCAGATGTCCAGTGCCTTTTAGCTGAGTTAATATAATAATTACCTTCCTCTATTGTCTCACAAACTGGTTTGTGAGTAAAACTAAAATACTAAACCTGACTATAATTTATGGTGTCATTCTCTATTAAGCCACATACTTTTTTATAGATGTTTTTTTAGTACTAGTTGTCAAAGGAATTCAGCTTTTTTATTGCCAGTCCTGTTTGTCATGGTTGTTATATTAACATGTGCACCGCTGGTCTTCACAGTCATATATCGGTACAACATGTCAAAACTTTATCAATGCAACTTTTGCAGTTCTTGTGGTCATTTTGAATTTATTTGCTAATTGTTAAGCTGAACAGTAATACATTTTGTTTTGTATTTGTTTGAAAGACTAGCATTTTGACAAATCTTTGAAAAAAATAGAGCGACGGGCTTCTAAGGATTTTATAAGCTGAGTTTGTCTGTTGGACATGTTTGGCTCCTGGTCTTCACAAAAACATGACCAGAGCATAGATGACCAGATCATGGCTCAAGTTGCAAGTTAGCTATTGGTATTCATAAAAATGCAAAAAATTTTCTCTGACAGTTTGTCACATGATAGCACTTGTCCTTCAAGTTAGCTTTTTACTACATTCAGACTAAATTTGGATGAAACGTTTTATGAGCTTCATTTTTCATACATTTAAACTCACTTTAGAAACCTTTTTTAGTCTTTATATTAGAATTCATTTAGTACATGTCTACAAACCTGTTAGGCTTTCGTACGTTCTTACAAACCTGTTAGGTTTCCTTTATTAACAATATGTACCAGCTGATTCCAAGTAGGTACATTTCTGATTAAACTGCTGATTATCGTAAAACCTCTAATTGAACACTACCTCTATTTGAACGACACCTCTATTTGACCGCCACTATGAGAGAAATGTTGAGCAATAGAGCACTACCCTTTATTTGAACGCCACCTCCATTTGACTGTCACTTTGACAATCATTGGTCTCTATGAACCAATATTCTTAAATGATCAGTAGAAAAGTGGCCACGAAGTTGTATTAATAATGAATCGTTTGCATCAATAGTAATCAATTCTCTCGTTGTCCCATTCATAAGCTTGTAATTTTTTTGTACACTTTGAAAGCAGCATCATAGAAATAATTAATAACTGTTTCAGGCGAATAGTATTTCGCTAACTGCAACACGTAAAGTTTTGCTGTACCAAAAAATTGTTTGGACGAAAATATCGTCTAGTTCAGCCGTGCAAAAGAAGAGTTGAATTCAGAGGACATTGTGGAAGGTATTGGACAATCAAAAATGTTTGTCCCATCAAGAGCAACAATCAGTACGCGACTATGCGAGCAACGATGGAAATGTTTTAGTTTTGGTTTGTGCATGTAACATAAATATGATTCGTTAATTGCACCCCACAATTTATTCGCGGAGATAAATTTCGTGAAAATGGACATTTCATGCATATTCGTGGATTAATTTACTTGCGACTGACAACTGTCACTCTCTATGAAAAGTTAACTCTATTGCGCCTAACAATAGAGTTAGCCCTACGCAAGCGCACATTGAGTGTTTTCGTTTCTAATTAGCTTTCAACTACGGGTCGATCGTGCTAAGCTATAATTTTTTTGTTGCGTTCAGAGGTTTTCACGAATATTCATAGATTTGGAGGCCTTTGTTGAACCAACAATTTTTGTAAGTAATGACTTTTCTTTCAAAACCATTTACTAAATTGAATTTCACTTTAGTTTTTTGATAAAACAATTTTTTTCCCATCCCTACCGCTTCGTTATTTGTTTTAGTGTGAGAGAGATTTTTCATCATACACAAAGGCATAATGACTGCAAGGGTGGTAGATGTCATTTTTAGAAGATCACCAATCATTCAGGGAGGTCTTGAAATTGAGATAGAAGTGACCGCAGCTGCTAACGAGGAGAATATATCTGTTTTAAAAAGGGAACAAAAGTGCCTTTACAAGCTCAAATTTTTGGCCAACCGGCAGAACTTTGCAATAGTAAGTCACGAGGAGAGTTCTGATGATAACTTTCTTACCAGTCATGTAGTAGCGAGAGAATCGCTTTCAACACCTACCCTAGACAGTGACAGCGATATAGAGCTGCTACTACCAAAATAACTAGTCAGAGAGCATCATTACACGCTAGTATTCACTTATCCAGAGTACCAGTCTAATTTTATTGCTAGACAACCGCCATATAGACTAAACTGTTTATATTTACTCTATTCATCGTTTGCGAAATTTTATTTGTGTTTGAATTATTTTAATTGTACACTCAAGTTTGTACTAAATGATTATATATCTATACATGAAATGAAATATATAATATAATCATGTTTGCTGCAGCGATATCAAGGAGTTGTTGTTGATGAAAGAGTCTAGGCTGACTGGTTGCTTTTCTGCCTCGATGAATATTACTACTTGTCTATAGTTTTCGTAATCAGAAGAAGTTATACTTCATTCTCAATCTCCAGTAAACACAAAAAAGAAAAAAATATTAATAAGTGTTAAGGAAGTACAAAAACAATAGCTGAATTATTTAATGAAAGCGATCATTTTTTAAACAAAACAATTAACTAATGCGGGTAATTATAGAAAAAAGTATGTGCACTGCAAATCAAATACATACCATAATGTCCAGATCCGAATCATTATCGTCCTCAACTACGGTATTAGTTAGAGATTGATGGAGTTGATTTCAATGTCAAAAGACTGTAGGAGGAATTTTTGTGATGACGAAGCCATGCCGATTAGTTTGTGGACACCTTGAATAATTTTGTAAAGAAGTTCGATGCGATGGCAATAAAACCCGAAGCCCCGCCGATGATTGTGAAGAGATTTTGGAACTTGGCTACATTTCATACTTCTTCCTAGCGGCTATTTTTGCGATGACGCTATTCTGCATATCTTGTAACAACCTTGAATAATTTTGTAAAGAAGTGTGATGCATTAGCAATGGGGTTAACTTAAAGTCCTAGCAATGATTTTAAAAAGGTTTTGGAACTCAACTACGTTTGGTATGTATGCCTAGTGGCTAGTTTTTAATTTGAGGCAGTAGTTATTCTCCCTTGTTCTCCTTTACTTTTTCGCGGAATTAAATAAGTCGCGGAATCGACTGTTCGCGAAATCGTGAATTTTTATAATCATCGATTATTTTCATCTTGTAGGGTAAAACTTTGATTATTGGTAGCAAATTATTTGATAACATCATTGCGGTAATCTGATTTTACAATTAATCGACGATTGTAACTCCTCTTCCATTGGCTGCAAGCTGTAGCAAACATACCATTGAATGCAATGAGCTTTTATGAAACATTGGTAAATACAGATATAAAACAAAAATATGACTTCATATTTAGAATGAAATAAAAAAATTTGAATTTCTAATAATCCTTTCATCATACATGCTTTACATCTGATGGTTGGTCCTTGACCTTATACCGTGTCTTTGAATCATAGATATATATACCTAGATTGGCCAATAATAGCTAGCCCCATTGGTGGCCTTGTCAGACTTAAATGCCATGACGCAACGTAATCATATTGTACCTTACGCTTGACTGACCGCAAGATTCATCATTAGTTTACAATGGCTGAAGCTGAGAAGGGTGTGTCAGCTGCTACTAAGGTGAGTTTTTTACTACTTTTTATATCAAAGATAGGCTTGGAACTCCTAAATATCAGCTGTAAGGCTTTATAGTAAAAACTAGAACAGTTTTCATACCAATAGTTGACATATTTTCCCCATATTTGACACTTTGAAAAAATTATTGAAGACAATCAAATCAGCAGACATCATTGTTTGTCAAGTTACTATCAACTTCAACTTGTTTGATTCATTAACTGATTGACTCTCTCTTGGAAGGTTTCCTTAACTTTGCCCAAGGAGCTGCTTATGTAATACTGCTACTTTGTGATGCTTGAGTCATTAATTTGGATACCCTCTTGCTATAAATCACTAAGTCAGAATGGAATTCATATTCATTGCTATTTTGGCAGCGATCTCACCATTATTCATCAAGCTCACAGTCATCTGAGAGGACTAGTAAGAATTGCTGCGTTGCTTTTGGATGTTCCAATTATCCAAGAAAATGCCCAGAGAAAAGCTTCCACAGGTAGGACAATATAACAAACATTCACCCTGCTAATCGTTGGGAGAATTCATGAACATACTACATGAGCATGGCTTGGAGCATGTTATCTTTGGCTATAATCAGGCTTAAAAGTTTCCATCATTTGACAAGGTTAATGCTACACTTCTCAAAGGGAAAAAGTCAATAATCCAATGAGCAAAAAACACCACTAATTGTATGTATCTTTTATTACTTGTTAAGTTTTCCTACTGCTGCTGATCACAAGGATGCCTGGATTAAAGCAGTGAGACGAGAACAGTGGACCCCAAGTAAATCTTCTGTACTTTGTTCAGACCACTTCACTATAGTGACAGCTACCAAGTATCACTTGGTATTGGGAAAAAAGCTAGATTGAAGGCCAATACCATACCAACATTAGAGTTTGTCTTTTAAGACATTGATAAAATTCAAATTTATCAAAGACAACTGTTGTAATGAAGGATAACTTATATCTCCCTCTCTCGCAAATGCTAGCATTAGCTGCTATTGTATGTATTTAATTTTACATTTTGAATAATCACATTTCCTTGTATTATTTTTTGATTGTTGCTTTTTGAAAGCATGTGGTAAATTATGACAATAACCAACATCTTCTTTCTGTTACAATATCCTGTTTTGAGTGTTTTATTTGCATTTTTAGAGCATGGAAACCAAGCAATATATATTTAATTGTTCGATATATAAATAAATTGCACCAACATGCGAGTATATTAACATACGAGCTCAGTCTCGGAACGCATTAAGCTCGTAAGTTGAAGTATGACCGTATAAGTTTTTAGCTTTTAAGAGCTTGTAATCACCTTCTCATATATTTCACACCTACAACACAACAGAGTAAGGTATGGTGAATCTTATGACACCAAATAACTGCAATGTGAATGTTGTTGCAAGTCAACCTTTAACTTGCTTTTGCATATTGTACAAATAACTTGGTATTGTCCTTTCGTAACTGGCTTCTTAGTGGTGGCAATTAGTGCTAGCCTGGCAAAGTTGTTCCTCAATCCAGCACTACGAAGCGACACTCTTGTCGCTTTCTCGCTGTGGTTGCAAACTTCAATCACCGCAGGCGAAGACAAAGTCAAGCCACCCTGATTCTTAACTGTAATTAGGGAATTCGTTGCTTGGTTTACATCAACGTTGGTAACATCCACGATGCTAGTGATACAATCATTACACTTCAGCTTTGGTGACCTAGCCAGCTGTAAAATAGTCATTCCGTCTCATTTTTGACTTCAGACATACTTGCATACTCATCATATTTAGTCATGTTTAGTTCAGCATATTAGTCTATTTACCTAGCCAAGGTCTGGCTCTTTGAGTGGGTGGGCTATTTCCCCTCCCCTCTCCATTCCCCTTCTCTCTTTTCCCCTTCTAACTTATTCTTTGGAGAAGGGGAAAAGAGAGAATGGGGATAAGAGAGGGTTGCAAATAAAGCCATGATGGCTCATGATTTGTGTGCAACAATTCATAGCTTTTATAGTTTTAATCTATGGTGGTTATCAGATATTATCACATAATTGCTTTAGTTTAATGGATTATGTATACAAGAAGGTTTTTATGTGAGAATAAATGTAATTTTGTTACCTTCTTCCCATTAGATTCATTGTAAACAGCAGTGCAGGCAAGCGTAAGGTACAATACAGTGACGTTGCGTCGTGCTATTTAGTTCTGACAGGCTTTTTCCCTATTGGCCAATCTAGGTATATATATATCTATGGTTTGAATTGTTACACATGATATTTTATTCATATTTGCAATGAAAACCGTTAAAGAATCTTTTCATTTTACTTATAGGATTTAAATGACATTTTTATGATATAAAAAACTTTGAGTGTATACCATACTACTGAGCTTGTGAGCCAAAAACTGTAAACTTGTATTATAGGTAAACATTGTGGACAGAATTCCTTTTCAAGAGATCAAAATGATATATCTGGAAGATTGTTATGCACTACCGATGTAACGACAACGATAAAATGTCTCCCTGCAAGGAAGCCTCTTCACTGTGAGATATTCAGTGCTTGCTTTGCTCGCCGCAGTCATCTAGCAACAGACATGAGAACACACACTGGAGGAAAACCATTCCAGTGCAATATATGCAGTAATGGCTTTACTCATCGTCATAGTCTAACAAGACACATGAAGACTCATACTGGACAGAAGCCATTTCAGTGCAATATTTTGAGTAGTCTGTTTTCTCAACGGTGTATATTAACAAGACACATGAAAACTCATACTGGAGAAAAGCTATTTCAGTGTAAGATTTGCAGTAGTCGGTTTACTCAATGTGGTACTCTAACGAATCATATGAGGACTCACACTGGAGAAAAGCCATTTCAGTGTAAGATTTGCAGTAGTCGGTTTACTCAATGTGGTACTCTAACGAATCATATGAGGACTCACACTGGAGAGAAGCCATTTCAGTGTAAGATTTGCAGTAGTCGGTTTGCTCATCACCATATTTTAATAAGACACATGATGACTCATACTGGAGAAAAGCCATTTCAGTGTAATATTTGCAGTAGTCGGTTTACTCAATGTAGTACTCTAACGGATCATATGAGGACTCACACCGGGGAGAAGCCATTTCAGTGCAAGATTTGCAATAGTCAGTTTTCTCAACGGTGTAATTTAACAAGACACGTGAAAACTCATACTGGAGAGAAGCCATTTCAGTGTAAGATTTGCAGTAGTCGGTTTACTCAATGTGGTACTCTAACGAATCATATGAGGACTCACACTGGAGAGAAGCCATTTCAATGTAATATTTGCAGTAGTCGGTTTGCTCAAAGTGGTACTCTAAGGAAACATATGAGGACCCACACTGGAAAAAAACCATTCCTTTGCACTATATGCAGTAGTAAATTTGCTGATCGCGGTAATCTAACAAGTCATATGAGGATTCACACTTGAGAGAAGCTATTTCAGTGTAAGATTTGCAAGAGTCGGTTTGCTCAACTTGGTACTCTAACGGAACATATGAAGACTCACACTAGAGAAAAAACATTCGGGTGCAAGATATGCAATAGTAAATTTGCAGAACGCCATAGTTTAACGAGACACATAAAAACTCATACCCGAAAGAAGCCATTCTAGTGCAAGATTTGCAATAGCCGGTTTTCTCAACACGTAATTTAACAAGAAACATGAAGACTCATACTGGAGAGAAGCCATTCCAGTGTAAGATTTGCAGTAGACGGCTTGCCCAATGCTATAATTTAACAAGTCATATGAAGACTCATACTTGATAAAAGCCATTGCGTTATAGGACACACAACTGTACATGTTCAAATGTACTTGGATACACTCATGTACTCTTGTTTAGTTGTGTAACACTTGTATAGGGATTGTCTTTTTTATGCGTATTTGCATCTGTGGTATATTGAGTTATTATTTACTTATCTAGTTGAGGTAAACTATTTGGAGCTTTGTGGTCAAAAATAAATTGCATGCATGTGTTCTATTGAATGATAAGCCTTGGTTCAGTTTTTCAGTTTGGTTGAACCGATATGAACAT